>NW_023339785.1:18846719-18861147 GCF_004916995.1 Morone saxatilis | reverse complement strand
GTTCCAGAGGGAGGGGGCAGCTACCGAGAATGCTCTGTTGCCCCAGTGCTTTGCACTTCAGGCTGCATGTTTGAATGAAATGTGCTATATAAATCGAATTTCCATGCCTAGTCTTGAGGAGTTGTTTCAATGTTGACCATTAGGCTCAGGGAATAACCAATGCTTTTAAAACAACTCTGAATTATTCCACCATTTCTGTAGTTGGTAAGCAGTTACTCTCCCATGCACTTGTTTTTATCAGGATGAGTCGACATGTTTGTAAAGTTAAGAGGGTGGAAAACTATTCGTAGTGATGACTCACCGCTGTCATTCATTAACATTCGACATAATCTCACCCACTGAATAATAACACTTGAAATACTGTGATAAGATGAAAGCTACAGTAAACTGACAAGAATAAGAACACAGTCATTCTAAAAAGGGTCAGTAAGACTTTTTTCTTTTAGCTAAAAGCAAAACTAGGCTAGCCTACTTTATGTGGCGCTCTTTCACGATCACAAGGATGCAGCTGAGCCTCAGCCACAGCAAGCAGAAGGTCTGCAGATTCATCGACCAGTGGGCTGCTCTGCTCAAAGGAAAGAATGTCTTGTTTGGCCAAAGAGTTTCTTGATTTGTTGCCAGGCTCATTTCTTGAGGCCCCTGAAATAGGTCTGAAAAGTTGCCAAATCTATTGGCACAGTTGCTTGCTCCTTATAACGTGTCATTCAGTCAGTTAGGAAAAAACATTTTCTTTAAAGTAAATCACAGAGTCATTGTAGAATTGAATACTAAGATTTAAATCCCATGACTCAGCAAAGATACATAACATGACAAAACACATAAGGTGGCTACAACATTCAACAAAAATACACACATTCTTCACTCAAGTAGAAGTGCAGATACAGATAAAAACTCAAAAAATAAAAACTTAAGAGTTAAAAGTAGAGTATCTGATTCAACTTCTGTACACAAGTAAAAGTGAAAACGCTCTAAAATGTACTCGAAGTATAAAAGTAAAAAGTACTCTCTTGGTTTCTCTGAAGGAATTTCTGCCGGTTGTTTGTGTGCAAAGCTAACTGAAACATCAAATAGGGTCTGGTCTCCCTCACCTGTCTGTTTCATCTTTTTACAGCTTTTTCTTCACCTTACCTCTCTCATGTATGATATGCACCAGTGTTGAGGTTGGGAAAGCGTGACAGAAAGCAAAAAAAGAATAAAATATAATAATACTAATACTAATAATAATCAATAATTCCCCTCAGATGCATTAAAACTAAAGTAACAAGCTTGTTTTTGAAAATGTAAAGATTAGAAAATGCAGATATTGGTGTAAAAATGTAGGAGGTAAAAGTAAGAGTTGTCAGAAAAATAAAGTACAGATACCTTAAAACTACTTAAGTACAGTGACAAAATAATCTACTTTGTTACTTCCCACCTCTGCCATCATGTAATGTCTTTAAAACTAGAATCAAGGTAGGATTCTGGAGTGGGAGCCGAAACCCAATGCATGCTGAGAATATTGAACAAGAGCTTTTACCAAATGAATGTAATGTAATGTAATGTAAAGCATTCTAATAAGTGAACACACGCTTCTAGTTATGAGTTATCATCTTGTGATGTAAATAATGAGTTGATTAAATCTAAATGATCATAAATCACATAATCATTTTAGTTAAACCAACCTGAGGCACCTGGTTAAGGTTATAATTTTCAAGAAGCCATTTTCAAAGTTTAATTTGTTGTCATGATAATTTCTAAACTTATAATCACTGTTTCACATCTTGTAAATTAAATAAGGAGATGAATAAATGCTTCACTGAGCTTCTGAAATGGCTTTTAAACTGACAAACCTTAGTCAATTAATCAATTGATTTTGTGAAATGGATTTACAGTGTTCTTCCACTCTTTGACTACTTCTAAGATCGTCCATCTTATCCAGTCTTCCTGACACCTCTGTGAGGTGGCTGCCTGATAGAAAAGCTGCCCAGTCTGATTCCTTTTAAAGATAATGTTTATAGATAACAAACCACAACATAACCATGAGCAATTAAACTTCATCTTAGTTTTAATGGTTAAAGTTCTGCACTTTTAAAAAAGTTATATATACATATATAGGATTAATTCCAGTAAACACAGCACAGCTAGACTTGATTGGCTCCCCTCTGTGAAAAATTCCTAAAATCCTTCCAGTTAACATTGTTTTAATGAACAACACCTTGTAATGCCTCCTCTCAGCAGGTTTACCTTATTTGAATTAGAGGAGCTTGCTGTTTGCTATATAAGGGTCCAGTGTTGAGCCTCTGCAGACTTGTTTTTCCAATCCATTTAACAAATACCCTTTTACTACACTACATTAACTTGCACAACACTATAAAGGAAACAGCCCGTCATGAGTTGTAGTATATATCTGAAATCAAAATCCTGAAAATTGAATAACATCTGCTTCTTAATCTCCAAATCTGGCAGAAGATTTGTTCAGTGGTCTGCAGCAGAAGAGTGTGGTTGCACAGGTTGATGCCCAATTGTTAAAGTGCGAATGACTAGCAGGATCTATCGGAGGTAGACTGTGCAAGCTCCACAGACCCAGTAGGCCAAAAATAAATGTGATTCACCATGTGTTATATTCTGGGAAATAAATTGTGAAATGTGTGCAGTTCCAAAATCGCTAGCACAGTCAGATTTCTCAGCCTCAGTCGGCAGTGGTCCTTTCAGTCCCCAGTGAACCCTGCCTTTATCTATCATGGCTTCTTTACGACCCGAGCTCCTGCACGATGCTTTTCCTTTTACAGATCCATTGAGTGGAGTCAGTCAGTCACGGCAAGCATTATATAATTCCAATCAATCTGAGTTATAAAATCTTGACATAGGCCGAGGCCGCGCTACAGCTGAAATTTACAGCTGTTTAGATTGCAAGTCATTTCCCCGTGGCATGTGCATACACACTGAATCTGCCTTCTAGAGCTGAGTGAAAATAAAACCCTGCCTGTGAGAGAATTCAAATCTGAGTTTTACTCCCTCTTTGAAGCAATCATGAGTGATTGGGTACATTTACTGCATCAGATTGCATTAATATTTTTAGTCTGCCGTAAACAGTGAGAAAAAAAAGGAGAGGGAGTGCTTACTGCAGGTCTTTGAGAAGAAAACATTCTTGACGGTTTTAAGAATGATGAATAAACCAGGGAAGTAAAGCAGCCCTGAATGCCTCTAGGTGGCAGCAGAGACTGTTTATCTTCTCAAGGGGTGCGATTACTATTCACAGCACTAACCAGGGTACATATCAACCCAAGACATACATGAATCGATTCAGTTTAATGTATACCCATGGTTGCACAGAATGAAATATTTACTTGTGTATGACACTCCTCTGGAGCTTGAGTGTAGCTGATGTTAGACGTAGCTGTCATCACCTTGAACAGTCTCAGCTCTCTGTGTTTCTATGCATGTGTGTGACCGGCAAGTTTAGCGTCGACATCCAAAATGGCTCAAGATGAACTCTCATCGCACATTTGCGGTGGAAAAGCAACATTTAAATGTGTTTTCATAACACATACTGTTAATGTGCCCTGTTTACAGCTGCAGAGGATTTGTGCTCTATTTGTTTATTGCACGTCTGCATTTGTCATAAAGAATGTCACTGTGACCTCTCCATATCTCTTAAGAATACACCCACGCTTTTGATAATGTGTGTTAATTTATGTAACATTTGTTGTTAACATATTTGTTTTAGTGATCCTTTATCCACTGTTTACATTATACACACTGTGAGCATGTCTATAGTCTGCTGATGGAACTATCCTTTGGGTATAGTAACGGATATACTAAAATTAAAGGCATTATGCTAATTGTACATACAAAGTGCTCAAAGCTATTCTCCATCTTCTTTATGCATGCAGGCTTAATTCAATGAATCTGTATGAGAGCACTTTCACCAATGGTTGAACTCGATATACAGCACCTGAATGTAAGCCAAGCTATACAGATTAACAATGTGACATACTGGAAGCAATATTACAATTATGTCATAGCAATTTGTTAAACTGTCTCAGGGTTGACTGCATGAACAGAGGGGTAACTTATGGATTTTGTGTGCCTGCATGTGTGTGTGTTTGTCTACAAATTTGCTCCTTACAGCAAAAGGTTGCCCGTCTTTCTTTTATTTGTCAATTTTTGGCAGTTATATAAACCCATCCCAGCTGGCTGGTTGCCTGCACAATTGCCTGCTATTAATGTTGATGCATAATTGCATTACATAATGTGTTGTGCTGTCTTTTAGAGGAGTCAAACAGCTGTGGCTATTGGCTGTCTGTGCTGTGCACAGAGTCAAACGCTCTCCTCTAGTAGACTGCCAGACAACAGCCTAATCATAAATGGGAACTGTCACAGGTCATTGTCAATTTTAAGCCATATCAATGGGTTCTCTGTAACTGCTACAGCACTTCAATGTATTTTGTCAATGAATTATATGATTTTAAGTCCAGGGAGATTTGATTCATTTATATTCTTTTATCAGACTGCTGCTAATTTAAAAACAGCAGTCGTACAATGTCATCAGTGACAGACAGAGAAATCAATCTCTGTTATAGAGAGAGAGAGGGAGAGAGTAAGGACGAAGGAGAGTCGAGCATTCGCTGCGACTGGCTCTGACTGTTGGTTCCCCAGCAGATGGTAGTGCAGCATCGCAGAGGAGCATCTCTCAGAACAGGATGAAAATGGTGCAGGAGACGAGCTGTCTGAAAATGAACGCTGCAGATTCTGAGGTACGAACCTTAATCGGATAATAGGGTAATATCTTACCTACACCATCATTGTGCAAGGCAGCACATTTAAAAAAAATTAGAGAATCACAAATGACAGCAGTATATCTTTCAACATCTTCCATATGGTGTACCCAGGGGGACGATTAAAAGTGGAGCACATTGATAGCTGGGGTGCAATGAATGTATGTGCGTGTGGCTGCAGTTTTGAATCCAGTCACTTACGTAAATGAATCCAGGATTGAGTGCAATCATAATATTCAAACTGCAGATTAAATACTTGATACGGCAGGGGCAAAGACATCCAGTTGGGTTTATAGCGAGAAAATAGAGAGCAGAGAAAATATCAAATGTGCTTACATTTGATAAGTCAAATTTGTTTACAAGGGCTTAATTTGCATCACAAAGAGCATATTTTACAGTAGGATTTGTGATTTTTGTGCTTTGTTGTGCGTAGTGCTGGCAGGTCCTAGGTATTCTAATGTCAAATATAAAGCACTCTCTACCTGTTACAAGGATGAAACACTTTTTTTTTTTTTTTTACCTTTTTCAGATTTGGCCTTTTCAAATTCGCCATGGAGTAAGTGCATGTTGAAGCGAGATCAAACTGGCTGATTCATCTGCGTTTCCAATTTCCTCTGCCCCTAAACACAAAGTCAAGTATTGTTTCTGTGTCGTATTGTATGCCATTTGGGAAATATCTTGGCTGTCTTTTAGCTCTATATTGGATGGGCTCAGATAGATTCACACTCTCAAAAGTGCTTGAAGAAAGTGTGGTGAAGGAAGTTTGTCACACGGTAGCAAAAGCACAAAATAGGCTCAGAACAGCGAGTGGCCATGTATAACAATGCAGCATTTTTGGCACTCACCAAATGGAAGTAAAAGGCAGGATGTCATGCTCTGGTGATGGAGGTTATGGGCCACATTTATTAACAAGAACAGAGTTTTTAAGGTGAAACATATCTCACCATATATGTTCTGACAAAAAAATATCAGTGCTGGAAACCACCGCCACAAGTTCTAAGGGAGAACCGTATCCTTTGAAGTCGTGCAAAATGGCTCTCATCAGATGAGAGCTCTGCAGACTGAGACATCCAGCATATAAAAAATGCTGTGATTGGAAACCTGGTAAGCTAATGAGTTTGCACTTCTATCTTCTCAATTTGTACAGGCTTTTGTGCCAAGGCCTTTGAGGCTTTTCTGTGCCAAGTCTCGTAATAGTGTTCTCATTGTTCGCCTGACACTTTTTTATGAAACTTAGGGGGGAATCCATCTCCAAACTTTTTCACATGGGAAAGACAAGGAGGACGGGAAAATCACTGTGAATTATGGATATTGCTGCAGTGAAATTAAGATGACAAAGAAATGGTAGAAAAAAAAGAATCCTGTCTTAAAAGGCTCCAAAGGGTGGATATTTCACAACTGCATCCGAGCTGCAATGCGGCGTAACAAGTCATAAGTAGTTCTTGTTAAAGACTTATAAAACCATATTTCTCCTTCCCCCTCTCCTTGTGTCAGCCTGAAAGACTGAACTCCTGCAATCTTATGGGCAATAACCATCTGTAACTATTAGCTATTGGCTCCTCAAATAATGTGTATATTAGAATAAATTTTTTCTTGTCAGAGTTGTTGCTATAGGAGTGAAATTATTTAAGGCTGGTTGCATGGTAGTCATCTCCCTCTCTCTCTGTCTCCCTCTTTCTGTTTTGGCTTGTCTCTGTCGAAGCAAACCCCATAACTATCTGATAAATGAGCTACAAATGAGAAAGGGGTTTTTACACTTGGGAGTTGTTCAAATTATTGGGAGGGCAGTGACCACAGTGCTTATTTGAGCTTAAGATGCAGGCTGTTGAGATTTGCTGGGAGCAAATCTAGAGGCTGGTTGAGTCTTCAGGCATGTCCAATCCTATCCATTCAACCATTAATGCCTGAGAGTAGACCAGAGGAAACATTACAGCCCTCAGATCAACTCTGAAGCAGAGTGACCAGGATCCCTTTCCTCCTCGAACTCAATGCTTCCTTTGCTCAGCCTTGGTAAAAATTCAATAATTCTTACACATGACAAGACAGTACAGAACATTTTATCCTCCTCCCCCTCCTCCTCCTCCTCCTCCTCCTCCTCCTCACTATTTTAAACTACTGTACAGTCAGCAGTTTTTTAATTATAGCTACTTTCGATATAATAATCAGCGGTCTGGGGAGTCTGGGAAAAACATACAGCAATGAACACATTTTGTCATGTATGCAAATGGATGTTTACTCACAAATATTCCATAGGTCACACTACTGAAGAGACACACACTCAAAACAATTTAATTAAACACTGAAAATTAAATGAAAACAAACGCTTCCTGTATAAAAGTAAGAACTCCTTTGTACAGTAGTACAGTACAAACAGACCACAAAACTATCTCTGCAATTCATAGGCACACACACACGAACACATAAACGCACACAGTAATTCTATGAGGCTCAAGGTTGTCGTGCTTATTGAATATATCAACTTAACCACTGATGTCATTGATCAAAAAGCCAATTCCAGTTCTATTATTGTGTTAGAGGGTAAAACAATTGCCAAATGACTTTGTAAGGTTCACTCACTTGGTAAACAGATCTGAGATCCATTAAAGCCTTGGAGATTATCAAGCCTCAGTCCAACAATTTGTGGAGATTGCTCTAAACACCTTGCTGGTGACCTTCCTCGTCCAGTTGAAAGTCAATGGGAAACGTGGCAAGGAGCCCGCCAGCGCCACAAGCGCCCCCTGCACTTTAATTACACAGTGCCTCAATGGCTGACTATTTCCTTGTCCCCTCGCCTCCCTTATATAACCATGTGTCCCTATCAATACCTCAGACCCACCTATATAGTGCAGATGTGCCATAGGCTTAATAGCCCCCACGATACTGCTGGCCACACTTAATCAGGGTATCTTTACTCCATGATAGATATGGCATAGCACGAACTCTATCTCATCAATATTAATGTCAGGACTTTACTCCATGCTGTGCTTTGTGGTTTACTGTATCTGTCTCTCTCTGACCTCTGAGTGAGGAACGGGGATGTTTTCCATGTGCTTAATCATAATGCACAGTGCCTACTGCATTGATAGGTTAATGTACCCGAGAGGATCAATGCAGTCTTGAGGACATCTAGTACAACAGGCATTTAAAGGTTCGGGAAAGGCTTTAACAATGAGTGCAGTCTGTCTATGTTAGGATCTCGATCCAGCTTAATTACATGGGGTTGTGCAAAGTCTGGTGACTGGTGTGATGAGTTACTGTAGATAATTGGCGAAAGCAACTGTTCTAAAGTATGCAAATTCAACCGAGAGCTCATTAAGAACACATAAACAATCTCTTCTACAGATTTTTTGAAAACTTATTCCTAAAGATCATCATCAGTTCAATACTTTACAAAAAACAGGCGCTATAATGATTGTTTGCAACCTATGGGGGTCCTAAAGGAGATTAAACTCAAAGCTGTATTGATGTGGTTTCTATCACAGTTATATAATGTTGGAGCGATATTCAGAATATTTGAAGATATCTGAGCCCGATCCCTGAATAACACTGACTGGCAAGGGATCAACAGTCGAAGCATTTTTGTACTGGTAATCTCCATAAAACTTTATGCAAATCTGCCTGGAAAAAAAGGGGTAGGCTTTTTGCCTCACACAGAAAACTCAGCAATAATTGAAAAACAAGTCAGAAACTATTTTTATCCTGCTGTGTCAAGATAATATTTTCAATCTGGTATTTAGGTATATGGTGTGCAAAAAAGTGTTTCTTTAGCTCTTTTTAAAGACATTTTTACACCTGGGTTACTGTATCTTCCTCTGAAGGGGAAAAAGCCTCTGCGTGGATACAGAGAAAAACATTTGCTCCCAATGAATAAATGATGAAAGGAAACGAGGTGCTTGCATTAATTTGCAAAGCATAAAATGCAGAACATTTCACAGAGTTTTAAGCCAAGGTTTTTGGGGGATCATTTACCTCACGGCGGGGTGTTACAATATGCAGCCAAATATAGCAACACTTTGGTGAGGAAACTTTAAAAATGCAGTGTACTTGACAGTAAATGAAATGGAAAACATCCTACAACCTTTTTATTTTTTAAGGGCTGGTGCTGAATCTAAATGTAAACTAAGAGGAATAGCTGAGTATGTTTTAAACTGAAAGATACAGGATCTAAAAGAGTAATTTAACTCATAAATAATGAATATGTGCTTTTCATTTTTCATTTATGCTTCTTACCTTTTTATCTGAATCTGTGTGCATGCCACTGTTAAAATATATACCTTGTTGACATTAAATACATATTTTAACTGTAAACACATCTTGCTTATACATGATAACTTTTCTGAGATTCACTAGGATAGTGACAGCGTAGTTCCTCCTCTGCTGCAGAGCTGATGAAGACAGTACTCGCTCAATTTACAGAAGACCACTGAGCATCTGCAGGCCAATTGTCTCTTTTATTTCCCAGTGTCTGGCAAGCCATAGCAGAGCTTTACGGTCCAAGAACTGGAAAGCTGCTGTCTTTTCTTGGTGGAGACCTGAAAGCAAACACAGTCCTGTGCCAGTGACTGTTTGGTGCAACATTTATCTTTAGAGGATAAACCATATTGTAAATCTGACTATAAAGATGTTGAATTAGCTCTCTTGCAAAAAATCAGAAAAATAATTCATGTGTCGCCCTGGGCTTGTGTCTTAGCAGGGAGCCACCCTATGGTGCCAGTGCAAAAATGCCCCCAGCAGACCTGGGTTCATTTACCTTCAATATTGCATTATCTCACCCTGAATAACCAAGCTTTGTTCCTGTGCTTCAGTGCTGGGGGATATCTTTCTTAGCTCCATCTGAGGTAGAAATCCTGATAATGTAGGTAAACATTTTAACACCCTTTTCTTGGCAAGGATCTGAGTGAGCAGAATAAATAATAAGAGCAATGATCTGTCCCACATGGAAAATTATTTGTGACTATGAAGTATTACATCACTTAACGGTAAGACTTAGGGAAAAAAAAACTTAATTAGCGCCTCCAGAGAGCAGAAACAGATCCAAGATTTCAAGGGTAACACTCAGCCAAAATCTCAGCCAATATATTATCTCTCACATTAGTTGGTACCCTGCTGCAAGAGAGCACTCTTTTCATTTAGAGATATACAATATGGCAGGCGCTGATGAATAAATGTAAGTCCTGGTCGTAAGCCCAAATATTTCCATGTTTAATTAACCAAGCTGCCATCGAGCTACTCATACTCTACTTTTACCCGAGTCAGGCTTGTTTCATACCACCATTATGTGTGTATGGCTGCATTTCATATCAGAAACTAGAGTAAGCATCTTTCTACTTTTTTATTTATTTTTTTACTTTTAAGGGGAAGAGAAATGCTAGTGTGCATGCTGACCTTTTTCAGAGAGGGACTTCTACGGCTTAGGTGTGTTTCAAACTTGTGAAATATGACTGAGCCTTATGTTTAGCCGAAGGTCTTAATTGGCATGTGCTTGCCTGTTACACTGTGTGCAAACACATGGATCCAACAGATGGCAACATTGTTCCTTCATCTCCAGAACAGGTTACTTGGCGATCTGCCAGTGAGGTATGGGTGCATCGACAAACCCTCCAAAATAAAAACAGCCATCAAACACAAGTGTGGGCGATGACGATGTGACTAATTGTTGCCATGGTGATCTGGTCTTTGAGATAACGTCTAATGGTAAGGGAAAAGGAGCGAGCCATGTAGAGAGCAGAGGAGAAAATGAGAAAGGAAAGGGGAGGAGAGGAGGAGAAGAAGAGAAAAGGAGCATTAAATGTTCCATGTGGGAGAGGAGAAAGGAGTGTAGGGACCCTATCATGTAAGGTCAATTCAATGTCTCCCAGTCAGTTCAGCGATGTAAATACCTTTTACTTCATTTATTCAAGAACTGGCCTCTGAGAGTATTACTTCCCATTCTACAATTACTATTGTACAAAATGGATTAGAACCGAACCCTGGTCACCATCACTAAGGTTATTGCTAGTAGGGGTTCGTCTCACTGTGTCGCTTAGGAGCACTTTATACACTGAATGTGTCAAAGAAATTGCATATATGAAAGAGCTAAGAGGTTGCTTTACCCAGATTTAATTATGTTTATGAAATGTAGCCCTATCAAAGCTGATTACAGTGTTGCACAAGTCTTCTGAAAGTCAGAAATTACATGCTCGTGTATTTCTAGCTGAGAAAAAAAATGGATTTCTACCTGCCATGAGCTGCAGTTTGCAAGATGCACTTATCCTTTCAATCACCTCCAGGATCCTTTCATCAGGCTTCGTCTATGACTGAGGTAGCATGGCTGGCGCGTGTGTGTGTTGTTTGCTCACGCAGTGTTACCCCACAGCGAGTGCAGAGTCAGTGTCTGTTGTGTTAATGTTGTGCCAGAGAGAGACGCCTGGCCGCAGACTGTTGCATCAGCCTTTCCTTTTGTTTAACAGGACAATGAACACTGGATGCTTGTGAACGCAAGACAGAGAAAGTGAGGGGTAAAATATAAAGAGCATGAAAAGGAAGAGGCTCTTCATTTCAACAGCATAACATCATCCTGTCTCTTTGTTAAAAAATCGGACTAATCCAGTTTTCCCCATGGTCAAGGTCATCTCTTTAATAAGGCAGATATAAATCACCACTGGGTTCATATTTCCCCTCAGTGCTATCTGAGACCCTGCAGTACTGTTGTGTTATGTATTATCACATGGGAGCTACCAGTGGTGTGGCAAACTATGCTGAGCTGTGGCTTGTCACAGCGCTGTGTGTCATATGACAACCTGCTACCTGGCAATAGTTTCCACTGGGGCTGAGCGATAAGAGGGGGGCTGGAGATAAGATGTCTCCTATTCTGGATGTGCCAGGAGTCCATGCCATTTACAAGGGAGGAACTGATGATTTTTAAACAAGTGTTAGGACTGCCAGGACTCTGTTTCACTGAGTCTCGCAGCACAAGCTGGATTTGTTTTTCACAGCATGAAACTGCCTTTGTAGTGTGTTTGATGTCACTCATCAAAAATGTCATTAACAGCAGGAATTTCGAGTTGCCGTTGCTGCCATCTTTTTTAGTGATGACTGGTGAATAGCAGCCACCACTGTACGTGACTAATCATCACTCACGCCTCCGACTGCAGTGTGCCTGATAACGACGCGGGAATGTGGATTTGTCTTCACTCCCACACAGGCTGTTGCTAAATGACAGTGAAGTGACGAGTCCCGACGATTCTGACATGATACATGTCGTCTTTCACCGAGCAAAATTCATCAGTAACTCTCGTCACTGTGCCACTTGTCACGGTGCTCCTGCTACTCATTGCTGTGCCTGTCACTGTGATGTTACAACGTAAAAAGACGACCCCATTCCCTGTTCCCCAAAATTTTTATAACTGGAACTCCTCATGTCCTATATAAAAAGCCTCTGTTTTGTACATATTCTAATGCAGAAAAATTGTTGCAAATGTTTCTTTCCAGACACATCGTGATTGGAGAAAATGTGTTTTTGCCATGCAATGCACCCCTGGGTGTCCTCTCTGCTCTCTCCTTATGTTTACAGGACAATTTGTTTCTGCAACAACCTCTCAGCAGGAGTGTGTTAAATTAGCGGGGCGTGTGTGTATCTGCAGCCTGTGTGCGCACATGTGCATCAGGCTGTTTTTTCTGTGCATGTATGTACATATATAATTTCTTGTGTGTTTCACATAAGCTTAAACCAGGCAGTTGCGAGGAACTCCACGTAATAGCAATCAGCTAAAGCTTCATTAAAATGTAAATTCTACCCGAGCCTCTTGTGAGTCTTTACAGTGCTTCCAAAATAACTGAGCAAAGGCCTTCTGGGGACTTAACGTATGATCTAATCTGTGTGTCTTATTTGAAACCTCCCTCTCTCTCTGTGCAAGCAGAATTGGAGCGCCCGTCTGATTTGGGGGGAACAGAACACTTAGAACCGATGCCTGGCCGGCTTTCAGACCGTCCCGCTTTCACTGTTTGTTTGCTTTTCAAGAGCAGCACAAAGCTAATTAGACATCTGGTGTTGAGCCAATTTGTGTCCCTCAGTCTGTTGTTTACCCACTTTTTGCATAATGCAGACGTGATTGTTGACATTGTATGATGCCGCTACATGGTCACAAGTGGCCATTTGGTTTATTTTCCTTGGTGTAGCCTGAGTGGCAGGAAGTGGAGCTTTCTTGGTTTGGGGAGGCACATGTGTGTCGATTGTGTGTTTTTGTGTCCTAAGCACTTATCCATAAGCAATTCAGGCCAATACACAATTAACCACCATCCAAAGAGATTATGCTGCCATTCTAGATCAAGTACCGACAGGAAACTCACTGGCCGCATTGTGGCCGCATACAGCTCCAATTCAAATTAGCCCGTTTTCTGCACTCAAACTAAAGCTCACTCAAAAGCTTGGAACCAATCTCGAGTAATTTTTCAGAAAAAAACTGAATATTATAATGAAACAATATAACTCATTCAAATGCAGCTAGTTTTTGAGAGTACCAACATTACATTGTGTGATTCATTTCATCCAAATTATTCTTGAAACTAAGATTTGTAAACTATGTTTAAAGAAGCCAACACCCCAAAAATTAAATCATGTTCCAAATAACATGCTTTGTCAAACAACATAGAATATAATATGCAAGAAAAATATTACATTCTACAACAAGTGATTTGATAGACAGGTTTGGTCTTGTACTCTTGTACCTCGTTCTGTATCAGGATAATCTTATCTAAGTGGAGGGTAACTATATAATTGAGCTAGTGCTTAACTTGAGTATTTCAATTTTGTGCAACTTACTTTACTTAAGTAACATTTTGAATGCACAACATTTACCCAAAAATACATAATTTTTTCATTGTGATATTGCTTTTACTTGAGTAAGCATCTGAATACATCTTCCATCACTGTATTTTGCACTGCATATATTTTGCATACAGTTAATTCGCACTGTGTGCCAAAGCCTCTGGGTTAAGTATAAACTTTAAAATGCAGTCCTAGTGTTGGGAGATCTAAAAAATGTTCTGGGTTTCTAACCTAAGAGTGGTATTCAGTATGTTTTATGCACTGTGTACATCTTCTGCCTTTCAGATTTAAAATGGTTCATTCATACCTAATAATGTCTGTAGCATTTATGGTTAGAAAGACAAAATATTCTCATTCTTTTCTTTCTCTCACAAATGACACCATGCTCTTATTTGACATGTCTGAGTGATGTGACTACTTCCCCAGCCTCTCATCGATATGAATCAAATCAGTGCACATTGACATGTAACATCCATCAATCCATCTTATATATCCTCTTATCTTGTTCAAAGTCCCTGTGAGCTGCACTCTCTATAGGTGTTGTAAACTCTTCACAGGCCTACAGTCTATCAAAGGGCTAACACATATAGACAAACACATTCACACTCACGTTCACACCCACTACAGGAAATTAAGAGTCTCCAATTTACAAGACCTGCATGGTTTTGGACAGTAAGCGGAAAAAGGAGCAACAGGAGGAAGCCCACGCAGACAACCCACTGAGCCATCGTCATGTAACAACCAGCAGAGAAAAAAACAGTTGCTCACTACATTTCTCCTTCATGCAAAGTCTGAGTTGGAGCTTAAATGTTAAATGCACTTTTTGAGTAAGAAATTGGCAAAACTACATGCTACAAAATGCTAA
>NW_023339785.1:18846212-18846619 GCF_004916995.1 Morone saxatilis | reverse complement strand
GAATGAATGTGAAATTAAAAGACTTAATCATATTACTACAATAACCTGTGTATGTATGTTTCCCTCTATCCACTCATATAACTTTAATATACTGTCCTGGTTTGAATGCTTTGTGCAGGATCTGTTTTGAGTGTCTGTGGTACCAGAAGCTCAAGTTAAATTCATTTGCAAATTTTCTGTATATTTCACTTAAGATAAAGCAAATAGCACAATTTGTGAATATACACATTCTTCTACATTATATTTCAGGCTTTGGAGAGGGAGATTTTGCCATACTGGTTATGCTGTGGTAGCTGTGTGTAGGATTTAAGGGCATCTAGCTTTGTAATTGCAGTTAGCAAATCTGTCGCTTCCCCCTCCCCTTCCAAATGCGAAAACATGAATGCCCCAATCTAGAGCCAGTGTTT
>NW_023339785.1:18801412-18846185 GCF_004916995.1 Morone saxatilis | reverse complement strand
CATGGCGGTTCAACATGGCGGCCTGCAGGGAAGGCATAAACGGCTGTCTGTAGACATAAACGGCTCATTTTAAGGTGACAAAATATAAAGGTTCCTATACATTATGGTGATTATACTAATGAAAACATTATATTCAATTTCTGTCAATAGTGCGTCCTAATTGTTACACACTGGACCTTTAACATCTCTGGGTGTACTCGACTCAACATTGTATGTGATTTCTGCCTCAGTGTGACAAAATACTTTTTTTCTTGTTTTTAATTTGTTGGTAAAATAATTGTTCTATTGATTTTCCAGAAAATAAATGGGTCATATAACATGAAAGGACTTTAGGCAACGATATAGTTATAGTCTTGAATTAATGTAATTCTGTCAAGCCTCCTTTAAAAGTCCAATCACAAAACTCTTTTAAACACCTGTGTGAACAAATATTTAAGCCATAAATTCAGAAATTGTAAAATTTGTGACAACCAAAGCTAAATATGCGTACAGATTTTCCCCAGTGAAAAGCTCAGTTACATCAAGCCAGATCAAGAAGACTCTTTTTCTCAAAGGGTTTCATGCTGCAGACCAGAAGAAGCTTTTGAAGGCAACAAAAGTTAGTGTGTGTATAGTATTCTTTTTGTGATATGCAGCTCTTTATTGGGTGTAGAATACGTTGTATTTTGTATTTTTCATTCAAGTGTCTTTTTTGTATCAAGACTGAATTTTAAAGTAACTGTGAAGTGAAGTGCAGTTGTACTACATTGTATAACATGCTGCATGGATACACATAGCGTGAGAATGCGGACTGTATTTGTACAGTATTTGCATTCAGATGATACTGTAGCTAGTCTCCTGTCTGTGGTACACGATGGCTGCCCTGCCAAGTGAACCAGTTATGTTACTATGTTAGTTGTTTGTGTTTGCTTCACTGCCCCAAACACAAATTCACATTACGTTCATGTTACTTCACTTCACAAACCCCTTTCAGTGTTTTTCTAATTGCCTATTAGTTACATAAATTCAATTGTGCTAGAAAGGATTTTATATTTTTTCAGCACAAAAGTTGGCAAGAAAAACTTTTTTGTTATGTATGAGCCATTAAATGTGTAAGATTAAAAGGAAAAAAACAGAAATAAATAGTTAAATAGTGAATAACTACTGCCCCAGACCAAAGCGTGCTTGGATAAAAGTTGGCATATCGAGCTGTGGAAAAGCATCAGACAAGGGAGTAATTGGTTTCTTTGGGACATGTGGCAGGGTGTCAACTGAAAGGTTACAAGAGGCCAGGCATGCAGCTCCCCACAGCAATGACCAATTTTTAAGAACCCCTCATCATCTCCTATTCACATCATGTTTATCATTGCATCCATATACGTGCAGGTAGCCCTGCAGAAAAGAATGCTTGTAGATACAAATGTAAGCTTCTCTTTGCAGAGTCCTTTTGCTTTTAGCTTTTACATTTTATATAATTGCGTGTGGGATAAAAAAAAAAAGATCAAAAGCAAGCGGAATAAAAGTTCAGTGCAGAGGGGAGGTCAGAGGCCAGCCAAGCAAAGAAAAAGCAATAACCCAAAAGTAATAAAAGACGCACTGCTCTAAAAGTGGGTGTTTGCTGATTTGCTTGCCGGTGGTTTTGGTCCCTGTGTGTGCATACTTTCATTTCATGCGTCTCATAGTCAGACTGACTGGGATGAAAGCTATGTTTGGATGGCGAGCTCTTTGTTTAAATGTGACTCTTTATTTCCTTTGTCAGGGGGAATTCAGATCGCGACCCTCTGCTTCTGTCAGTCATCCCTTCAGCCCAGAGGGGAACAGTCTGTCTTCATCACGCAGGCCTTCCATCCACTGCTGTCCTTTTGTTTCAGACTCTATTCATAGATCAAGAAAAGAAAGACATCTTTCACATTTCTCTCTCCCTCTTAAATCCTATTTTTGTCCTTGTGCAGCTTGATTAAGTTGTCATGTGTGGGGCTGTATCCTCTTGCAGCCTATTCATCCTTGCAGTGTAATAATTATCAGAATGGATGCATCTCATGCACACACACACACACACACACGCCCACATACACCACCCTGGGGGAGGCTACAGGTGAGGAGCTCATGTCTCTCATCATCAACAAAGAAAATAAATCAATGATCACATTCCCAGTGAGAGTCCTCTTATCAAAATGGAGTAAAACTGTGCTTTGTGTGATACTAAAGCATACTAAAAATGTCCTTATGTGTCTGTATTTGCACACTTTTTCATGTATGTCTGAGTGTGCGTCTGCCTGGTTGCACTATATGCCTGCGTGAGCCATGTACAGTATCTGCTCCCAGAGTACTTAGCCAGAGGAGCTGTCTGCTGTTTGAATAAGGGCAGTCAGTCACCGGCACTAAAGAGAACATTCATCAAGCACTTTCACAGCTTACACCTGTTTCCGCTGGCTAAGACAGACAGGCTGGGACGGCTGCGGTGCCACATCACTCTCCGCGCTCTCTCAAGTGTTCCTGAGGGGGCTACACACATATTGTTCCTTATGCTTTTCGCATTAGCTCCCCGCAATGACCATCACCATTTATAGGTAAATAAAGCTAACCTGCCCTGTCATGACATGGAGCAAGCAAACAAGCACACGGTTGGTATTAATGCCCCATAATCACAAATTCATCTGCATTTAGCGGTAGTGGTGCGTTTTAAATAAGCGTCATCGTTCCTTGCGGTTGACTTGTGCTTGACCCCACCACAAGGGGAAGTGCCAGTGGTTTCCTACAGTTTTTGCCAGTAACAGCAGGCATTGCCTTGTTAAACTGTAGGACTGTAACACTGCTTAATTTCCTACTAATATGACAGCTGTGTTCTAATCATGATAAAGGGCTGCCTGTGATGCGTGAGGACCCAGTGGCCTCACCTTAGTGCTCAAAGCGTTGCTCCCTTTCAGTACTTTGCTGCATCACATATAATTGCCTAACTCTATTCTGACAAGGCCACTCAGTGGAATTGGGCCTTTTTCTAGCTTCACATATCACACTCCTCGCTTTAGTAAGGTGTGTTCACATCTGTCACGATTTTTTGGTTCTCACTTCAGTGTGAATTTTCTTATATGGACAGGATATGGGCATTATTAGTGAGATCCATCAGAGGATATGCGTCACTCCTTCATATTTTCTTTCCTCCCGCCTCTGGTTTTGATATTACACTCTTATCTTCCTCAGGCCCCTGTTGTCTGCCATAGTGCAGGAAAATAAAAAAGCTTCTCCACTCCTCTCGCATGCAGTGCACATTCACGGCTTTATCGATTTCCTTTAAAATTGTATTTGCAGAAAACAGGAAGAATGTGGGCTTTAATATTTCCTACTCTCCGCAACACCTGGTCTGGGGTTGCTAGGTAACACGTTGCACAGCAGTGTTTGATGTGTGTGTGCTCTTTGCAAATGGCTTTGATCCTTAGTACACTGACAGACTCTCCACACAGTTGCCTTCCCCTGGTAGTTTTGGCACCTCGTCACACCATGGAGACTAAAACGTATCTGAAAGCTCCCAAGTGAAATGGAATACCTACCTTGTTAGGCAAAGTAGAAAAGGGAAGCTGTCCAGAAAAGTTTAAGCTTTAAACTCTTTTCATTAACCTACAGGACAAGGCAGACAGTGCCTCCAAGTTATAAAGTAATGCCACAAAGGAGAGTGCGGTATTCTGAAAGCAGCAAACTGCATTATATTATGTACTAGGGTTGAGTAATTATACAAATATATTGGCAATTGCTGGTTAGTTTTTATAGGTAATTTTTGGGGCGATTTTTGTTGTTTTAGTTTGCAAATTTAATGTTCTGCTTCCGGAGAACAATTAAGAGCCGAGTGAGGGGAAGAACAGAGTGTAGAGCCATAATATTTTCACATCTAACTCTGTGAATTAAGGGTTTATTTTGATCAAACCATAGACTGTTAGAACGGTGGAACGAACTAACCAGGATAGTTTTAGCGAGCTTTATTTGGTTCCTGTCGAGTTAGAATGAAGTGTGTTTTATGATAAGTTAACAAGACAATGAAGCCAGTCTTTGTTCAGTAAAAGAGAGAAGCTTTTAAAAGGTGTACGCTTGTATTTTAAATGTATTTAAAATTTTAACATATCACCCAACTATCCTGTGCACTCACTAAGGACGAAATGACTCAGAATGTTCTCATTTGAATCAAATGTGGCTGTTCAATATGAAGATTCAACAATTGTTTCCTTGTTATTTGTTTTAGCCTACCTAACGTTTGAATGCATTTCTTTGTCATCTGTGATGCGAAAACATTAGATTTACACACAGAGAAAGAAAAAGTATGCGTCCTACTCACAGTTCAGTTATAAAATACTAGCGTACCACGGATCGTCTCTCCTGCCGGGGCTGCTGACAGCGCTGTCAGTCATAGAGTCAATCACAGACGACAGCAGTAGAAGAGGCTGGTTCAAAAGTGGTTTAGCCGACTTCACTAAAGTGTAGAGCAGCTGCTGTCCCACTGTCTGGCGTCATGCGGCACTCTGTTAACTATTTCACTATTCTCCACTTCCATTATAGTTGGTTTGTGGTGATTTTGAGACTTGGTCTGTAAAGTTTACAGCCTGCCATGCTGTCGCTCTGTGTACAATGACGCAACTAAAAAACAATTATGATGATGATTCGAATCGTCGATTTATCGGGGATAACCCTAAAAAAAAGTCAGGTATGTTAATGACAGTATCCTTTAAATATAATGAGATGTGGGATCTTTTAAATGAGACTGTGTTGCACGTAATTAAGCAAACACTTTCCAAAACACTCCCTGAATGACATTACACTTCTTCTATTAAACTCTCATTCATTTTCAACTATATTTTTATAATTCACTTCACTGGCAGAGGAACGAGTCAAATTTATTGCTTGAATAAATGTACAATATAGCATCTGTTCTGAAGCCAATGGGTACATTTTATGGGAAAACTATTCGGAAGATAATTAAATGTTAAATGCACGATTTACACAAATTATTTTCAGTACAGTCATATAAAAGAGTTCCCATCTCTTCGCTGTTGCCAGTCCTCAAGATCCAAGTCAATGTTACATTTTATATAAATAATTTATTTATTGTCTAATGAAGCAAGCTAGCTAAAAGGGCCTGTGACAAAACAAAAAATCAAGATATAGAAAGCGTACCATTTAAACAAAATAGTATAAATCTCCATTGTATGCCTTTGCTTAATTTTATGAAAATGGAAAGTCATTTTACCACAATGCCAAGCCAGGTGTGTATATAGTTTTAGGTTGGTATGCTGAAGTTCAATAGTTCAAAATTAATCATACTTATTTTTCCATTTGCACACAGACCTACACAACACTTAGATTTGGGTCGGAGGAAGACACGGAGAGAAAAAAAAAAGAGCTAAATGGGATGTGCAGCGGCTGGCAAAGCACACGGGTGCGTTTGAGGTTGTGTGAGGTTATTACAGGTTTGATTATTGAGTTCCACAGGGCAATTGGCTCAAATGAGGGCTGACAGCTTTGGAGGGCAGCAAACAGCTGGAGAGCTCATCTCTGCCAGCAGCCATATTAAGACCATTTCGCTCCCAGGTGCATCAGCTGCTATGATCTGTGATTAAGGCATAACTAATGAAGAGTTGATGAAAGTAATCAGGTGCCACTGCATCTGCAGAGACTTTCAAGATTCTGGAAGTGTATCTTCCTCGCTTTAGGGAAAAATAAACATATTACCGAAACAGGGAGAATATTAATAATCACACTGAATTTAGAAATTATTCTTTACAAGATACTTGAGCTGTCATTCTCCCTTACTAGCACAGTGAGCTCATCTGTCACAGCCATTTGAGTAAATGACAATATACGTCAGCACAGTGTCACACAAGCACCTTATTTGCCGATTTATATCTGTAGCCTAGCAACCAATCAACAGCTGGCAGCTAGACAACACAAACTAACCAGCTTCATAGCTTTGTACTTCTGTGTGAAAACACTGTGTATGGTAATGCCTGTCATGTAATACTGCTTAATTGTTAACTTGAACTCAAAGGAAATTCTAACTACGGAGCCATAATGGAAGTATCGTTTGAATTCGTATTTTCGGGTGGGTTGGATTTGGCAGAAATCCAGGTGCATCAATTTTTGAGTGTTACACTTACTGCGAAACGATGTCAAAGCCTGGTGGAAATAAATTGACATAATCTCTCCTTAGTGCAATATGTATGAGGAACCACTCACCGTGGCTAAAGAAAATTTGGTCCGATGTAATGCACAACGTGGGTGTTCGGACCCCTAAGCAACTTGTAATTGCGTTTCATAATGGTTATTTCTTCCTCCTTACCCTTTTTTCTCTTGCAATAGTGGAAATAATGGAGCACTGCATAGAAAGGGAATAATAGGGTGTTTACCAGGTTCAATGATGTTTGCAATTTCACCTGAAACTAGCATTTTTACTTTGATGCAACCAAATACACAGACATCCTGTCATCTGGTAGGTTGGGAGCCCTCGACACACACTGATAGTAGCAGTAGGTTTCATTCATCATTTAATCCTTCGGAGATGTCTCATCAGCCTGTCACCTGTTGTGCTGGCGGTAAACAAGAATGAATGATGAATTACAGAATTCAATTAGCTGACAGCAGCTGTCACAGAGGCTAGTTAAACTCTTTGCGGTACTAATCCTGTGAAAGTCTATGGAGATTCTCTGTCTTTTTTTTTTTTTTTAGTTCTGCTTGTGGTCTACGCTCCTGTTGACAAACGCTACATCATTGTAGAGGACAGGAAGCCGAATTGCATCTCAAGGCTGTTTCCATGTAATATTCATTGTCATCTCAGAACACAGCGGCCTCAAGTTTTAGATCAAAAGCATTTCTATTCAGCAACAAGGGAATGCACTTGAGTGAGGGGGAGGAATTCACAAAATGCCTTGGTCTGTCTTTGATATTTTTGTTTTCTATAGGACCTTTGCCAATGAAAGAGTACAGTCCATGGTCTGTCGTGCTTGTAACAAAGAACTGCATCTTTGGGGAGCTACAGCATCTAGTGGCATAAAGTTGTATGATTCATCAATGAGGCTTAGTGTTACTTAAAGCAGGAATATTTTTGTTCATGTTGTGCACTGAGCGAAATGTACATTATGTGTACATGAAGCAGAGGCATTAATCTTCTTTCCTGGCTTAGTGTTGCATGTTTGATGCCATTCCTTAACATAGACTTGCTTTCAAAATATCTAATGCTGCCATCCATTCAACTACAGTAATGCAGTTCAACATGTAGCTGTGCAACAGAAAAAAAATGTGTTATAATTGTAATCTTGTAATCAATGTTTGTGAACACTAAAACCTCTAGGCACTAATCTTCCACATCACTGAGGGACAAAACTGGAGCTGTAACAAGAACGAGTGAAATAGAGATTTACGGTGATGAATCAGTTTCTTTATCTCATTTTGCATCATCACAATATGTGATACTGGTATTTTGTGCACAATGTCAGCCATCCATTCATTGTCAGCTGTCACAGTTTCTACCAGTCCTCCGAGTTGTCTCACTGACATTTTCAAAAGAAATCCCGACTCCTTTGCCTGAAGCTACAACGAGAGATATCTAAATTTAGGCTGCAGTATGTGAAAAATGGGTTTAAATGGGTTGTTTCTATAATACGGTTAGGCCTTACTCGTACTGCCAGCCCAAATTTGCTTTTTGGGATATTCAGATTGTATCCAGATTGATTTTAGAAAGTCTGGACAACAAACACATTTGAAAGGTTGTTGGAAATGCCATTCAAATCAGATTTCTAGAATCAGGCTGCTCAAACTGGATTTCAAATTGTCTTTTGTGTGACTCGCAACGTGACACACAACGATGATGTCAAATCCAGAGTGACAGAAAAGTGATAGAAGTGCATCATAATGGCTGGGTATACCAGCCTCCTCCGTCACTGAATTTGTCTGGTGCAACAAAGGAGTTCTGCACCATGACTTGACAGCGCAATTGTTTGGAGGGCATTTCTCATGCTTCCATGATGGAAAGCTGCGTCACCAGCGTACATAGTTACTGACGCCTATGTCGTTACCACAGCAACTCATGCAGATATTTTGGTGACGTCTGGACACACAACTCTGATCTGATGGCTTGCACATGACAGTGAGAACAGTCTGTCTTAAAGATCTGATTTGAGAAAAAAATCTGATTTGCCTGCGGTCTGAACAAATCCTTAGACTAATAAAGTTTAGAGCACACACACTACTCTTGTATTTCACAAGAAACAGAGAGTCTTATCTCTGCATACATACAGTACCATCACATTAATTTCTCTCTTCATGGCAATGCTTGATGTAAAGTACTTTGCTTTTGCATAACATTCCTTCGTAGGAGTTGACATTATAGACTCAATGGTCTAATTTAAGGGTCTGATGATGAGATAAAGCAAATTTTTTTCTTGACCAACAGAATTTGCCTTCTCCATCCATTTCTTCCTCCCACATATGTGCACATGTTGAAGTGATATATTGAAGTCCAACCAGTTCATTAAATATCCATTCGTAATTTCCTGAGCTTGTGCAGATAGCCAGCCTATTACATATTTAGTTGACTCCGCTGCTGCACAGCACAGAAATCAATCTGCAAGGAGATACAAAGTGCAGTAGCCAATGTGAGCAGCCCTTACCACATTTATACATGTTTTATTACATTTCTCTCAAAATTGATCAGGAGCTCTTCTGATTAACGCTGAAAGGACGTCTTTTATAATACTCAGAGGCATCAGAACTGCTCGCACAGAAGATGAATATGTTCTGAAGTGTCATTGTACAAAGAGATACCAGCTCAAAACTCAGCTCGAAGATCAAAAGTCTCAATAATCTGATAAATCTATGCAAGGATCCTTCACTCTGGACAGTCGGCCCATTTCATACAACTAAAAATAAATTTTTGGATTTGTTTACTGTACCACTGAGCATAATTTATTCATTACGCATACTTGCAATAATGATGCAAACTATGTTTTTTGAGGTAGTGGTCAGAAAAATTCCTCGAAATAACCATGAAATACTCTTTCAGATAGCATTTCCACGGCCTGACATCATAAATGATGACAGTATCTCCACAATCCCATGTTTAAACTCAGGATACACACAACACAAAACACAGCTATACACTGTTTAAAACCTTTTGTGCAAGCCAAGATTTGCATTTCAAAGGAAATATTTATTTTGAGATTCAACAGTAAACTGATTCTACAAGAGTAAACACAAGTGTTTAGCTTCTCTGAAGAGCAGCACAGAAATCACATATCAGAAATTAAGGCAATAAGAAATGCATGAGTTTTTCAACAATGGCTATGCTGGGATGTGAACTAATAAAAAACAAGAAGCATTATTATGATTTAGCTTGTGGACAAGACAGTCCATTCTTTTGAGCTGCATAGCACACCAAGGTCTAAAGTACGGATGACACTCTAAAGTGTTAGATTGATAGGATACTTGGTACCTGAGTGAAACACACAATCTATAACAACCTGAGTACAGCACGTCCCTGACAGCACAAACCCACCTAATAATCCTTGAAACCTGGGACAACCTGACTACTGCGTTTCAACGCCAAATAAATGCTTTTGAATGGGCCAAAAACTGCCATATGGTTTATTTTACAGGGTTACTTTAACACAATACATTTATCTTTTTACATTATTGTTTGTACAAAATATTTTTCTTTTACTGTAACTACATAAATACCATGAGGGTATTTACAGTATAAAGTAGTAGCAAGTTAAACCATTCGGGATTTTTGTGTCCCAGATGATGTAAGTTCAGCGTGAGTGAGGGCATATCCTTAGAACTGAGTATGTGTGTGCCAGGGGTCGGTCTTGTCTTTTTGTGGCAAATAATTATTTCAAGTAACATGCATTAATTCTGCACTTCCCCAAGTCCTTAGGGATGGTGGAAGGCCAACTGTTGTTGCATCTCACTTCTTTCTGTCTGGACAGTGGGGTTATGTACAAAAGCTTGCGTTCCACTATGGTCGCTTCATCCAGTGTAACGGCAAATGTGTGAAGGATATGAAGTAATACTCTGACAAGCCCTGGCAGTTCAGCTAAGAGAAGAGAGGAGGTTAATGGGAACCTCTCACATTCACATGCTAGTATCTAATTAATGTGTTAGGGTGAAACACAGTTATCATCAATGGCATCTCTCAATGAAAGTCATTTAAATAATTCCAAGATGCAGTTTCACTCCTGTGAGAGTGAATGTGAGTGTTGCCAGGCAATCAGCCCTCCGAGCAGTGGAGGCTGTGGTAATAATATGCACAATCCGAAGGGACAAAGACTGTTTTCGACAGTGCTTTCCTGAGCTGAATTTACAAAGCAAGCAAGCTAGCAAGCAAATAGCTGATTGCATGAGTCAAGGGCCGTGTATGTGTCTTAAACAC
Organism: Morone saxatilis; assembly: GCF_004916995.1. Classification (NCBI taxonomy): domain Eukaryota; kingdom Metazoa; phylum Chordata; class Actinopteri; family Moronidae; genus Morone; species Morone saxatilis. Next base: position 18,835,798 of record NW_023339785.1, on the reverse strand, counting down.
TGTATGCATCATGTATGCACAGGGCAGTCTCCTTTGCTCTTTAAAAACACACGAGGGAAAAAGACATTTACCTCTAAGACAGGTTAAGAGCCTGATGAATACACACAAATTTAGGATATAATATAACAATTTCCCTGGCTGTGCACTGGTACAGAAGGTATGAGACGACAGTGCATGAAAGTCAAATATTATCTTGGCAAAGCAGAGAGCCAAGAACGGAGCAGTTTAAGATACCACAAGCAGACCTGCTGATCCAGTAGTTCAAAAGGGGACTCGTATTGTGCATCTACCAATAAGGACAGATCCCAAGAGAGTACGATAACACTAAACTGGTGTCGACCAATGCGTGCCTTTCATCCAGGGTGTGCCCTGGGTGACAATCCATCAATGCCAATGAAGCAAACACAGATAGTTGCCGAATAAACTGTGATAGGAGAAGGCAGAAGCTTTTGAATGGTACTTTCAAATCAATAATTCCCTATTATGAATTTGTGAATAGTATATAGATATCTGGACAAATCATAGCCTTGTTATTTGGAATTTAGTAGGCAAGAGGTTAGTGATGTAGCCTTAAAGGGAGTTGTAATTAAAAAGCATAGATAAGCTAAAAGAAAGACAGTAATAATGGATCATAGCAAATTAGAAACATTTTAACCCCAGTTTTGAAATTATTGCTGTTTTTCAATATATATTTAGTTGTGTAGCCATGAGAAATGGGAAGTACATTTATATTATATGAAGTACAATATTAGGTACTTTATTTTACTTTATTTGGGAATTTCTATGTTATGACATGTCCTACTTCCAGTACATTTATTTGAAAACTATAGTTACTCTTCAGATTAAGATCTGACATAAACTACATATGATAGGCGTAAAATACAATACAATAAAAAAAAACAAAAAAAAAACATGCACTGTCTGATTGGGTCCCATTGTCATGACTGTAGTATTTTACATTGTTGTTTTGGTTTATTATTAGTTATTAAGTACATGATGTGGATACTTATGTACCACCACTGCAAATAACATACATCTTCCCCATGGTGTTTATATGGAAATAGCAGTGCAGTTCTGCTGGTCTGTGACTGGTAGGCCTAGATAGAGATGGTTGTGCTGATGCATAGTAGCTGTGATGCTGACAGGTGTTGTAAGACTTGACAGCCTTGTAAAATAACTACCAAAATACAACCAACTCCATGAACTGCAAGAGCAAGAAATAGGAACTCAGAGTAACAGCAGCTTCAGCTTATCGGTAAAAGTTTAAATTTTGCAGAGTTCAACAAAGAGTGAAGCTACAAGGCATGGACGTAAGCACAATCCATGTTTGCTGCTGTACTGGACGGGGCAGCAGGCCAAGCTACCTTGAGGGAATTCCCACCTCTGCAGCACAATAAGAAAGATGGGGGCTGAGCTGCCATCTGCAACTTATCTAGAATCCAACATTTCTTTGAGCGAGGTAGGTTAAAGCTCTCTCGTAAAAGGGATCACAACCTGATGCAAGCAGGCTTGTCAGCTGAACTGGGATGGGACTTAGCTGTCACAGTGAAAGCAGGTTGAGGACTGCACAGAGGCTACTGTGGTCAAAAGAGGTGAATCTAACTTGTCCAACATTTCACGACAAGGGAAGCTAGATCTTTGTGCATCACCACACTCACGCCTTTCATCCAGAGAAAGCCAGCTGCGGTGTTCAGAGCTTTAGAAAAACTATCAAAGCACTGCTGTGGGTATTTCATTCCCCATGTGGATGCTGTTGCACTAAAAGGAGGGGTTACCCACAGCTTATTGGACATTTGCCAAGCTGACACAGACCAGGCAGATGGAAAGCGTGCCCAATGAGGAGCCGTTGTATGAGGTGTCAAATGATTCAGCCAACTAACGCCAAACACCTCACTAGCGTGTTCGTCAGACGTCTACGATCTGACCAAACCTCTGTATGCATGCCAACAATTTACAGACTCACAATGGAGATGCAGGCGTTACACAAATTCAACGTAGCTGTCGCATTTGGTTTACCTGTCAACTGCATGGCAGAAGAGAGAGGGTGGGTTTTGGGTTCTTACATTTTCTGTTGCCTGCAAATTTTACCACATTCACCTTCACGAATCAACTTCATTTTCCGGATTTCATTTTTGTTTCTTACTTTAAAATGTTCAATAAATCTTTAAAACACATATCCTGAAGTCGGACTGGATTATTCGACGGTTCGTCATACAAGTGTGGTTTTTTTTCCCCTGTCTCAACCTCTCAGTGGCTTACGGTGGTTCAAAGAAGTCAGTACATCTAACCTAGAACTTCTATCAGGAAAACACATCAAGTGTTCTCTACCACTAAGCTATACAGGACCACGACAAAAAGAGTACTTGCAAGCTAATGGAATCCATCAGAAACATTACCTTGTGCCTAGTCATTATAGATCATTGGAAAATATAACAATATTATAATTTTTTTTGGCATCTTTTTCCTTTTTTTCTTTTATCAGCACATGCACTGGCAGGAAATAACTAGTGATAATAATGATGATTCAGCTTACCTGGACATTTTAAATGACAAACCAACACAAAACCTTGCACATTATGAAGTTAGAGGGACCCAAAAATGTCTATAAACACCTTATGTTAATTTGACTAGGCATCTCAAGGAGAGGTGTACCCCAATAAATAGGCTAATATATAATGGAACTATCCAGATAGGTGGAACTGTTTATCCATGCACTGTACTTGGTGGATTAGTGGTCAAAAGTTTTTGTTTGTTTTTAGTTTGAATTTCTTTAGATATAAATTCTAGGTTAGGCATGTTGGTGTGTAGGTGTTTGCTTCAGAGTACCAAATGGAACATGCGCTCCACTTGTAACGCAAAACTTCAGTACCCACACGCCTAGATACCCACACGCCTAGAAAAATGCCCATCGTTCACATCCAAGATGACACCTTAAAATGTGTTTGTCAACACAGTTTATTATTTAAAAATATTTAGTTTATATTCGGCAGTAAAATGAACAAAAACATAGTGATTCCTATTATCGGGGGATTATACACTAATGAAAATATACCTATGAATATTATATTCCATTTATTCCAATAGATCCTCCTAAATGTGACTTGCTGGACCTTTAAGCGATTATTAAATCAGTCATATTATTATTATTATTGTTATTGCCACTTTCCTTTATATCAGTAGGATGCAGCAGTTTTTTGCATTTTATTTTTTCATCTTCTACAGTTTTTTCTTGTTAAAAAATAATTCGCTCAATGTTAAAATGGTATTTGTATCTCTTAAAGTATCATTTGGAGTTTAGCCTAGAGAGAAAACTCCTTCTTATCTTTTCCTATGTGTTCGCAGTGTGCACATGCATGTGTGTATGATGATCCTATGGGTTAGGAAACTCTCTATAGATGACCTGGATTATGTGGATGTTACGTCTTGCCTGAGAACAGGTTCTGCTTCAACTGAGCGATTTAGCCCTTGGTAGTTGTCAACTGTGCTTCTAAAAAGCTTAATATACATTTACGACAACCTTCTCGTTTTATATACTCCGCAGGCTGTGTATTGGAGTGAGAGTATGATTTTGACAGATGGAGGAGGAAAAAAAAATCTAAAGAACTTCCCTTGGGGACATCTTAAGGGGATTCATTTCATTCTTTGACTGCATTTCTAAATAGAGAGAAATGCAATGAGCTGACACATCAAACATTATCAAGGCACATTAAAAGAAGAGTTAAGCTCTTTATGTCTACCTCTCTGATTTGAAATTTTGTTGAAACCCTTCCAGTGAACTCATTCATGCTATTTTGATGCAACTGTTCTTAATCAAATGAACATTGTCTTTCTTGCTTCTTTAAATCTCATGTTTGCCTTTAACAAGCAAGTATTAAATCACCATTATCACACATCTACAAAAGCTTTCTACTTTACTTCCCTCTGAAAAAATACCTCTGTGTATTAGTCTGGTAACCTTGAATTGTAACAGGAAGCAAAGAGTTGCATTTTAGGGCCTCCATTGAGGATATCAATCATCCATAGTCAACTAATAACTCGGGCAGCATTTATCTCCTCAGAAAAGTGAGGAGAGAGAAACGATGAAGGGAGACAACCTTTACTGCTGTTCACATTACAGCATGGATTTCCGCAGCCCTCAGGCGAAGGGGGAATGTCAAGAGGGGAATTTGAAAGGAGCGGAGAGTGAAGGGAATAAAGGCAAGGTCTTGAGATGGCATGCCAAAGTGTGAATAGAGCTGAGACCTTTTGAAAAGTCAGACAGTTAACTTCTGACTGATTCACTTCATCTCCATCGGCATTGTTTATTTATGTGGCAGATGGGTTCCATAAATTTCATTGTGGACCTCACCGTTATAAACCTAACTCAATTAGCCAGCCGGGGTGTTAGCAGACACTTAGCCAGATCCATCGCAGCAAATCACAATGGGCAGATGGGTGATATTTTTCATTTTTGGTGGCTTAGGCTCAAACCCATTATTTTTCCTTGTTTGTGTGAGTGCCTGACTCATTGAATAATCAGTTTGATTAATAAAACCAGTCTACCTAGGCATAATGTTTTTGGCTCAGACTGTGGTGTGGGACCTAGTGTCTCTGTAGAAAGAGGGAGCCTCTCTAGTACACAGTATCTGTTCACATGCTGCGTGAATTCTTTTTGTTTTTTATCCTCTTACATTGTTACGGATAATGTGACAAATTTATCATTAATGCTCTGAGCTTTAATTCAAATTAACTTGGCTCATCACATCATGTTTTCTCTACCTGTCGCCTTTTGTCTTTCACTTCTAACCCTTCGTTACTCTTTTTTCACTGCTGCTTCCATATATTCCCTCCCATTGTCCACTTACCTGTATCCAGCTTAATAGATCTTTCTTTCGCTCTCCATCATTTCTCATACTCGTTTTAAATATTTCTCACGTCCCCACTTCATCTACATACCAGCCTCCTCTCCCCGCCTCCTCATCCATCGCTCACTTCATATCTCCCTCTTTCTCTCTCCGCCAGTGAGCCCACCCTGGCAGCCTTGGCCCTCTTAAATGCATCATTTCTTCCAAGAGATATCCTTCTGCACTGACCTCTGTGCTAGCTGGCTGCCTGCCATCTCCACTCAATGGACTCATCAATCCATCTTGGTTCTTGGATGGCCTTGATTTTATTGTCTCACACAGCCCTCTGTCATCCTGTTCATCTCTCATCCTTAATGTCATCCTTTCAGATTTTAACATGTCTGCATTTTCTGAGCACACAGCGTTTGATTACATTGAGCTGCAATGGCAGAGTCCAGGTGGGGTATTGTTGTCAAGTCCTTGCGGGGGCAACAGATGCACAGGTACGGATGTCCCATTGTCCCATGCAATGTTAATCATTAGGTTGCGAAGAAGCTGCTACTTTGAAACTCGATTTATTTTTATACTCATTATTACTGATGATTGATTGACTTTTTGATGCATTGATGCTTTACATTAAACGATGCTTGCACATACTTATCAATCATGTTAAGCTACCAAACTCACAGACATTGTAGAAAAAACAATAATGTTATTGATTTGGCACATTAGATTCTATAATGAGCTTCTAAATAACAGGCTTCATGATGAAAATTACAGAGACTCTTGACGGACTGCTATGACCTGACCTGGTGAGGGTTATGTGATCAGTAGACACAGCCAAAGGTGTCAGTAGCCTTTTTGTAGCATTGTTATCTTGTCTACTTGAACTGTAGAAGAAAGTAAACAGTGAAAAAGCGCATTATGCAACTGGCCTTGAAAAACTTTCTACAGCAATGCAAAAGAAAAATTTGTTTTTCTCTAACCTCTATTAAATTTTGACTAACTGGGATTTTAACAGTGCAAACTTATAAAATGTAAAAACAATGATTAAGAGAAACAGACTTGTTCCATTATAAATGATGACTTCCAGCAGCTTTGTTCAGTATGTCTACAGAAATATCAGATAAGGAAGAGGACACATCTCAATGCCATTGTAATTATTTGACAAATAGGCTATAGGTTATTTTTTAATAATCAGTTCCGACTGAAATATGACCAATACATTGTCAAATGCACAGCCAGTAGTGGTCAGCTGGCAGTAAACATGTCACAGAGCTTCCTTGCGCTGTGCTAGCTTCATTGGTCAGGTGAATCTCACCTTGCAGGTTGTAGCGATCCATCGAGTTTCCCTGAGTCTAATCTCTTAAGAGTAAGAGCCCGGGTCACTTGCAGATGAGGTTTGCTACATTATGGAAAAGCAGTAGTCCAGATCAACACTCATGATGTATTGAGTATGCATAACAAATTTTTTATCTACTTTCTTTCTGATCTCTTGGTCAAATGCCCTCTTTTCTCTCCTCTCTGGGTGAGTCGGGTCATGAGGAGAATGAATAAATGCATGACCATTTACACCTTGTTCCTTATTTGCTGAGAAATGCCTTTATGAGGCAATTGCAGATCAATAACTACTCTGCCACGCTACCTACAGGACAACTTACGGGCAGGTCTGGGAGTTTTCTGTTATATATGGACATGCAAAATGTCAGTCATGCTTCCCCAGCTCTCCAAGGCCATTGTGAGCATTTCCTCGGCACTATTTATAGAGAGCCTCAGCATGTTTAGTCATGAAACACCTGACCCTTCAAATCAGAGCCCACTGAGTTGAGCATTGGAAACTTGCTTGTATCATAATTTTTTGACATCCATAGCAACAGTGGCACATAGCAAGTGAAATTTTAAAATGAGGTGAGAAAAAATTAAAATTTTAGAATGTGTCCCTGTAACCTTCACCTTTATCTCTCATCAGCCTTTTTTCATATTCCTCGCCCGTCCCTCTTTCAAATATGCCTTTTCTCCCCGAAGGTCCTCCAGCTCTCGGCACCGCTTCTTCATAGTTACAAGTCGAGACTGCAGCACACACAGAGGAGTCTGTTTGTGTTTCTGCCACAGACTGAACCCTCAGGTTTAGACCCTACCGTCCCCATATTCAGCTTTTCCAGCCCCACTGTGCTGAGTAAACTTCACAGACAAGTAACAGACATGGAGGGCACTTACTGCTCGCACACTCAAAAGAGAGCTTCCTTTGCTTTTAGCTTGATTCAAATCCTGTTCACTCATAAAATTATTTAAAATGTGCTCTTGGCATTTTAACACCCACTTTCAATTTGAATGCAACTATACTTTTCTGTGGAAATGAATGGCAATAATAAAACTTGCATATTGTCACAACAACTGAAATGTGTTTTTCTGAGGGTTTGCATGAAAAATCTCTGAAAAGCCAAGTTACTTAAAATGAAATCACAATTTGCTGCAGATGCATTGCTATGGTTTTGTAATCGCTGTTTTTTTCTGCCTACAAAGGCAAAATGGCATTTAATTACTATTGCAAATGTACATCTGTGTGACTGTGAATATAAATGAGACTGCTGGGCCTCTTGTTCTCATGGTAACACAAGTAGGATGTGATGCGCTGATTGACCTTGGGGTGTGGAGTTTCCTTTGCCACATGAATTTAGCAGCAAGGTAAGTCTGGGTGTCTGCATGGCAACCGTTTTGCTGTTTTTGAAAGCAACCTCGCAGATGTTACTTCTCATTTTCACTAGCTGCATGTATATTTAAAGAAGTCTAAATAGTTTATCTAATGAGAAAACAAGTCTGTCAGAAAAAGAAATTGCATTCATTTTATTCACTGCACTTTTCTTATTAGAAAATGACTGCAACCATTCAGGTGATCATTGTGTAATGTTTCAATTTACACAGGCGATGCATTACAATGATACATGGATCAGTGTGTGTTGCTATGGAGGTACATCAGCAGGCCTGTGGGGGGCACTCCAGCACTTTACCCATCATCTGTCGCTCTCTTCCCTCCATCTCTACAGTTTGAGCTTTCCTTCCCCATTTTCCGTCTTCCTTTTGTTCTGTGACTCTATCACTCCTCACTCTTCCTCTCTTTTTCCCGTACTAATGCGCTCTCTCATCACCGCTTCTCCTCTTTGCTCTCTTTCTTTCTCTCACACACACACCCTCTCTCCTCAAGTTCTTCCTCCTCTCACTCCAATATTTCACTTTTGGTGGACACCCACTTTCTCTCCTTCAGTCCTTCTTCCTTCTCCATCCCTCATGGTCATTTCTGCTGTCTGTCTGACACGTTTTGTTCTGGAACCCTCCTCTTCCTTCAAATCCACATGAAATAAAATGTACACACATTATCAACAAGGGATAAGCAGCTTGACCTTCTTCCTGTTGCACCTATTTCTGATTCATTGCATTTCTATATTGCAGCACGTTATAATTAGTATGGATATCCATACAAGAGTGTTATCAGGTTGCTGTTAGATGGGGAAAAAAAATAATGGGAGTCTGATGATACAGGACATTTTTTCCTGCGGTTTCCCAGCCAGCAAAAGTGAGTTTGACGTCAGCTCATCAGTCATTTCAGAGATTCTTGTTCATTCAACGTGTTTAATCCTTGGGCAGCTCTGAAAAGATAACTGGCCATCAAATTAAGGGAATAGGTTCATGTTAACTTGTCAGAAATATGAAATGTGCTGCATGTTTTGAGAGATATTAAAGAAGAGCTCCGTGATTCAATTTTTCCCCGAATGAATCCACCTCTCTCTTTGGTAGGACGAGAAAAGGATGGAAATGTTTAATAATTTTTGCTTTTGTGTCAAATAATTTGCAGATTCACAAACAATTGCCCAGCCAGTTAATCTTGTTCGAGCTTCAGGCTTAAAAGTGTCTTCTCAAGTAGACAGATATTTATCTAAAAAATGTCACCGTGCCAAGTGTATTCATTCATGCCAGGAGTTGTAATCGAGTTGACAACATCTGCACTCCAGGGATTAAGTGAAAGAACAGCAAAACGCTGGGATAGATTGGGCAAATCATATTCAATCACTCTGCCTGTGGATAAATAGAGCCACTTCAAAGTTTGATTTGACTTTCCTTTGTGCAAGTGAACTGTCAGCTATACCTACAGCAACCAATTTATTTCATTAAAACATTATTGATTTCTCCTTTGTGACAAATTATAATAAAAAGCAGGCCATGTCAAGAGATGGTAATTAATGATTAGCCCTTATATGTATTACTTTGTCAGGAAATGACTGATGGCCGCTTTATGGCTGATGGCCATGACCTTGACTGGGGAAATTACCACCAAGGGGGCAGACCAAGGAGACAGGTTACATGAAGCAGCCATTTCTTAATGACTGAGTTATCTCAGTTGGCTTCCTGCCCTGAGAACACACAGATAATTAATTTTAAACCACTTCTCCAAGTTTAATTTCACCAGAATCCACAGACCAACACACATTTCTTGTTTCTTAAATCTGTGAATGATTAAGTAAGTATAGGTTAATTGCCATCAAAATTTTAATACAATTTAAAATATATATTAACCAATAACATAGAAGACGAGAGAAATGTAGTGTAGACTGTCAGAAGATGTACTATTGCTTGGCTGTAATACAGGGATGCATCACTGTTTAAAGAGATTAAGTTACAAGTTATAACATACATAAGTGAAAAGTAATGGGTTTTCTGCATTCATGTGGCAGTCTTGAGAGCTAGCTAACCACCCTGACTGAGTAACCAGTTGGTATGTGTCGCTGACTCATTCAACAGGAAGTAACACAACAAGTTGTTGTGTGGCAGATTTCTGGTTTAGCTAGCTTATTAGAGGCTAATGCCACATCATATAGGATGGATTTTGGAAATGAGAAAGACTCCTATGTTAATGACTGGCAAGCAAAGACTAAAATACTGTGCATTAACAATATAACACTATATTCATTAGATTTTGATTTAATTACATTGAATGACTGTCTTTGGATTATATAAGGAATTCATATTTGTTTGGTTTTCCATACTATGAAGTGATTTATAACTCAGGCTAATAGCTGCTTAATCAAAGCACAAGCCAGGGAGCTGCGTGTCAGACAGCGGAGAGCCCCACTGACAATAAAGTGCTAGCTAACAGTGGGACAAGCAGTACTTTACATCAAAATGTATACAAAAGTCATGAGCTTCAAGCAACACTCTCTACTTTGGGAGTAGAGGATGTTAAAAGCCCCTTCACTCAAAAATATTTCTTTTTGTTTCTTCAGTTGGATGTTTGAGCTTCACTGTGCCGAATGATGTATGAGCAGAGTTTGACACTAGAAGGATGTTTCCACAATCTGTCACTGTTTCAAAATGAAAAACATTCTCTGTGCTCACTAAAAAGCTGATTTTAAGGGGCAGGACCTACGAGCATGATATTGTGACATCACAACTAGCTTGGAAGTCCATCCTGGTCCAATTTGTAACTTATACAGGTGTGAGAAACTTGAAGCCTCCAGTGCACGAACACTAAGAATGGACTTTACAGTGAAGTAGGAGACATCTTGTGTACAGCAGGAAAACTTCAGTGATAAACAACATTTGCATATTCATATATTCTGAAATGTTTAATGACTTAGAAGGCGTAAATGTCTTTTTAAGGATTTTAATGTGGAGATTATACTTTTTTTTATGGAAAAAAACATATCAGACACACATTATTGTTTAAAGCAGATTATATGTATATGTTGTAATATATGACTAGAGGGGGTATTGAAGGATTCCCAGAGCTTCACAACAGTATTTGTGCATCCCTGTAAAATATGTCCCACCTGAGCAGGTGTTTACAGTGAACAAACAGCACGACTCTAAGGTACACTTATCTTAAATAACACCAAGACTGAAGTCTGTTGTAACATATTGCATGTTTACTTAGTGCTAGAACCATTTCAGCTGATACAAGAAAATGTTTTTTTTATAATAACTATCAGCCCAGTAAGTTTAGCCTCGTCTGATATATTTGTTTTATATTTGCCATATTCAATGTTTTGTGATTGTTACGAATAAAGATGAAATAAGCAGGAACATTTAAAGCAAGAAGGCATTATTTGGTCTTTATTATTTAAAATATGTATTTATTTTATCTTTGTGTTTAAGTTGTTAGGAAGTCAGATCAGAATCCACTGACAGCCAACTGGCAAGAGTCACACTGTAACATTAAAGGACCCCTACTGAGGAAGGCCTACGGTATTTGACATATACTAACATTTGAATGAATTAATTAGTTTTGTCAGGAGGTGAGAAACTGTTCTTCTGTTTATTTGATGGAATGAATCAACAACAAGGTACTCTGAAAAGTAAAAAAATGTTGACGTCTTCTCTCCATGCAGCATGAACTTGGATTCTGTGGCGATTGTGGGTCACAGCAGTAGTTTAAAAATGTTGCTATAATGGAAAAACTGTAACTTTGAGTTGCACCATTCTTTTAGTGATTAACAGACAATTGATTGTTCACACGTCCAATAATCAATTATGGAATTTCATTTGCATCCCTAGTTGATTTGTTTAAATGATTGGGTTTGTCAGGAGTGGATAATTATTTCATCCAAATATCTCACACAGTTTCAGCAATCTGGAGACAGTTCTGTAATATCAGCAGTTTGGGGTCCAGTTATGAGGATAATTCATAATGTATACAATAGTTCATGTAATTACGAACAAGACAGGATAAGTAATTTAGAGACTTAACTCTTCCACTAATTTAGACAAACTCACTATGGGCCTGTCATTTAATTAATGAGATGCTTTCACAAATCTGTTACTGATGATTTGATACACACTGATCTATCATTAATCTCTTTCCACAAGAAAAACAGAAAAGAAAAGGAATATTCATCATTTAGAATATATAAATGATCATTAACCACATGCAATGCTCAATTTGCAGAAGAAAAGATACCCAGAGAATTGAGAGAGGGGCAATCCTGCACGCTGGTTAACATGGAAGAGTCCCAGGATTCGGATCAACTGGTGAAAGCGTGAGAGGTGGATAATGTCCGCCATGCAGAGCGGGATTATTTTGTCAAAGCATGGATCGCCTGCCAATACACAGGCCCACAGCCACATGGTGTGGGGCTTAGACAAAAGCATTGAGACATTTTTTTCAGGTTATCACTTCACTCTGGGCTGAGAGGTTCAAATTAGTGGATCACAAAGTGCATTTCAAACAGCCTCCATACTGAGATGTTGAATAAGAGTGGTTTCTATCTGTATGTAGCTACAACATGTGTTCTGTTTAATTGTATACAGCTTTTAAATTCGGCCCACAACATGATGTCACAAATACATAATGATATAATCCAGCCCACAAGATGTCCTTTTAAAAAAAAAATTCTAGTTGTTTAATATCAATTTAAACTACTCCTTCATATACAAATAAAATAAAATCACAATTCTATTTTTAAAAATCTAACATGCGTTTGCAAATGCGTGCATTGTGTTAGCAATGGAAATATTTTTAGAATATTGGGCTTTGTTGTAGTACTTGAACACTGAAGTGGCCCTCCTATGAGATGAAAATAACAGCAATGACCTCAAGCCAATTCTAGTTGGAGACCCCAGTTATAGAAGTAAATGCATGTTCAGACGACCTTGATGATATTGAATCAATCAGTATTCAAGACCATTGCATAACTTTGGTTTATATTGCACACTATAGGAACATAGAAATATGTTGTTTTTTATATTATACATTATATAGTAATATGCACCTACGTGTGTATCTATGAATATCTCTCTCTCTCTGTCTCTCTCTCTCTCTCACACACACACATGTTTGGAGGAGATGGGTAAGAGGTGGTAGGTACTATCCAGCAGACAAGTATAATCTCTTCTATAAATCTGTAGCAGAGCCGCTCTGCTCCGAGCAGCTTATCCAGAGTCCAGCCTCATGAGTAGGAGGCTCTTGTACAGCAAAATGCCACAAAGCAAACATTACATTTACCAAAATGCAGCTTGTCCTCATTTGTAGCATTTGCTGCAATTATATGCAATTTAAGTTGGAGTAGAAATTACTGAGACGGCCGAGGTCAACACAACCCCCCATTAAATAAATGACAGTTATGAGAATATAAAAGGAGAGGAAACCCTGTTTCAAACCACATACAGGGCAATGGAACAGATTCTTTGACACTGTGTGAATTAAGTCTTTGACAGCTTGTTTAATTTTCAACCATGTCCATACATTTTGATTTAACCCCCACCAGTTATTTTTAATCCTTCATTTGGGTCATACACAGCAAAGAGGAACAAGTAACAGATTTACAATTAGAGGCTCATACATTTGAATTACATTCCCCCAGAAATCTGTTATAGCACAACATTTAACCGATTGTCTTCTTGTTCGACACTCCCATTTTGATCTATTAGTGGTAGGATTTCTCCTCTCATATGCTTTGTTAAAATAAAATCAATTATCTGTGATTAAAAACAACCCAGCAGCCGCCGGTCCCTAAAGCAGGAGGTGATTTAGAATTATCTGTCAGCTATGTTAGAGAGGAGATGGCAGAACGCCATCGTCGTGTGGTGATGAATCTGGTGGAATACCAATGGAACAGAAAAAGCTACAGCTCACACACACCGAGAGAGACAGGGAGAGAGAAAGCAGGGATATTTCTGCTGCACTGAAGCATGCAGTTGCACATATTCTGTGCTGCAGTCCCAAAACCATGCAAGAAAAATTTTAAGTTTCAAGTTCATCATACTTATTTTGTGTTTTCTCTACCCTCACTATGAAGTTGCCCTCTTTGAGTTCACCCCACGTCTGTCATAAAGGGCTATATTCCCTGGCCCCCCATAAAAGGTTGACAAGCCTGCCCCCATCATCCTCCTCCTCCCTCCCCTCTTTACTAAAATTACAGCAGCTATACTATGCCGTCATTTGTGGCTTGCACGGAGACAAAAAAGCCTTCTGGGTAACATTGTTTGAATGTGCCCTGTTCAAACAGACTCCCAGAACCAACAAGACTGTTCGCACAAATCTCACAGTCACTCCTTGTTATTGTGGAGTGCTGAGCAGCTCCAAATAGTCAACATTCTCTGCAAACCCCTGCAGCATAGTGAATCAATGAGCCAAAAGTACATAAAGATTGTGCCAATGTCCCACCATAAATCAAAGCTTTATAGCTTCATATCAACAAATTTTCTCATCTAAATTGGTTGTAGAGCTCTCTAAAACTTTAAGAAGTTGGTCACTTGGATTTTACTTTCTGTGAAATCTGAAGTAAACAAAGCACTTCATTTGATGTACAACTGATAAAAACTGCAGTGATGCTGGCATACAAATCATCAGCTGCTAATCATTCAGAACACTGAGTAAGTGCTAAACAAAGTCCTCAAACGAAACTTTAGTCATGTTTGTTTTGTCATCTACAAAACAACAAACCTGTGGTTATTCATGATATTAACTCAGAATCCCTTTGAGCCAAGCCAATGGAACAGCGAGGCAGAGTGGAGGGGAGTCAGGGCTTCCTCAAAGTCTAATTGAAAAAAATGCCTTTCAGCAGGGCTTTTAGCTGTCCTGCCTTTTAGTTGAAAGTCTGGGCTCTGAAGCCAGCAGGTAGGCTTTTACACTTCTCATGCTTAGCTCATTAGCTAAGCTGCGTCCGCCAGACAGAGTCGGAGCTCTGAAAACATGCCAAAAATCAAAGTCGGGACCAGCCAAAGTGACTTTATTGGCAGCCAGCTATACAGTATGTGTGTTCACACCATGATAGTTGGCTTAGATATGGATTGTGCTGTGTTTCTGCTCAACGAGTAGTTGTAAGAGCTTCAGGCTAAATTGGCAAGATTCACTGTAGATGTAGAGGATGTGCTCTTCCATGGGAGAATGTATTCCATACTGATTTTCTTTAAGGACATTTTTCAGCTTCAGTTGATTTTTTTTATGTACCTGGAGGTGGATTTCTGACCATCTTCGGCTATATTCACACTGCAAGCATACAAGGCCCAAATCAGATTTTTTATTTTTTGCTCATATGTGACTCAGAAAGTGACAGTGTGAAGAGCACCAATCACACTGAATATGGAATATAATCCTTTCAATTCCAGTTGCATACGTGGTCCAAATTGAAATACAGGCAAAGTACCAATACTGAGTTTCTGTACTTCAGTAGTTACTTGTGTATTTATTTTTCTGACAACTTTTTACTTTTACTGCCTACATTTTTACACAAATATCTGTACTGTCTACTCCTTACATTTCAAAACAGACTTTAGTTTTTATGCGTTTGAGAGGAATTATTGAATTTTTTATTCTTTTTTGCATCATTATACACTTTTCCAGCATCATTCTATGACAGACGTAACATGACGAAACAGACCAGATCAGAGAGGCAGAGTGGCCCTATTAATGTCCTTCAGAAACCAAGGGAGTACTTTTTACTTTATACTTTGAGTACATTTAAGAGCCTGTACTTTTTCACTTTTACTTGAGTAAAAATGTGGAGATGTTGAATTAGTACTTTAACTTTTTACACAAGTATCTTTAGGTACTTCTACATGAGTAAAGGAAGTGTGTACATTTGCGCCCTCTGGATACAGGTCAGTTGTTGTTTTTTGCAGTTTTCATGTGACTTTTACACCGTAGATCAACACTCCTCATTCCTCACTTCAGGACTGTGACCTGTTCACACTGCAATCTGATATGGGCCAAATTCAAAAAAGAATGTGAACAGCCAAACAAACCAAAAAAAAAAAAAAGAGGGAAGAAATTAAATCTGAGCAACAAATCAGTATGAACATAACCTTTGTCTTTATTCCACTTGGGTTTTCTCAACATTAAACCTCTCTGTACAGTAATACTCTCCTCTGGTAAAGCATGAAGCATGCTTTCTTGAGAGATGAGAGTTTGCCTGTAATAACAAGTCATTCTGCATTTATTGCGCCCACTGTAAAGTTATATAAACAGAAAAAAATGATGCTTTCTCAATTAGGCAGAACAGCAAAATGAATGACTGTTTAATGGATATGACTTTCCTATCTTGTTTTCCCCTCAGCACAAAAAGATTTGTTACACAGAATCTAATTTATTTCAAATGTGAACCTTGCGATTAATAGACAGCAGCAAAACAATTATAATCTGCACAAGTGACGTATTTTAAATGGCTGGCTGTAATGAATATCCAGTGTCAACAACTTAATTTGCTTTTTCAGCCAGCAAGTTGCAGATTAGCTTTGCCGACAAAAACAGTGATGAGCATAATGTTTTTATTCAATTATCGGATTGAAAGAATTTTCACAAGGAACAACATAAACTGTCTTTTGACATCAAAGTTAAGCAAATAGCATTGTGGCTTGATTTTAACAAGATATGGTATTTTGTCTTAATTTGTTGAGCAATTTAACAAGGTGAGGCTTCCGTCTGGGGATTTTGATGGGTCTTAAGTTTATAAAACACGTGTTAAGCCTCATCACTTGTGCAAACGATATTTTTTGGAAAAATTTCCATCCATAAAACTTTCAGACAGATACTGTCTGACCCGTGGCCTGCCCCGGACAGTAACAAGGTCTCCTGTGCTGCTGAAGCTGAGTAGCCATACACAGCCTTTGTGCTGTATCTCATTATCAAATTGGCTCCTCTTTCTCCTCTCTCCTGCACCGTAACATGCAGTGAATTTCTGTGCTCTCTGCATGATCACCGAATGTCACTAGATCTGGGATATGGGCCTGCCAGTTACTCTGTAAACTAAGGGGTGCCTCACATTTTCTCTCTTAATAATGCATACAATGAGTAGCAGTGGCCAAATGCATACAATGAGTAGTAGTGGCCAAGGAGTAAACCCTTTCAAGACAAAGCCTTGGAAATGGTGAGTCACTCCTAGTCAGCCATTCAAAGTCCAGACATTATCACAATGCCCACCTCTTTTACCCTGGCAGACGAAGGCACCGCCAGGACCAGAATAGCTTACTGAGAAGTGGCCAAGAGTGATGGAAAAGTCTCAGCTGCACACTGTGTTTGTATTGTCAAAACAAAAACAAAAATGGATGAAATGTAGGGGAGAAAAATAACAATAGCCAGTCCTGAAAAGAAGGAATATTATGAGAAGTGAACAGCTCATTAGCTGCAACGGTTTTGGCTGTTCAAAACAATGTGTCACTACACGTTTCAAAATGACATCCTGCTGAGACAAACAGACATTTCTCTCCTGTCGCTGTGCTGAAGTCAGAAGAACCAGAAAGCCACACAGACAGCAGAATCTTCAAGACTTCAGTATCTCCCTCCCTTGGAAAAAGTGTAATTTCCTTTCTTTTCAAATAATGTAAGCGCTTTATCTATATGTGCACGTACAGAGCTTATAGGCTCATGTAAGGAGCTTTAATTCAACATATTTCAATGTGACTGAGGCAACTATCATTTTATTCAAAACAAACAAGGAAATAAATAACTGAGTACCACCAGACTAGTTCAAAGCAGTGCTTTCTAACCTCGGCTCACTGATCGAGGAACATGAAATGGGGCCCCAGGAGATGGTGGGTTTCACATACCAGCGTGATTTATGGTCTACCATAACAAATCAACAAGTTTAACTTTAATTGTTTTCTTTGCGATGGGAGGTGGGGTAGTTAATACAGAGCAATGATTGATGGCACAGGGCACCATGTTTGGCTTGGCACTTTGTCTTTTGCAGTGCAGCTCAGGAATTGAACCAGTTGATAGAAGCAATTAATTTGAGGAAGGGATTTTTTGATTTAGGAAATATACAGGTTCTAAAAATATCAAATAGAAAATTGTACCATTGCTGTCAGTAAGTGGTCTTCCAGGCCTTTTAAAAAAAAAAAAAACGGTTTTAGGGAAAAAATACATATAAAAAATAAGCCTTTGATGTCCTACATTGCCTTTGTATTCTTTATCTTTTAATTAACATGGGTTTACACCTGTATTTGAATCTTTGTGTAAAACTTCATTTGAGTGGGTGACATTTCATATGGTTTAATAAAGTTAGCTTCTGTTTAAGCTACATTAGTTTGCTAAGTAATTGAGACAACCATTTAATTAAATGCTTTGCTGATGATGCTTCTCTTGGAATAGTGGCTGTTAACCATTAATCAGCGGTGCACACCTAATTTACAAGGACAACAGTGCAGGAACGGGGCCTGCACAGGAGACGAAATGGTCACACCATTACATTAAATCACCATTAGTAATTAGTGAAGCTAGTGGAACCAGCAGCACTGAGGATATATAGTGATTGCACTAGATCACAGCATAAAAATAACATCTATAGCTGATATCACAGCTGATCAGCACTCCATAGATCACACGGCAGTGTTTTAAACAGGCTTTGTCTGTGATAATTGTAGCCATGTGGTCTAAAGGTGCCTCTGAGTGCTTCACAGAGTAACCTTGCAGCTCCTGCCAGTAACTCAGGGCATGCCAGAGTAGGTCTATTTATTTTTTGCATTTGTTCCAGCCTGCTGGCGACTGATGCAATAGACTGTAGATGATTTACTTCTGTTGATTATTGAATCATGGAGGAAGAAAAAAGAACCTTGCCCAGAAAGCTACGCCTGAGTTTTAATTAAGTTTGGACAAAAACTGGTCTTTCCTCAGTCAATTCATAAAAATGACCTTCATTGTGAATTACAGTAATGAAATATGATGAGCACAGCTTGGGAGCGTTGATTCTACACCATACAGAGGGGTTGGAAAAAGAATGATTATGGTTCTGTGAGTGAGGCTGCACAGAAAGTTTATGTTGTTACAATGGCTACACAATGAAACTGCAAAGACAATAAATCAAACATAATTGATTGCAATACTGTCTTGGAGTGTTTCTGCCAGCATCAATCATATTTACAATGAATTACAAAGACTGCTGCAAATGCTTATGATGCACAGCAAACTGAGATGGACTTACCACAACAAACAAATTAAATTGTTATGTTTGGTGCTGGGAAGGTGAACGGACCAAGAACAATGGCTCATCGAGGTCCGTTTCAAATTAAAAAGAATACAAAGGATTAATAAAATGAAAATCAGTCACATCATCTGTTAGACAGATTTGTCAGAAATTAAATCAAGATCCTCATTCACAATGTATCAACAAAACAAAGCAGAAAGGACATTTGGTCATTTTAATTTCAGTTGTATAATTAAGTCTGCTATAACTTCCAAACTATTAAAACACTAATAATAAGACAAACCAAATAACCATATAATTTGTGCAGCGTTTAATTCTCGCTTTCTTGCCAAGAGCTAAATGAAAACATTGATACAAATGTATTATTATATCTTTTTGTTTAATTCATACAAAAACAGAGGTTAAAAATGACAATTCACCATCTTACACTCTACCATTTTACAAAAATTGTTTAATATTGAGCAGGAACAACACATCTAATTACAGAAGCTGAGTTCAGCCTTCAGCCCAATCACAACATTTGCACTAAAAACCAGTTTGGCTGTATCCAAATATGAATTGTAAACTAGCCTCCCTCTCACAGATGTGTCCATTGTCTATCAGTCAATCATCCACTGCCACCATGACTGTAAGACTGTGGTCTCATAAGTGCTAAACAAGTTTTGTGTGGAGTCGATGCTGCTCTTTGAGGCACATGATGAAGATACTTTGGATGTCTACAGGCTATTACATAATAAGCTTTGGCAAAAATAAACTAATTATTATAATAATAAATACATTAACGGATCCCTTCTCACTAAAGACATTAAAGCTGCACCAATATTAAACATGTAATGTGAAGGGGTTGCTCGTACTGATAAACCTAAAGACAACATCCAACTCTGATTTCCCCCTCAGCTCTAAAGAGTGTTTTAGCCTCTTTCAGCTCATTATTTTGTTTTTAATGGTCTTTGTTAGTTGTGTCCAAACACAATGCACAAGGCAAAGTCAAAGGTTGGTTAAAACTGTGCTTTGGTTATCAGTTTTATGAACATTTTCAGAAATGCAAGTAGCTTTATTTTTTACTCTCCCAAATGAACTCTCCTCTGAAGTTGGCCATCCTCTTTTCTCATCCCTTCTCTCTTTTTCCTTTCCTTTTTATTCCCAACCTCAGTACATTCTTCTTTGCCCCAAGACTCACCAAAGCTCCCTTTGTGAGTGTTTAATGATGCATGCAAATGCAAATAAACCCACAGACATCTCAGAATATTGGTCATGAACCCAGAGGGAATGAACAGTGCAGGACAAACAGACTTTTCCAACTTATGGAGAGAATCATTTTTAACCCCTATCTCCTGGTTGGAAAAAAACATACATAAGATCTGTTCAGCAGCAGAAACCAATTACCCCTCCCTCACCCGTTCCTCTGCACAACAAACTCTTTTATTGATCTGGTGATAATTAGCTCAGTCACATCATAAAGCACCTGGAACAGATTGGTGGCTCAAATTATCGATTACCCCTGGGCTACCCTTCGTCGTTCA
Source organism: Morone saxatilis (assembly GCF_004916995.1). Classification (NCBI taxonomy): domain Eukaryota; kingdom Metazoa; phylum Chordata; class Actinopteri; family Moronidae; genus Morone; species Morone saxatilis. The sequence goes on along the minus strand of NW_023339785.1, from coordinate 18,815,542 downwards.
TTGTATTGCCGCTATACATTACTTGATGAGATCTGCTTTGCCGTGCTTTCCCCTGCATTTCTGTTAGGCGCTGTGCAGGGATACATTGACAAAGGGGTTCGGTGGTCAAATGCACGCTTTCAAAGTCATTTGTCATCTTTTCTTAGTCTTTAAGTTATCCTGTTTGCCACCCCAAACCAAGGTTAACCTGCTGTATACCTACCGTAAGCTAGCGCCTACACCGCCTCCCCAACACCACAAAAAAGCCTCATTTAGTCTAAAACAGTTTTGGTCCAAAAATGACCTTACATTCCTGGCTGTGACTTGGGGCCTGCCCTGGCAAGCACCAGCTGTGTCTAATGCTTCATTACACACCTTCCTTGAGGCATGTCAGTGCATGACCCTGAAACCTCTGCCCACTGGCCACGCATAAGTCCCCAACCACAGTCACAACAATGGTGTGACCTCCACAGAGGCCAATAGATTTTGTCACCAATAAATAATGAGGTTGGAATTCCGTCACAAGCTATTTTTTTGTCATCTTTAAAAAAAAAATTCACAAAGTCTCCTAGAATGTGCCTGTGTTATTTTTCAAGCCTTAATTTTTAGATCACCATGGCAGCCTGTCATAAGTCTCCCTCAGCTTGTTTCCATTGAAACTGAAGACAACGACACAGAGAAGTTGTTCTGCTTTGTTACAGAGTCGGTCTTAGCTTTGTGCTTGTCTGGGTATCAGAAGAACAATGGTTCCTGGCATTTCCCTGGATCCCTCTCTCTTCAAACACAATGCAAAATACATCACAATTCGAACCAGAAATGGTTACATGACTTACAAAGTGAAGTCTGTTGATAAAAACAATTGCTCACGTTTTTGCTAACCTGGTTAGTTTTGAGAATGGTTGACCTGCACCCTAATCAATCAGATCTTTATTTTTATTTATATTTTAATGTTATTTTATTTAGTTCTTTATTCATTAAATACAAACGGGTTAACAATTCAGGTCAACAGGGAGCAACGTTTAATTAGTAATTCCACAACATGTTGCATGTAGAGAAAAGGTCAATAATAGAAACTGTTCCCAGGATGTGTAATTACTGTATTTTGTAAATGGGTTGAGTTTCGTTAAGATCCACTGAAAAACAAATTTCTAGTTAAAAAGAATGATCACTGTGATGTAATCTCTTGTGTACAGTAACAAGCTTATCAAATGAATAGTTTATAATAAATAGCTGCCTATCTGTGTTGTGTATTAATGCCACACTGACAAGTGCCTTAATTAGGGGACTGAAAGATATCAAATGATTTTCACTATGAGAGCATTATCCTTAATACCTATTCAACCACAGAAGTCACATTGAGAACTGGAGCATAATCTAGCATCCAACACAAAACCGCATGATTAGCTGCACATAAAGTGTATGCAACCTCTATGGAAACCAGCACAAAAGCCTGATTTAAATGAAAGTAAATATGTTCCCATAAGACCATTTGTTCCTTTACATTATTCTGCAAGAAAAAATGGATCATATTATAAAACAAATGAGCAATATTGGGCAACATTTTAACAAGATCTTGTGTTGTAAGACTACATGTACAGAATAGTTGATTAATCTATCATCCTCCATTCATCAACACTAATTCTATTTTCTCCTTCAACTCTGCAGCTTCTCATATTCAATATTGCAAGAAGTTAATATCAGGGAGCAGGAATTACCATGATATAGCACTGACTGGATAGTGCAGCTCTCTCTATGCACAAGGTGCTGCCTGCAGGAAAGGTTGTTGAGGATAGAAAGCTCACCTTAGCCATCTGCAGTGAACCAAACTGGCTCTGGGCAGGTGTTCAACATGGCCAGGTGGAAAGCAGCTGACACAGACATAGCTCCCCCGCGCTATTTGTCACTGTAAATAACAATTGTTTCTTCAATATTAGAATTGGACAGGAGTGAACACCCAGCCAGTCTTCCTCATTCTCCTCTAATTTAGGCAATTAAAAAGAAAGGTCATGTGTGGAAACAGATGGCTAAACTTTAACTGTGTGCTGAGTCTGGAAGCTGAAAGAGACAATTGGCATTTTACATGCACCATTCACACACTCAGGATATATGGGAGACAGACAGTAAACGGCCAAATGACTACCAGTTTTATTTACTAGAGGCACCAAAGTGTATATTTATGCAGATATTGCTTTGCAGAAAATCCCATGGGAGGCTTTCTAGTTTGAGCCTTGCACATGTTGTTCCTCCTGGCTTGCATGTTAAAATTGTTGCACACTAGCAGGTCACACTCAATAAGACTTTCCACAGAAGACATTTTTATCCTTTTGGGTATATGTCACAGCTTTCCATCCTCCTGTAACATACAACATAAATAAGCTTAAATTACTTATATTCAGCTGCTCTATCTAAAAGACGTGTTGTCAGATGTAGTGTCAAACTGCTTTTCCAAGACACTGTTTTCTTTAATCATCCACTGCAGAGTGAACTACTGTAGCCTACACAACTATAAAACCAACTGAGAGTGCATCTGGGAGAAGAAAGGATGCGTTTTCTGTGCTCAGGGACAGGACAATTAAAGTAAAATAAAGTCTGCTAAAGTTAAAACAGCCTGGTGAACCTCCCAAGAGTAACATAGGAAGCTCGTGTAGGCAGTAAGGTGGGGAGGAACAGCAAACAGAACGTTGTCACACTTCCACTCCCTGTGGAGCTGAGCTAAAAGGAGGGGAGACATGGATCTGGAAACAGTACACTGCCTCCAGCTTCTGTTATTTTCTATCGCAATGTTTGTGAAATTCCTGCTGATGAGGTGATTATACTGGAACATGTGCTTCTTTTAGCCTGACTAGTTACTGACAGTGGTTAATGTTTATGCAAGTAAAGAGATTTTAATCTAGTTTTTTAAAAGCTGAGGATAGCACACACAGTAGCTAGTAGGTCTTAAGTGTGGAATTTGTTTGGGGTCGTTGGAAAATGTGTGTGTACTCATTCCAACATCTGACCCCACTGTACAGATGTACTCCACAAACAGTATTTACTCCAGGGATTTTGTGTGTGTTTGAACCAATATCCACTCTCTATGGTTGTTAAGGTTCAATGGGCCCTTTGAAGTGGACAGAGAGTGCAGAGTGTATGCACTGTGACCAACAATTTAGTTTCAGCATGATCATTTCACCTAATAACACTGCTGCTATTGGATGGATGTGAGATTAAAGTTTCCTTTATACTTCAAAACGTACTGAAGAAACACTGTGTGTGTATTCAGAATGTTAAGATACCAGGAAAAGAGTTTTACTGTAGGCTTGTGGAGCTGCTCTGATGTGCCTTTGGGGAATGTTAACTTTTCCAGTTTATGAAGCATTTGACAACACTTACAGGCAGTGCCAGGCATGTTTTTAATACACTGTGCCACTTGGGTGCTTATACATTGAGTAGGATCGCATCATCTGCTACTACAGAACATGTGGGTATTTATGAGAGGGCGCGTGTGTTGACACTAATCTCAGTGAACAAGCTACAGCTTGCCTTGAGTACGACATTACATGCATCTCTTCACTCACCAAAACTGACTATGGCATTGCATGACACAAACCAGCAAGTTAAACAAACTGTCCCCTCAAAAACCTGCAGTCAATTAAGAGTCCAAAAAAGCACAAATACTCCAACCCAAAGAAAGCGATAACCTGGTAACTGTGTCTCCAAAGACAACAGATGGTGAATAGATGACTAGATGAGCAGCCAAAAGTCTTTTCAACACTACAGACAGTAACAAGTTAGAAAAAAAGTTCAACCAAAGGATACTTGCCTGGCAAAGATAAATAAGCATCTGCTTTGTTCTGTGAGTTACAGGAAATGCAACACTATGCAAATAAAGACATGGTTTTGAGTGAGAATGCTTGAAAGTTGTAAAAAGACTTCAGTGAGGCCAGTTAACCAGTTTCACAGTGATACTGTAACATTTTGTAACACATGTCATTTATTAGTGCATCGGCATCCAAATTGTATTTGACAGTTACAGTCAAACAAACAAATTACATTACAGATTACATGTAGGGTTACTTAAGCATGTGATAGTACTGTATGTGTACATATTGACAGGAAAGTGTTTTATACTGTATGGAAATAATAATGATACCCATGACCATAAAGAAAAAAAAATCTGTTAGGATGTATAAAATGTGTCTGGTATTCTGTGGTAAGCTTCTTCCCATGTGTTGCTCTTGTCGGATCTAATTACCTAATAATGTATTTGTGGGGGCAAAAAAAAAATCACTCTATTACTAAACAATGCGTTTAATTAAGACAGTCTTGTTCAGTTCTATGCACAAGTTCAGAGTTTTACCAAGTCTTCCAGAAAAAAATGTTGCCATAAAAGTAAAAAAAAGAAGACATTTTATCAATATTGAAATGGAAGTGTTTAATTTAGAAGTTGAAGCCAAAAGGGCGTTTTTTTTCTTTATCTCTCCTGGAGTGTCTGGTGTGAGGAGAAAAACAGGCTTGAATTGCAATAACAGAGGCAGTGATGCTGTGTCTCTGTCGCCATGAAGTGTGCACTTTGGCTGATGTCAATTACTATGGTAGAGTCTGATATGGAAATTAGGAAGCACTTCATTGATGGCTACAAGTGCAAACAAGGCCAACTTTTAAGGGGCCATATTATGGAAAAATTCACCTTTTAGTGCTTGTGCACATATATTTGGGTATCTGAAGTGTCTACCAACCCAGAAACTGTGAAATAAGTCAACCCAGTCCGTTTTTTGAGGACTGCGTAGGTCAGAAAACATGGGATTCAACAAGCTGTTCAGATTTGGCTCCCTCTGTTATGTCAGGTACAGGCACATGAGAATTGTACTCTGGCAAGTGTCAGCTGTTCGCGGACCCCTAACTTTAGCATTATGTCGAAGCCTAGAACTAAGCACCAGAACTGCTCTGATGTTGGCTGCACAGACAAGTATTCATGTCCTGCCATCATCTGATGAAGTGAAAAAAATGTGGATTCACACCTGAATGACTGCCACTGCTTTCTCAAGGAGGGCCATCTCAAAGATGGATCGATACCGGCTCTGTGTGACCCAATTTCAAACTTGGAAGCTACAAATCTTGCCATGATTTATATATTTTCTTTACTATTTATTTAGTAGGCTAGCCTGTTGAACTTGCCGTTAGTATGCTGCACAGATTATATGGCTTGATTTATACTGATATCAATACTTGCATGTTTAAAAAATCTGCAATATAATGCCAAAATAGCCTCTTTTTTTAACACAAAAATCCCGTAAATTTGGTTATGAAAGACTCTCTCTGTGGGACAAACTATGTAGCAGAGACGCTTATTATTGTTAATTACCTCAAACATGGCATTTATTTCTTCAGTTATTGGCTGACATATATGCTGATATCGATCTGCTGCCAGTTTGTCAGTCCAGCTCTAATATTAACCAATTGTTACTGATTGTGTTTCTAATATGCTCCTTACATTTAGTCAAAGTTTGGCCATATGTCTTTCACACTGAGGGCTTTTATTATATTTAAATATGACTGATATATGTCAGTTCCACATTTGTTCCCCCAGACAGAACACATTCAAGTAAAACCTAGTTAATTAATCCAGTAATTGTCTGTAAAATGTGCTTATATGTGTGTGTGCAGAAATTTGTGCATACAATCTGATCTGAATGAGACCCTTTGTCATGCCACCAAATCCTGAACTCTCTCCTGGTTGAAAACCCAGATGATAACTGTCAGTGAATCTTAATTAAAAGAGAAATGAAACACCAGGTCTAGAGGCTATAAAAAATGACATCCTTTGTTAATATTTGGACATTACTCTTACAGCTGGAGAAAGTAATTTGGGAAAGTAGATTATTAGCCCTCTGCCCTTTCAGCCAGATATGACCTTGCAAGCCCCTGTACCAGAGGACCAGCAGCAATCCATGATTCATTTAACACCTTCTGGGCCTCTAGAAGCACTCCAAGCGCATGCACTGTTGATTAAACGCTTTGTGGGAAAATTCATATTTAAAGCATACGCCACATGAAAATTAATGATAACCAGCCAAGCAGCAGAATACAGTACAGAAGAGCCACGATGGGCAATTTATGAGAGATTCACTCCAATTTACAATTTATTCTGTAATCATCACAATGTTTCCTCCATATACAGCATAATGTAATGAACATTTGTGAGTGGGTGGAATTATAAGGAATATGAGTAGGCTACTCACAAAAGGATATAAATGTCATTACAGTGCATTGAAGCAGGAAATCTAGCACAGGGAACTAGAGATTAGCCGCTGGGTGGGAATGCTCCACATGTGCCCATAAGAGGCAGGCAACAGAGTCAGCGAGTGAATGAATGGGTGATGGAGCAAACTCTACTGAAGTTTTTGTATGGCCCTGAATCTAGTGTGGAATTTAGCTAAGGGTCTGTATATATTTGAACTAGGCCACAGTGAATTCAAAGGAATCTGCAATGCCCCGCTTACTGTCAAACCCTTAAATGAAAAAAGAAAAACACCAGTGTGAGTCTAATGCTGTAAAAAGTAATGCTGTAATTTCTTTTTATTTACCATTCGTTGTTTATGTCTGTCATGGTCTCTCAGTCAACTCTTCCTCTGTGTACAGTCTGAGAAATATCTTCCATTTCACCTGCAGCTTGTACTTGCAGGGACACTGCACATCTTGGACTAAACACAACATCACCAGCAGCTTGTTGATGGAAGCAATCCATCATGTAGGGTTCAAGGGTTATACACCAGGTCTGTGCATCACGGTCACGCTGCAAGATCTAACACCCTGCCCCCCAACTGTCCTAGACCTTCTACAAGTGTCATTTTGCATCTGGCTGGCTAATGTCTCTGTTTATTAAACTGCATAACACATATATATATATATATCTGTAACAGTTCTTCTAAAAGATGACAGCACAGAAATTGGAGGTTTAATTATGTTTTTGTTTATGATACAGGATAATTGCACCATTTATGTGAACACTCACTTTTGTGGCAAAATACCTGTACTGGTTCTACATGTAAAATATGCAAAAACTTAAATTCAGTGACCTACGTTTAATGGAGCATGTCCAGAACAATGGAGAGTAACACAAATTAAAGTCTTGTTTTTAGGATACTCACAGCTGAGCTCTATGGATGGAAATGTTGGTCTTTTGGTCTTCCACCTTGGTTCACACAAAAATATCTCAATAACTTTTTGATGGATTGCCATGAAACTTGGTACAGACGTTCATGGTGCCCAGAGGATAATTTCTAATACCTTTATGGCCCTCGGACTCTTCCTTCAGTGCGACCAGCAGGTCAAAGTTTTCACCTATACTGAGAAATTTGAATGAATGAACTAGCACAAATCTTTTACCATTTATTATTACCATGACGTTGTTGTGTTGTTTTGAATGCAGTGTCTCAACATCTGTGGGTTGGGTTGCCATGGAATTTGTTACAGATGTTCATGTTCCCCATAGGACAAATTCTTGACTTGGGTACTCCCTTTACTTTTCATCTAGGCCCAATACTTCAGTGTATGATCACATACCTGAAAAAATAATGACATTTAGATTAGCCTTAGGTGTACTTAGTGTTTTGTGCTGATTACCAAATGTAAGCTTGTAATGTGTATCTAACATGCTAAACTATGATGATATACATGGTTAAACCTGCTAAACATTAGCATATTAACATTGTCATTATGAGCATGCTGTCAGTAGCAATTAGCTCAAAGCAGTACAGCCTCACAGAGCCACTAGTGTGCCTGTAAACTCTTTTTTAAGTTAGATTCTTCGATGCAGAAGTAATATCCAAGCACGCAGGCTGACATTTATTCACTGTGGTTCGTACTACATGGTTGATTTTCACAATGGGATTTTGTATATATAATTGGCTTTGAACTTGAAATGTAAAGGCTGCTGCTTACAAATTACGGCACTGCATTAACACTATACAGGTTTTTTTCTCTTATCATCAAAAAGCAGCATTATAACTAGCCAGCTGTCATGTTGAGCTGATGAAGCCTCTTGGTTGAGTGGAGATCAATGTTTTCATGACCAAAACAGCAAATCCAGCTGCCTTTGATTTTGTATTTCTAGATAACCCCACCACCTGCCCCTGAATCATTTTGAAGACATTTTTTTCAGTATGAGTATTTTGCATGAGATAGAGGAGAATTATCATGCTTGCTGTAATGGCCAGGAAACACAGCCCATGCGAGCAGTGCGTGATAGCTATCTCACTGGACTTCTGCAGCTCGCACGCATGTCTACACAGAGAGCGTTTCTTTTACTGCACTGCTGCTGCCAGACCTATCTCTCTACATTGAGTTTGCCTTTGATAAATACAACATACTAAAAGCCTTGTTAACAAATGAATGGATTCTGTCCACCAAAATGCAAGAGAGCCTTTAATCTGAAACAGATACAGGAGGGATTGAGTTTTTTTTTTTCATGGGACATATTCTACATGTACATATAGAGATTAAAACTATGGTAAGAGGTGTATATGTTGCTTGTATAATGACATGAACGTGTGACTATGAACAGATCATTTTTACAGTCTGTTCTCCAGTTCTGTGGCTGATCAGATACAATGGTGTGTTGCAAAGCTAAATTTAGAGGTGGTGCAATTGCATGCAAACATGTGAGTGGACACCAACAGACACATGCTTGATCTGGGCACCACAAACTAAAGTAAAGATATGTCCACATTAGTTAAAAAATGTCCAACTTGAATGAAAGGTTTACACTGGCCTTGTGTCTAGCATTGCTTGATAGCTACAGCAAGTGTATGTACACACTGTACATTGAGACCAATTAACACAGACTGAACAAACACATCAGTGGTCAATTATTGTGGTCAGATATTGTGGGAGAAAAAAATTGCTTTGTATTCAGTCTATTAAATCCATTACAGCAAATAAAATCTATGTTGTTTACTATAGATGTACCTAATAAACTGGTTGTCACTATATTGCACCGCATGTAAATGTGTTATTTGCTTTCTTTCTATCTGATTTCTCACATTAATGTGTATGTACATACAAGCCTTAGAGAGAAACAGAAACAAAGTCAAAAACAATGAGCTAATTTGACAAAAGCAATTAAGAGGAGAGAAGTTGCAGATCAGGCAAAACAACATCTCACGGTAGTTCCAGCTACTTGGCTATTGACAATATTGACTGGAGCTCTGTTGGACACAACTGAGTAGTTATTTTCAATTGATAGTATGTGTGCTGCAGTGAGAAATAAGTTGCTGTCTATAAATTACACTGTAACCAACACAGTGTCAGTCTGAAGTCACATCTTGCTCTGACAGCATGTATTTGCCTCCCAGCTTTGGGGTTTGCATCTTCTTATTTAAGTAATTTCAAATGTCTTTAAGCATGCTATTTGAAATAACTGCAGTGACATTCATGAAGAGCTCTGTGAGTGTGTCAAGTGACAGGTGCCATTGAAAGAGCTTTTGTTTTCCTGTTTTATCCAAGATTTTGAGAATATCTGGAAGGTTTACGGTATACGCTTGCTTCACAGCTGTCTTACAGCTTGTCTTACAGCCCATTTTTCCCTTTGAACACTAAAGGTTTGGTATTACTTAAAGGTCCAATGTGTAGGATTTAGTGGCATCTAGCAGTGTAGTTGTAGACTGCAATCTACTCACTTCACCCACACCCTTCCAAACATGAAGGAGAAACTACAGTGGCCACAAAGTCCCCGCCCCTACCTAGAGCCAATGTTTGGTTTGTCTCTTCTTGGCTGTGGAAACATGTTCATGTCCCTACCACAGCAGCTCTTTGCTGCATGTCATCCCCTTGTCTTGTCCTAGTTTCCTGCCTATATTTTCAAGCTGTCACTTTCCATACAAAGGATAATAAAAGATAACTATAAGAAAAGCAGAACATTACAAACAATGATGATATCCTAGTGATGGAAAATCTCACATATATAGTCGGTTGAAAATGAAGAAAAATTATTTAGCAAAAGGCTGGGAAAAATAGTTAATATATAAATAAAAAATCCTAAATAGTAATGCTGTCTAAATATAATGTTGACTTGTTCTACAGGAAGCTACAGGCACTTTTCACCTTTTGTTGCATTTTCTTTCCCTTTTATTGTTTTTCTATTTTTGACCCTGTGTAATTGTACTTTTTTGTGTGTTGGCTTCGGGTTTTCATGTTAAAGTTATATTGACCTAAAGACAAGATTATTATAGGATTTCACTTTATATAATGCAAGACTTTGTTTTAAGTTTTGTGCAGTGGTTAAGAATGCTAAGAGTCTGCTGCAACTTAGGAAAGCACAAATAGAAAAACACAACCAAATGCATTCATTTCCATTTCTTAACCTTCAGTGGGCTGACCTCTCAGCCACAGAATGTCAGTAAGTTCTACAATACATTTGATTAGAAATATAATTTTTTTCACAGATCAAAAACTAAAGAAGATATACTTTATTAATCCCCAATGGTGAAATTCTTTTTTCACTCTATGTTTTACACACATAAGCCCGAAATACAATCATGTGCATGCAGGGCCAACAGACATGCAAATGTGGAGAGATGGTGGAGCGATGGGCTGCTACGTAGCGGCGCTGCAGGAGTAAAATCCCAACAGACTGAGCTACTGCTGCTAAAGTATTATACTGTTTGCCTGTGACTCTGTATGCACACAGCTAAAATCCTCTTTTTGCTGGAAGGTGACTGCCTTAGAGCCTTCAGGATGTCCTGGGGTGTAGACATTTGTTCTGGGGGTCTGTCACATGGGTGTAGCTGGTGGTTTGCCGGTTGTGCACCATATTTCTTTATTTTCAGATTAACTTCCTCTGTCCCTGTATTCAGCGCATATGGTGGTTTTATGTTACCACAGCCCCAGGCTGAATGTCGTCTCAACAGCCCGTCAAATTGAGTGACAAGTGCTGGCCTAACCTGCACACCCGAGGGGACAAATAAAGGACTCACGATGCACTCTGTTGCCTCAAGGTGAAAAGTTGCATATTGTAGCCTTCAGGAATTGAGTAATTTTTTTCATGATGATTGATTTTTTTTGAATTATTATTAGGGACTACTTCTTTCAGTTGTTTCTGGCAGCATTATGCAACCAATTGTAAGAGTCATCTCACATGAAGTCCGGACATACAAAAGTTATTACAGACATTTTAGCCATGTGCAGTTCAACAAGATCTAAGAAAGTGACAAATATCTACTGTCTGGCCTATGACCGCAACTTGTGTAGTTTTTATGTTGTATATTTTCCACAAGATTACACTGACATTCATTCCCCTGTGAGAGTACTGTACACACACAGCTGATAACAATTTGTTTTTTTTGTTGCCAACCATCCATAAATTCAAATAGGATTTTGTATGGTCAGCGCTTGATCTGATTAGTGCTTATTTTGTACTTTTCAAACCCACTTTGAAGTAAAAGCCTGTTATTAAACTCATGGCAGCTATTTTTTTGCATTTATAGTTCAAACACATTTTGTCTGCACCAAGGCATTGGAAGTGTTTCTCAGTGAGGAGATTTAGCCATCATTAAATGAGAATCACTACTATTACAGTATGTAGACATTTTATTCATTAAAGCCTCTATTCACTGAGAATAATTAAACTGATAATAATGGCACTTTGTAATCTGCAAAATGAAAAGTAAGGGCTTATCTTTTAAAGCAGGAAACATTTTAATGAAATTATGAAGTGGTGTTAGATCAATCTAAGTGTGCAGTTTTTAGAAATGCTACTTCAATATCTCTTTGTGTCATTTTTGATGTGCCTTAAAGTATATTTTTGTTTCAGATGTCGAGGGCTCTACAAAAGCCACTGTAAAATTGAGATTATCTCAAGTTTTTGTGATCATGATTACAGTCCCCACATTAACCCCAGTTATTATGCTTTCCCAGCTTAATGATAAAGCATCTGCATGCTGATAAGTCTTTGAACTTGAATCTTGTTTGGGGATCATTATAATAAGGATGCCATATAATGTTAGTAATGCATGAACTTCTGTTGAACTAACACTTAACTTTGACATTACTACATGTATTCATGTTTTCTGAGCTAGACATGTAAATGCCCACATTAGCAGGTTATAATCCACATTTAGTGATTAATTAAATAATCCCTGTTCTGGTAATTAGGGTGGGTATTAGTGAAATGTTATGCATTTTAATTCTGATTATCGGAGCACATCTTAAAGACAGGCCAAACAACCATTTTAGATCATAAGGTCAAGGTAATTACACACTGTGTTAATGGAGTATATTAAGGAACTATAATGTTAAAATTTGCCATGAACAGAACGTACAGTACTTACAGCTATTCTTAATAAAGGCTATATTTATGCACAAATTTTGAGTCTATTTTATTTATTTCAAACATAGATTAAACTGAGTCGAAGTTGTTGGATATCAAAGAGACAAACTTGATCAACTGCCTGTGGTAAACACAATGGTGGAAAGACAAGAAGTGCAATTTTGAGGTACGAGTACTTTATTTGAGTATTTCCATTTAATGCTACTTTATACTTCTAACATCAGCAGGGAATACTGTAGCCTTCACTCCACTACATTTACCTAACAGCCACAGTTCATTTTTCATACAAGACATATTATCAAGTAATAAAATATGATGCATTATTACATATTAAACACCACGTACACCCCCACAAGTGTTTGCAAGTACTGTGGCGGGGCTCAGGTTTGAGTTGTGCACAGCTATGTGAAACTATACAGCTGTAACTTGTCTTGCAACAAAACTAACACGAGTGTGAGAGAGATGTCTGAATGTTTGTATAGGCCCATGCAGTCCTGTAAAAAGGTCTCATTAGGCTAAAGCAGAGGAAATACCTTTCGGGTTTGGATTATGTTGTCTCTGAACTAACTAGTTAAAATAAAAATTTTAAAATAATAAAATAGTTCAAATTAGCTCCAACTCAACCAGCTACATGAAAATTCATCAGCATCAGCATCAGCATCAGCGCATCAATAATAATCCAGTAATGTAAGATAATAAAGAAAAGTATTTTCTTTCTGCACAAGATAATAGCTTGAGTGTGTAATAACGTAGAAGAGGCCCTAACACAGGAACATCATACCATATCATAGAAAATAATAGAATACAACTTCATTGTCCAGCCAAGGCCGGAAAATCTGTCTCACCAGATCAGGTAAAAGCATCACATTACAGCAATGCGGAAGATCTCGTCATCACATAATAGCAACAGTTAATACAACATACACATAGTGTACAACATGCCTTCTGTGCAGAATAGTGCAGATTAGTGCAGTTTGTTAATGAAGTCTATTGCATTAGGTATAAAAGATGTCTTCTAGACCTCTTTGTTTGCCAGAGGTACTCTGTAGTGTCGCCCTGAAGAGAGCAACTTAAACTCAGCATGGGAGGGTGTTTAGTGTCACCAATGATGGAAAAAGCTCTCCTATGTAGAGCTGTGCTGTAAAGGTCACACAATGACTTTTGTTGGCAGCCAATTATCTTTCCTGCTGTCTTGACACTCCTGGCCAGCTTGTTTTTGTTTGTTAGTGTTAAATGTCCATACCAGACAGAAATATTAAAAACAAGAAAAACATCTTTCCAAGATGTCATGACTGACTCCAAACCCCTTCAGTTTCCTATTTAAAAACAGTCTCTGACTTCCTTTCTTACATATGGAATAAACATTGTTAGTAAAACTCAATTTGTCATCCAAATCATGGTTCTTCACAGATATCCGAACAAATACAAGACATATGACTCTTTTATCTTGTATCTTTTATTAGTGTTTAATAATTAATTGTTTTCTTATATTTTTATATTATTTTAATATCTGTTTTTCTATTTACTATTTTAGTTACTCAACATCATTGTAAATGAGGGCCAGGTCTCAATGATTTTTGGAATATATAAATGCTTATGAAGGTCTTTATCAGTTTTTTTTTAGAAAATCTGAACCATCCACAGAGAAGCGACTTCAGGAGGTTTCACATTAATGTCAGGCATATGTACAGCAACACTGATGTACATTTGATGAATTATGAGCAAAATCCACGATAATAATTTAAATAATGAGACGATCTATAATTTCCGCCTTGCCAACTCAGCAGTAAAATTCCCCAAATTGGACAATTGGACATATATATATTAGATATATTATATTATAT
>NW_023339785.1:18767858-18801392 GCF_004916995.1 Morone saxatilis | reverse complement strand
TGAATACACTCAAGCCTCTCTGCCATCTTGAGTTAAAGAGGCCATTTAGATCTTTTCATTTCAGGGCACGTTTAGCAGTGTACAGTAAGAAAACCCGAACATCACTTGTAAAGTGTCTGTTGAATGTATCTTAATATACACAGACCATTGTGCCTTAAAATTCATTTTACCATGGCAACCACCCATAAAACACTGTTGAAAACAGTTAGACCTCAGATCCTCCCACTTAAGCTTTGAAAGGTTCCTCTAATTAATACTCTTTCTGTGATCAAAGTGAATCTGGATAGAAGTTTAGCCCGGCTAACAGCACAAGACTCATGTCTTCTTTGCATGGAATCAACCGGAATGACAGACCGGGGTTTGTTTTCCATTTTGTACTTAAAGAGTGTGATTTGAAAGCAGCTCAGTAAAAAAAAATTAACACACTCACACAACAAAACAAAACAGACAGGACACTTTGCATGCTATCCACATACAAGTAATGTTTTGGCATCCAAATAATGCATTTATGCTAATAACATGTATTAATCACAGTTGTTCCAAAACATAGATCAACAGTTTAAATTAAACACTGTTGCAAAATATCAACAGTGAATACTGAAGCTCCCTATCCACCATTAGTCATACATAATTGCAGCCTGCATAAAATTAGAGGGGATAAAAATGCTTACACAGTGGCAAGAAAGTCTGAAATATTGTTTTTTTGTTCAGTTTTTTCTTTTCTTACAAGATAAAACATTGTCTCCCAAAAAGTGTGTAATTTGTTGAATTATGGCAACAGGAAGCTTCGTCCAATTTTGTTGCTTTCTTTAGATGAGCCTCTGACATGTGAAAAATATCTGGCCCCTAGAATTTTTATTAAAAATTGATCTTTGACTGTATGTGGCCAAAGATGCCTCTGTGCATTACCCGAGGTGTTTTTCAGCTAAATGAAACAATGTTCTGGTACGCTGACTGACTGACTGTGTGCTCAAATGATTTCTACCCCTTCACTGCAGACCCCCTACCCACCTGCAGCGCTCTGCATATCCTATTCCCACAAAGAGAGTGATCTCAATGTCGGTCACTACGTCCAGATTCAAGGGTACACCGGCAAATCTGTTCACCTCAGGGAAAGTTGCCTCAGGGAAAATTGCCTCAGGGGGAAGAGCATGCAGTTGTTATTCCTGTCTGTCTCTCTCCATTATGTGAGATTTAAAGCTGCTGTACCTTGTTTACAGCACTGTCAAAATTACACCAGCTGCACTGTCTCTCCTATGAAAACATTTGCGAGAAAGGGTCCGAACAAAATTCATGTTCATCAAAACAGGCAATGTGTTGTGATGATGTGTGTGCGTGTTTGAGTAATCAGATGCCAGCTCTGGATGGTTGCAGAGAAATGAGCCTTTTGTGTTGTTTGCCTTTGAGCAAATAAGTGTCAATTGTTTGTTCCTCTCCTTTCTAGTGGAGACTTGAACAGATGTACAGCTGAAGATGAATTGTTTCATACTGGAGGGAAACTCTTACAAGGCTTCAGTGATATTATGCATCCTCACAGATTATACATGGGTCAGTGAGGCTGTCACAGGACTGTCTTTGACATTTTATTATTGCTAAATAAGAGAAACAACCTGGGTATTATCCTAACCTCTATTTTCTATTCATAGAGAAAGTGTGCATCTTTGTAGCTGGATGAAAGAAACAGGACTGTCAGCCGTAATGCGTGAGGGTGTGTGTTTCCTCTGGACTCAGTGATCGTACGCTGCCAGCATGCCTCGCTCACATATTGTCTTGGCTTTGAAGGCGAGCTGTCATGCATGTTTGATCACAGGCGAAAACAGACACTCAGAAGTCCCACAATCTTGGCAGATGAGAGCCACGCATTTTCTAGCGCAGTGAATTACATTTCTGCTTTAAGAAAACGTTGATCCTATGCCATTTCTTCAGTCACATAGAATATTTGCTAATGACCAAACACACCTCCAGAAACAGACTGAGAATAGAAGGGCTCCTCCTAAACATCTGCTCCCCCTGTCTCTCTAAGGGGTTCCCAGGAGATCTGAAAGACTTGATCCCTTCCTCCTTTCCATCCATCCTCCCCACTATTTACTTAAAGGGTGTACTGAAGGAGCAGGTTGTCCTGGTAACAAGTGTGGAGAAATTCTGAAAATGACACACAAAAACACTCTAGCATCGTCTGAGCCAACTAAGATACGTCACAGTCGGGGTTGGAGCTGTCCAGAAGCCAATCATTGTGGAATCTGCTCCCAAATAGAATTCAATTAATGAGCTATGCTGTCTGTAAATCGAACACACAGCTTCCTGAAATATAATATCACTATAAATCATGTCTTGAATGTCAGAGCTCTGCACCAGCACATGAAGGCACCATGTCAACAAACTATTACAAAATACAGTAGATGGGGAAAAACATTCATAACTACTGGTACAGTACACACTATCCTGTCAACCGTTTTTCTCTAACATCATATTTTACTTATTTTGATGATATTTCAAGTAAAACACAGAACATGAGCCAGCAGCTACAGTAACTGCTATATGTTACACTGGGATTACTGGGTATGTTTTGGATTGATTAAGTCTAGCAGACATACTCCTGACATACAGGGGGGCTTTTTTGCCTTTACTGATAGGACAGCTCAAGGGGATGACAAAGCACAAGGCCACAGGTCAGACTCGAACCCATGACCACTGCAGCGAGGACTCAGCCTTGATAAATCGGTTGCCAGCTCTATCAGGTGAGCTACCAGGACACCCCGATAGGTATGTTTTCATCAGTGTATAATCACTTCAATACAGGAATCTTTTTTGTTTTCATTACCTCAGAATCTGCTATGTTGAACCGCCATGTTACTACAGTAGCCCAGAATGGACAAACCAAACATTGGCACTAGATTTCGCATTCGCGTTTTTCCTGAGTTTCACAACCACAGTAGAAACGGATTTTCTCCTACACATATTACAGTCCGTTGTCAAATACAGACACGAGTGGTGTTCAGTTAGTTCTAATATGCAACTTCACAGTATGCCACTAAATCCTACACACTGGACCTTTAAGGCTTCATTCAAACTATAATGTATTACTCTCTTAAAGTGACAGGCTTGTTCTGTAACACGAGCCATGTTTGAACTGTTATTGTTAATGTGTAAAAGTATAGTACATATATAACAATATAATATACATTAATATCACCCCTACTTTTTCAAACATCATTTTTTTAATCATATAGTGGTTATACAACAGCCGGATTCAGACTGGCTGCCCATACCTTATCATCTGTCCGGTTTATGTGATTTCAACCAAATGAAATGCAATGTCAGACTCGGCACAATAAATCTATTCAATACTGAACAATAATATACGCATCAGTGAAAGAAGGTGTGCTCTATGGACGACTATTTTCATCTGCCACATTGTGAGCTTGGAATTAGTAAGGCGCAGTCCTGAGATAAGGAGAATCAAAAGTTTAACTTCCCAGCTGACAAATCTATTTTGTAGCTCCAGAGTTAAGACCCCTTTTATTCTGTTTTGGTTCTATAAAGTTCTATTTGACCAGTTTCACATGGGAACTGGATGGATATAATTTAAACTCTGAAATTGAACTTTGAAGGTATTTTGAGGCTAACTGATTAAGGAAATGTCCTGACTCCTCTTTCTGTTTCTGTGTTTTCTCTGTCCTCTCTGTCATTTCATTAGGACCTCCTGCATTTGACCAAATCTTGCAAACAGATGTAGTAGAACAGGAGGGTTCTGCAAGCAAGCAGAAATGCAAGTGGAGAAGTGCTGTAAGAGTGATTTTAAATGTGTCTATGGATATTTTGATACTGCATTTTTGAAATTAGGTCACCATTTGACTTTGTCATAAGTGTTGTAAATCCAGGCCAACTACAAACTTTTCAGAGCCACCTTAAAAGCCTATAGGCTGTGAGTGTTCAGTAAATTCAAATAGTAAAATCCACTGGGAGTAATGCAGTGCAACAGGACTGGAGTAATACCTCGACCGCATATAGTGTAGCCCACAAGCTGCCGCATTTGGACCAGTTGCTAACACACAGTTGCTGAACCATTCAGACATAAATAGTTGTACTGTTCCAGGCGAGGCAACAGAGAGGTGTGGATAATTTTCTCAATTGTATTTATAGGCAGCATTGTTCTACGTTTATTAATAATAGACTATTTTTGCGATGAAAAACGAAAGACAGACCTACATTTAATAATTTCAGGCTCACAAGCCTTTGCTCCGTAGAATGTAATCAGGTACATCCTTAAAATAAAGTACGGAGTAATGGCACAGCAATATGTGCAAACCACTATAAATCAAGAGACCTCTCAGCAGAGCTAAAAAGAGAAGAAAAGGCTGTGGGAGAGATGGAAAAAACCTTCTCAGACACTGCAATGTCACTTGATGTTTTGCATGTGCATACTAGATTTAACAACGTATTTCTTCTGGTGGTGCATTGCTGCTCAAAAAACTGAGATGAACAGTGAAGTGTAATGTAATGTTGCCTGACGGACAGCAGTAATGGATAATAAATCCCAGGTTCAGGTGCTGTTTGATCATAAATCACATTCAGACTGTTGGCCAAAGTCAAATCCATCAGGCTGCAGTGCAACAGGGAGCACTGGGTTGGAGAAGTGTGCATAAATCCCGTTTTGTTTAATGGTTTGTCTCCCAAACTGTGTCAGAATACAACAGAATATTAAACAAACATAACTTTTACAGATACTTTGTCTATGTTAGGAAAAAAAAAATCATTGGTTCATTGGTAGCTGGGGCTAAAATAGGTCAAAAATTCTGCAAGTAAACATGAGCTGGATATTGAATACTTTGATAGGGAAACTTTCACTACATAAAAATATACCCCCCTCTGCTATAATTTCAATCTTTTTGATATATTTTTTATATCCATCCAGATTCATGAGCCAGGGGGGTCCAGTGAATCAGAATGTATCATCTGCTCTGTGGCAGAAACCCAAGCAGCGGGAAGCAGTTGAAAGGTTCGCTAATATGATGTTTTGCTGCTTGTTTCTTTTACTGCAAGGTCATCATAAAGATAAAAATAATCCCCCGTGACAAATTTGTTTTCAAAAGGTTTCACTCTCCTTCTCTATCATCTCTGAGAAATACTGCCCGATAGTGCTGACTCCAATAGAATGCTTTGATCGGGGCCTGATGTATTACCCTGTCTTTCCTGTAATTCAAATGCCTCCACCACTTGTTTTGGGTAAGAACATGAGAGTGTGAAATGGTCCTTTGGGAATCCTACTAAAGGGCTTCTTTATTCCCAGACACATGTTGGGGCATGTCAAATTTCTAATCTGATGAAAACCTGTGTGCAAACACTTGCCATTGGAAGGTAATTGTGCAAATGCAAATACGCAGCCCACTAGAAGGAGGCACCATTTATCAATGGAGCTTGATATTGCAGGCAGCAATTTGCTTGTCCTGGCCAGGGTTCAAAATGAGATGAGAATCCTGCGGTTGGCGCTTCAAGCATTGTTGATAAATTTGTCCAGAATGTGATTGCAGCCAACATGTAAGATATGGGACAGCAGAAATTATCCACTCACTTGAGATATAATGACTCGCTGAACTATGAGCTTTGTGTTCAGACTCTAATGGAGCTTCAGAACAATGTTTACATTTTTAGCTTAGTCTCGCAGTCTCCATAAATTTGAACAGGGAAAACTACAGTATATAAAGTAGACCTTTGTTAGTTATAATTAATAACCCACAACTTATTCCCTGGAAATTTGCTTCAAGTGTAAGCTGGCTGATTTACACCAGAAACAGTTATGGAACGGCCAATTATGCTGTTAGTCTATAAGAAACACTGCCTTTTGTAATAAGGACAGTCCAGATAGTAGGCTAAACCTGATTTATACATTATGTGGGTGCTAACAAGCTGTCAGCGTACATGGAATATATATTCAGAAAACACTTGGCTTGAGAATATTTCTGTGAGCTGTCTTAATTGGGTTTGTTTGGTCATAATAATGTTTGTATATGCGTATTAATAGGATTTCGTTAAGTGATCCGTTTTGGAATGCTCATGTCAAAGCTAATTAAAATAGACGGCAGAGCAACTCTGTTTTGACCACGTCTTATCTTTTCTGTGCTAATGGCAAAATCGCAACATTGATACAAACTAATGGCTACACAGGCTTGACTTCTCTTGTTAGTCCACCAAAATAAATTAGGCCTCCTTTATATATTTCTTAATGAAAAGAAGGATGGATCTTAAGAGGTGCTTTGAAGCAAGAGTCAGGGACACGAGCCACTGCTTTTTGTTGATCAATACAATTTTGAAGCCACTTCCTCTTTAATGGCTGGCTGATCAAGGTCAGTAGAGAATAAATCTTTGCATTGCAGTTTTATTGGAACTGAAATGACAAAACTAAACTTAAAAAGGCTGCAACCACTTTGTTCAATGTTCCTTCAATTTAACAGGGTTTCTTTCATAAGTACTCCAGCAATATGATTAGATATAACAAATCCAAGTAAAAAGGTTCATTTTTATACATTGGACACTGCTTGGCTTATAATTATTAGACTATGGCACTAAAGTTGCTTTTTAACGAGTGTTTGCTTGAAATACCTTCTCTTAAAACATGGCTGACTCAGACCTCATTTTTTTTCCTTTAGAGAAACTCATGTACTTTATGAGCTTCACAAAATACTCAGACCTTGGATGTTTTTTTCTCACCAGATTCCTTCAACTCAGGATGTTTTTTAACTATTGAAGGCCATCTACGTTTGTCACCTTCCTCTAACCCATCATCTCTCCTTTCTTGTTTAGGAGCGTAATGGTAAAATACAAAAAACTCAATCTTGCACCATTTAAAAAAAAAAAACAGAGCAAGGTGACGAATATTTCTGTTATCAGTTGCCCAGCAACAGTGTTCTCATGGGTTAAACCACTTGAACGTTAAGCATAGTGTGTACTCGACCTCTCATGTCGAAACACAACCTCACTAGCTCCACTTGAAGACAGTTTTATGTTGATAATCCAGATCAGTTGATTGAAGTCGGACCGAGCCGGACTGGTGTAATGTGTTACTGTTTGATATGTTTTATGTGCGTGTTGTGGGCTACATTTACATCCTTTCTTTTTAATGTTCTTGTTTGTTTTTCATATTTCTCTTCTCTTTTTATTATTATTTTTTTATTATTCTAAGTAAGGAATGATGCTCAACACAGATATAATAGGAACAAATAATGCGGGCCTGGTGGTCCAGTAATGACTCCGACACATTTTTTCACAATTCTTTTTCTATGTGTTCGCACATAAAAAGTAGCTTGCATGTTATTAATTTTCAGAATCAGAATCAGAATCAGAAATACTTTATTAAATCCAGGGGGAAATTACTTTTGTTACATATACTGCAGATGTAATAGACATACAATATATTAAGAATATAAAGGTTTAAAATGTACAGTTTGAAAATTGCTTCTGCTATGTGCAAGAATTCTTAGAAAGAACAATGTCGCCATTCAGGCTCACAGCCACATTTCCAATAATATAAGCAAACATGGCACCTCTTGTGTCACAGTGCAGTCAAACAGCACAGTGAGGAAATGCAGTTGTACTGTACATGTGTCATACACACCTCTGTGTAGAAAAGCTAAACCCATTACCTATATTGAGTTTTGCTTAGGTAAGCTTGGCTCCACTTTAGAAAACAAACAACCTGAAACAGGAAAGCTACACTTGTATGGCAACATTGATGTCTTGTAGAGTGATGGCAACTTTGCCATGTAGACATATTGCAAAGGCAAGCTTTTTGAGCAGGATATTGCATGGAAGTAAATGGTTTTCAATCTTTCCTGACTCTAGACAAAATGGCTCTTTGAAATGTGCCACACCACCAGAAATGAAACATTGTACTTACATCTTAGACTGTGTAAGATAACATTCACCTTGAAATAATTTGATGTTGTAATGTATATTTCAGATTTTGAGTGCACAAGCACACTTTTTCACTTAGAGAAAAATACTCAACAGCATAATAATAGTTGTCCAGTCTCATAGGACCTCTAAGAGAAGCTTTTCCTGTGCAGCTGTTTCACTGTGAATCCACATCAGTCATATTAAGGGCAACAGAAAACAAGGTCACAGGAATTCAAAAGAAAAATGGTTATGAAACCACAAGAAGTGGCTGTCCCTGAATCAACCATGCAGCAGTAACTATTTTTGACTGATTATAATTGGAAACAGCATTGCATACAAATCCATAATCTAATTAATTAACAAACATCATATTTATTATTTACATTTTGGCAGCTGACACTGTTATATACGGTGACTTACGCTGAGTGAGCAGGTAGGCATTCAGGCATCCCAAGCACACTCTGACAGCACACATGCCTACTGATGGATGCATAATAGCTGTTGGAAGGACTGACTATATGACCTTTCAGTAAGAAGACAGTGTCTCTAACCACTAGTACTGTCCACTACTACTACAACATCCATAAACCTTAGTCAAGGAATTTCTAGCTCAGTGAACAAGCAACCTAAAGTGCATAGTATCGAAAGGTTAGCCAAGCAGCAGCACTGCAAGACCTCACCAGAACTTCTGGTGTTGTCAGTAATGTGTTTCAGTGGACCTGACAACATACTTACGCAGTACTTATCTCAGAGAACATCGCAACAAGAGGAGATAAGAGACTAGAGTTCTGTCCTCATTTTCCAGTTCATTTTTCATTTCCCCCCACCTCTCTCTCCCTTCTTCACTCTCCTTTTCACCAGCGCTCTGTGGTGGATTGTTGAATTTCCCCTCCTCTAGCTATCATCCTCTATGAGTTGGCAGAATTTTTCACACAGCTTTTGGCCTGAGATCAGTGAAGCACCTTGGGCACAGAACAAAATATAGAACCGGGACGTAGAGACAGACACAACCTCCCGCAGCAATCTCCTCCCAAGCAATTTTGATAGCAGGGGTGGCAGTGTGGGTTATTCCCTCTGTAATACACTATGAGGCCCTAAGCTTGTTCCCTGCACAGTAGAGAGCACTCGTTTCCCTCTGCATGACTCTCTCTTGACAGTCAGACAAACAGACATCCAATCTCCGGTTTGGATGATTACGCTGCTATTGACCATGACCTTATCATTCATGTGTAATTTGTGTGAGAGAATTCGCACACCATTTTGTGGCGGCAAAAAAAAGTCAAGCCGGCTTCCTTTTTAGTGTCAACAAGGATGGAACAGAAACTTCCCAAGGCTGGTGGTGATCATTTTGCTTTACAGTTGACTTGACAAGAAACTATATGAAAGAAAAAAAACAGATCAATGTGGATCTGGGGCCGGTTCCAAGAAGCAGGTTTAGTGAATTATCTGGATAACTTTGCTGAGTAAAACCTGGAAAACCCTCAAAACAGGACAATGCCGGGGTGTTATCTAAGAAAGCTCTCCAGCTTTAAACCAGAACAGGCCTTTGGGTGGAAATTTAGCCTAACATTTGAGCTGGTTTTTGTTTTGTTTTATGGTCCATGAGATATTTCATTGATCATGCTGATAACAATGGCAGCCTTTCAGTGAAATATGAACTGCCAGTGAGAGAAGCTTAGCTTTCTCATTACTAAAAACCTTCTGCATCAATCTATGCCACTTCTGATGCCTGTGGTTAGGGCAAGTATTGACGGTTTATGTACTTGAATCATGTTTAAGTAGAGCAAGCAGATAAAGTTGATGTGTTATTTAGGCTCTATCATCAGCTACTCTGAGGAATTCACAACAAGCTGAATCCCTTCTGCGATACTGTGTAGATAAAAGAATTAATCCATGTCACACTAATGGGACAAAGGATGGGTTATAATTTACATTAGCACATCTTCCATTGTCAACTAATGCAATTACCAATAACCTGTGATACTTGTACAAAAAAAGCAGTGTTCCTCTGTAGCTGGCTCAGGCTCTAAGAGGGAATGAGTTACACGGAGGAATGTTATTGTTTCAAAAAGAGGCTTTAAATTTGTGCCACTGAATGCAAATGAAAGCCTTTGAAGTACAGCAATCTTAGAAAATTAAGGATATCCATTTTTTGCATGAATAAAACTGCAAGCAGCAAAAGTTGGAACAAAGAGAACCTAGATGAAATAAATTAGACGGCTGTTTAGTTTGTGGTCAAAAAAAACAACAATAACCATCTCATGCTATGAACTGCTTTAGACAAAGCTAAAAAGGAAGAGTCGGTAAGTAGTGTCAGTCTTTTTTGCATTAAAGAGCATATTTTTGTTATTGAAGAGGAACCTCTATCAGGGATGTGCAGGCAATTACACCAAATGCTCCCATGCATGAAATCCCAGCTGGTTGTTATTGATAAATTTCCAAACACCTCCAAAGACTTTTCAAATTACCTCTCTCCCTTATTAAAACTTAACTCATGCATTTCACACCCCACACCCCATCCTTTTTTTTCCAAGGGTATGAACGTGTTTGTGTGATAGTGCAGCAGCAAGCAGGAAAATATGCTTGAGAGAGGGTGAAAGAGAGACAGAGGAGGAGAGATAAAGAGAGAGAGGGAAAGAGAGAGAAGAAGTAAAGGAGAGAGTGAGAGAGTGTATGTAGGATTGAAGTGCTGGACATACGAACAGACAGCAGCCATTTATCTCTTCCTAGAGTACCGATGGGCTGGGCTTCATTATTAGTAGGGAAGCCGTAAGCCGAACATATTTTGAGTCTCTTCTGTATTCAAGCAGCATACCTCTGCATTAACACAAGCCATTTCTCTTTACATGGCTGAATGAGATTCCCTTTAAAACCATCTGAAGGTCAAATGAATTGCTATACTCCAAGGGTATAAGAAATCTCAAGTTCTCTTCCCTAAATATTCCCTTGCTTCGGTCTCATCTCTCAAGGATAGATTTGAAATGACATCTTAATTGCGTTGAGTGGAGATGAATGGATTACATAAATGCAAATGAATAAGTAAGAACAGTAGTTAAGTTATTTATTTCCTCTGGAGCAAAACTCCCTCCAACATGTGAGGTGTGTTTAGACCTTTCAGAACAAGAACAAAGCTTAACGAGGCACATCTTTTGTGGTCGAAACATTTTAAAAACACAATTCAATTAGGAGACAATTGCCAATTACAAGAGCCCCTATCCCCCTCTGTAATCATACAGCACATTTACTATAAAAGAGGTGACAAGATGCTTTTACTGGCCCTTTCAACTCTTATTTCAATAAACCATTTATCTACTCTGTCATGGGACAAATTTGTCTTTCCTCTCAACAAACACTGAAAACCTTCTGGTTGCATGAGATCTCTGCTGCGGTTTGTAAACAACTGAACAGGCTATTCATGCCATACAGGATTCCCAGTTTGGTTTGACATCCTCCACAGAGTACTCAGATAGACCACCACCTTTGTTGTCTCTGCTCTTGAACCCATCCTGCCCTTCAACCTAAGCCCGGCAGATAAGAACATCCCGCCTATGAACGTATTTAAATGTAAATGTAGCTCCATGCAGAGGCCTTCATGAATAAAGACACAGTTCCAACTGCGACAAGCCCATATTACAGAGTAATTAATCATCTCATTGGTCTAGAGATTAATAGCAAGGGAAAATTAAATGCATCTTTGCACACTGACTCTGCAGAGATTGATTTTGTAAGCCTAAGAAAAATAATGAAAGGTGCAATATGATTAAAATAAATGGCACTGCATGTTGTTCTGCCCTCAAATATTTACAGGGCGTAAATATTTATCAGCAAAATGTGTTAAGAGACACAGAATACCAGCCATCAGGGCTACTTTAGAGAGGAACGCATTTCAGCCTGATGGATGTGAACTTTTTTTTTTCCCCTGAAAGCATAATAATGACACTCTTTGATGTCAGTGCTCTCCATAGACGCCTAGAAATGCTACATAAAACAACAGCTTCTTTTTAACACTTCCTATATGTGTCACAGAGATGTACTCACAAGACCCGGCTGGTAATGAATTACGTATTCCTCTCATGCGCCCTCCCGTCCAGTCCTTTGAGACGCAGACATAAACCCACAACTATAAAGTAAATGCACGGCTACACCTCTCACCCCTACAGCGTTACAGGCCAGTGGGGGCCACAGCAGCACAGACAGCAGCAGAGGTAAGTGGTACTGGTGCCATGCAGCTACGCAAAGAGGCAGGCTGCCACTTCTGACTGGTCTGTGGGCTGCAGAGGTGTATGTAAGGCTGGATTAGTATGCATCGGCTGTCTTGAGTCATGGTGGGGCATTGTGTCTATCCTGACAAAGCACAGGTGGGAAGAGTGAGTGTGCTAACAAAAAGGCAGGTTTCCTTTGATGCTATAACACACGGCCTGTCATCCAAACAATATGTCACTTGCTCCTTTATTCTTTTTCCCCCCCTGATTTCCTTGTTGTGGCGGTGGGAAGTGGTGGTGATTGTCGAGTGAGATGTTAAAAGGAGCATATGCATCTGTTGTGTGGGACAACAAACTCTAACAAAATGAACATGATAGATTTTTTTTAATCCTTAATTTACTGGCTGAGTTCACTAAGAACATATTCTTATTCATAGTGACAACACAGAGGATCAGTAGCAGAGAGAACAGGAGTAATACATGGTCGCATAGCTGGAAGCAATAATGGATTTCTTACCAGAAGCTAAAACACCTGTGGCTCTAATCAAATAACTGGATTTTTAGCTTTTGACGGTGATGACAAGGACAATTATAATTAATATCACAATATTACTATTTTACTGTACGTAGTATTGCAGCCACCAACAGCCAGTAGCACTACTGCAAACACTGCTCTTGGCGTTTTCCCATATCTTTAACTGCCGCTGCTGCTGGCTGCTTTGAGGTGATATTTTTATATTAGAGAGCTGCTCTGATTCATGTTTGACCTCCCTGCCACACCAGCCCCTTTGAATGCAGTGCTGGCAGAATAATAAATGCTCTTGTTGGTATAAAAATTGAGGCATTTCATGACTGTGAGGATTAGAAAGTAAATTCATAAAATGTTCACGTAGATTTAATGTAAAAAGCATGAAGAAAGGCTACTATAGGATTGACAGTTAATTCCTGCACATCAGCTGAGGTTAAAGTGAAATTGGAATACTGAATTTTTCCCTGTGAACACACTTCAGCTGATTTGCATGGCTTACGGTGTTTGGATCCTATTTTTATACTCAATGGTTTGTGCCTGTGTTCAAGAGTACACTGCATCAGGCATGAATCTATCAACCTAAATGGGATTAAATATTTCACAATATTTGTTCTTCTTGAAGGTCATTTCTGACATTTGCAACATGATGTCATCAAATAATGACAGGAACAATATGTTTCACCTTGCTTCCATCATGCCCAAAATGTATGCAATGTATAAAATCTATATTAAATGCCATGACTCATAAGCGACTGCTTGCTTCTAACAAAAGCAGACACCAGATTGCATGTCTCATCAATGGTGCACTCCATTTAACATGAGCTGACAGACAGATTGCAATTTGTTTTACACACACCCTTTATGACAGCGTCCTTTACCATCCAGCAAACATAATATCATGCAGGTACTTAGTGCAGAGTTTTTGCTGAATACATTTCCCTCTTGACCTTGAGACTAGGTGTCATATATAATGCTGTTACCCCCACAAAAAATTAAATCTCTCTGTGTGTCCTTGTATCAATGATTAAAGTTACAGCTGTTGATGTTGTGTTGTTTAATTTGCTTGGTTGAAAATAATTACATAGCACCACTTGTGATTCCATCGCCTGTTAAATTCAAAGGACACAAGTGCAAGCAATGGATGGTGTAATGTAGGCTGTTCTGTACTTTTGCGGTGCATGATTGCTCCACTAGCTGTTTTTATGATAAGGTCTCTGTAGCCCTCTGGCATCTTTCCCTCCTGCTCTACTGTTGATTCATGTGAAGGAGGTGACATCTTAAAGCACATACCTGCTGGGTGCTGCTTCTTGCATCAAATATTTTTCTTTCTATATATACTATACGCAATCCTATGTTGTCAAGTTACATCAAGCTGCATGACTTCATATTTGTATGCCTGCTGTGTGTGGTGTACAACTTATCCTTATCCCATTACAAAAGCACTGCATTTCGTTGTCAGATCATATTACGGTGGCCGTATGCAGTCATACATTAGTTACACAGGGGACTACAGCATCTTTGATTCCTACAACTGCTCTCATCTCCCAAGGAGCCCTTCCTGCTCTGTAAGCACATGTGACCTGCCATCAGTAAACATCAAGGGCAGCTGCAGTGATCCATAAACTGGTAACTTTTTGTTTTCAATCGTTTTCTCTGATTCCAACATCCACAGGGCTTTTCACTTGAGCATCTGACATCAAGGCTTTCAAGGATTTTGCGGTTGTTATCTACTATACGTGCTGTTATTGTTGTTGTAAATACACATCATGTCTTTAGTAACCCAATGAGTCACCTGCTTTAATGATACAGTAGAATTTTGTAGCTCTTAAAGTCTAAGACTAATCAATATTTTTATATTAACACTGGCAAATGACAAATGACTGTGTAATGTGAAAAGTGTGCTTGTTGTTAAGTGACAAAGTCAGAGAAGATTGTGAGGTTACCCTCAGCTCTACACATCATTTTTAAAATTAAATTAAATTAAATTAAATTAAATTAAATTAAATTAAATGACAGAAGTTATCTCTTGACAATTTTCAAATAGAGCAAGTCTAGACTGTACTCCAATATATATTAAGTTTTAAAAGTTTTAGCATCTCTCAACTCATTGTTTTGGTTTTACAGCTCGAAACTTTATTGTCTTGATTCAGTCTCACTGCTCTCATCAACCTCAATTCCAGAAACAGGTACGGTAGTTATTTTCAGTAAATTAGCTCTAAAAACCCTCTGAACACTACTAGTGTTCTGTTTTGCTGTTTGGTGCTGTTTGGTCAGCACCAAACAGCAGACAACAGACAAAATTAGCAACTACGTAGCTGGTGAACACAGTGGAGCATTGAGCTGCTTAAGAGCCGCATATTTCCCTTAGGAGTTGGTAGAGACCAAAAACTGCAAAAAGAAGCACTTATATTCATTAGATGACCAAAGACACAATTTAAACAAATAAATTAATTATTTTACCATGAACATGGACATCTACTGGATGTGTAAATAGGCAACACATTTGCATTTCAACTTAGCTGTAGGTTGTCATAATGTGTCAATGTTGTTTTTAACAGATTGTTCCACTGCCCGTAATTGCACAAAAATCACTCAATGCTGCTTCAGCTTCAACAAAAAAATATACTTGATAATATATTTACTAGGCCACAGGCACTCGATTTATCTTTTTTTCTATTTATCTATACCAAAAAATTCAATACAAATACCTTTCAAACTGGCAAAAAGAAAAGAGACATTTGAACCATAAATCAATCACTTACAATAAAACAAGACAAGATACCTTAAAGATACCTTTGAAGGTTGGAGATGAGACATTCCTTGACTGTAAATGGAAGATGCTCCACTTTTGAACTTTGATACTGTGCTACAAAGACAGCAGTGAACACCTTGTTCTGCTGATTGTGGATTCAGTAATGCCCCTGAGACACTGGCCTCCTCGGAGTCAGCTTCCATCTGAAAAGTCCCAGGGGAAGCCTTGTGGACTGATAAAAGAAAAACTACCCTAAAGCAGACAGATGTCCCAATCAACATTCGCTCTGGGAATTGTTAGATAGCTCTTCCCTGCATTAAAGAACATATACATGGATCAAAAACATCTAAGAATGGCTTGGAAGATATTCTTCGATGGTGAATTAGGATTTGTGTAGGGAAGCAAAGCTTAAACAACCATTTATGCTGCTATTTTTTCCCTTCCATAGAGGGAGGAAAGTCTTTTGTTCTAAATGTTTGATTGGTAAAAGGACCTCAGCTTCAGTGTGCCAAACAATATGCTAAGAAGCCACATGTTTCTGATTCGGTGAACCATACATGGCTTACAAAATATATGGAAATCGGATATGAATGTAAATCTTAAGAGAACCTTTAATATCATAGCCAAATGTCAGAACCCAAGATGCTGAATGGGACAAGTGGTGCACACTCAGTTTGTGAGAAATGTAAAATCTAATCTTTTACCTTGAGTGAGGCAGTGACTGCGGGCAGGCTAAAATCTCTCACTTTTCTGTTCTGTTCTGGCCTTCTTGAGATAAAGACTCCAAGTCAATCTGCCCACCACTGATCACTGACTCTAAGCCACTTTTATCCTCACTCAAGTGACCACGAATCTAAACCAGAAGTCCATTCTTCCAACCTCACAAAAGAGAAAACGTACATCACTAAGCTAAAAGCTTAACCTCCTGCTCAAGTGGTGCCTTTGAGCTTAACTCTGCAAAGCTGACATATTCACATCAAGAAGAGACACAGCAGAAAGGAAGAAAATCACTGAAGTCATCATATTTGATATGATAACGAATTGTTTTGGAACATAAAGCACCCCACTGAAAGCTGTACTGTTAGCATATTTACATCTCCTATGCGATACGCTGTCTTCATTTAACCAGTTTCTTTGCTTGTTTGTGACCTGAGAGTATCTTAAAAACCTATGGCTGGTTTGGCATGAAATGTGCTGTGCACATTCATGCTCCCAATAGGGAGAAACCTATCGATTTTTGTGACCCGACTTTCCTCAAATGCCACCTTGAGTTCAAACTTCGGCTGCTCTTGTTGCACAGTGCCTGGGTGGTTAGCTGTGTTGACTCACAGAAAAATGGCCTAGTTTTGAACACCTTTAAAGCTGACTGCAATGATAGAAATGCATGTTAGGTAGAGTATTAGAATATTATATATTTCCATTGATCATATCTATTAGTTTTAAACAAGACAAGACATCAGTAGTGCTTTTGACTGTTGGAATAGATTAAATTATAAAAGATGAATTCTCAAAAGGACTAATTAAATGATACTCATCATCAAGTATCAAACACTCAACCTCTGTAGGTTTAAAAAGTGGCTGTAAAAAGTTAGTAGTTTCCTACTTCAAATAAAAACTGAGGGTATAGTCAGCTTGCATACACATGGGTTACAATGTCTTCTAATATAAGTTTTTATTGAGTTAAAACAAGACTAAGAGTCAGCCATACTAGTGTCTCTGCAAGAATGTACTTAGATGTTACAGTTGGGCTTGAAGTGAAATAGTCACATCAGCACGTTAACATACGCACACAAATATAATCCCTGCATGTTGATGTTTAGCATGTTCTTCAATGTTCCTGGAAATCTATCCAGGCGTTATTGAGATTTTTTATTAAATCCCAAAATATGCCAACCTAATGGTGGCACCAGAGGAAAAGTAGGATTCATCCTGTGAGAGACATGTACCTAACTTTATTTCATGGTAATCCATCAAAGTTGTCCAGAGATTTCACTCTGAACCAAAAGTGTCAACCTACTGGTGGATATATTTAAGATATTTCACTGAATGTTAAAATATTGACCTGCCGATGGAACTAGAGGAAAAGAGTCATTTATCCACTAGGGACTGTACATATTTGTAGCAATTTTCATGGGAATTTATCCCATAGTTTTCAAGATATTTTACTCTGAACCACAAATCAACCTCATCATGGCGCTAGAGAAAAAGTCTGGGCATCACCAAAGTCAGTTACTGTAGATTTAACCCAAATGTTTGCGCCACATTTCATGGCAACCCACCCAACATGAGTTGTTGAGCTATTATATATATGTATGTATATATATATATATATATATATATATATACACATATAAACCGGTGGACAGGCTAAGAGACAGACACTACCATCCGTACAGCCATCGTGGATTATGATGCAGGAGTGGTTTGAGAAGTTTTTATAACACTTTTTTTTTCCCCACTGTGAAAACCTGTCACTATTGCAATACGTTACTGACACGAATTCAAGCTACCACAGATGCACCTCTTCATGGAAAAAACAAAACAACACAACAAACTTTTTCCTCTGTTTTTCTGTCAAGCCTATAGGAGGTGTTTGATAGGATTTTTGAGTGGTTTACTTTACATACTAACCCTTACATAACAATTCTGTCACAAAACAGAACAGTGCTGCTGCAAAGTTAACAGTAACTGAGGACATTTTCCGACGCCAGTTCGCCATCTCAGTGGGGTTATGGGTATGTTTGAGCATTACAAGATGAACTAATTACAGTGGGCTGTGACGTGGATCCAAAGGTGTTGCTCTTGCCTGGAGAAAGATGACCTTGTGTTTGTTTCTCTGTTGTGGACTGGCAAGAGCGTAGACCAGTGTTTTTGGAAGTCTGGGTCATGACCTGCCCCTGGAATAGATATCTAGCTTCCCATATTTATATCTAAGTTTCTACTTACATACCTACCAAATGTATCAAAGAATCCCCCCCTGCAGACCACAAACGCAAGTAGAGCCTGCACAAAATCAATATTTCAAAATCTCCTACAGTACACATCATTCTTGGTTCAACGTAACACCACCAGCTGTTTTGCTGTTAACTTCGGCTTGTGATAGAGCATTTAAAATCTGTCACCTAAAAAATGTTTTAAAAAAAAGGAAACTTCGGGGGCAGACAGCCAGGTTATGTAGAACATATGCTGTTTACTATTGCACAGTTTTACACTGACCCTTGCCCACTTGATCTGCCTAGTCCACACTGAAAGATTTATTGAAAGAATAATAGATTGCTCATCAAACACCGGGTGTCGGTTTGTGTGTTTAATCATAAGGGTGAAAGCCGCGCTCAATCATAGGCCATTCTTTAACCTCTCGCCTCTGAATTGAGTCGAGCTCTTGTTTTTGCTGACACATCGAAGGTCACGTTGAGACGAATTGTTGTTAAGGAAAAACAGGTCCATAAACAATGCAACTTTGACACTAGTGTGTGTGTGTGTGTGCATCAGCTTTGTAACTTGATGTGAACACATTGCCCAGGAGATGGTTTGTGCCAGATATTTTGTCACAACTTCCTATTAACACTTTAATCATGACAGCTCCTCTATTAAAGACAAACAGTTCAAATGAATTCAAGAAGAGTTTGTGGGAAATTTAAGATTCCTTTGATCAATTTCATAGAGAACTACTAGCTATGTGGAGCCGAAACAAATACCTTGTGTAATCTAATCAATCAGCCCTCTCACATTTATTGACATGCAATATGATGAACACTTCAATGTGATTGTACAATGAGAACAAATGAAAAAGTCTGAGCAATTTGTTTGGTGTACTTTTCAGAAGTGCACTTGTAATTAAAGATGGGTAGCGTGCAGGCACACCAAAGCCATGTGCTATAACCATATGAGATAACAAGAATACACATGCTGCAGGCTAACTTGCAGGCAACGTGCCAATTATTTCTTCTGTAGTGCACAAGGCCTAGTCTCTCCATGCGTCTGCAGCCAGCACCTGACCTTTTAACCTCTCGCCCTCCCTCAATCCCACCTCCATGCAATAAAAGGACCAGACACAGGATGGGAGTGTGATAAAGAACGGAGTAAAAAAGGGTAACAAAAATTAAATAGCCTGATAAGCCACACATGCAGGATTAACCCAGACTCTTTCTGAAAGCTGTGAGCATCACATTCTTATTGAGGAGATCCTTCAGAAGTGTTTCTTCACTCTTCCTCCTGCCAGCTCAGGTTGTAAATTTAAGTTTTTTATCAGATTCTCCCTCAGAGATTTCAGGAAACATATTTGTTATATGAATTGCATAAGTGTATGTGGAATTTTGAAATTTGTTTTACATGTTCATATAACTACCTTTTGATTTTAGAGCTGCACTGAAGGAGTTGTTGTTCATTTGGTTAGGGCTGTACCTAAAGATTATTTTCTTTATTGATAGGTTTGCTAATAATTTTTTTGATTAATCATTATGAGATCTCCAAAAATTGCAAAATTCTTGTTTTGGTTGATTTACAGTGCAAAACACAAAGATTTTCAACTTACAATTATATAAAACAGAGAAAAGCAGGAGATTCTCAATGTGAATCATTAAATGTTCATCTTTTTCACTATAACAATTAATTGATTACCAAAATAGTTGCAATTTCTTTTTTGTGGATCCATTAATCAACTAATAGTTTTAAATCGCGTCATAAATACGCCATTTTTTATATCATATAATATTGCAAAATATGGCTAATATATGTGGTGACATTCAGATTTTGCCAGATGCATAAACAAACCAACATAAAGTTACAGATTTACAGATGAGATCTGCTAAAACAGGTATCTCTTTAGGCCTCATGCCAAGGATCACTGCCCCTTCCAGCACAGGATAACTGTTTCGACCAGCCAACTGTTCTCAGAGGAGAGAAACAGAAGATCAGAGCATTCACAACAGACAACAGAAAATAAAATTATTCCTGTATCCTCTTTCAAGCTTGTGCCATGTCTACAACACCTTCAGCTACCTCAAAATTCAGTCAGCATCAAACCTACGCACCTACAGCAGCTCTGACTGTGAGTTTCTTTACTCCTTGCCTGTGACTACATTAACACTTAAAACTGTGTCTTGAC
This sequence comes from Morone saxatilis, assembly GCF_004916995.1. Classification (NCBI taxonomy): domain Eukaryota; kingdom Metazoa; phylum Chordata; class Actinopteri; family Moronidae; genus Morone; species Morone saxatilis. The sequence continues at coordinate 18,780,909 of NW_023339785.1, read as the reverse complement.
TCACCAAGCCCACATATCTACCTGTGAGGAATGCGTCAGTACTCAGTAGCACACAAGATATACTAGGTATTCTAACTCCACCGTGACAAACATAATAGCTTTTGTTTCTGTACATACAGCATACTGTCTACTAATAGTTCAAATTACACTTACACAAGACACATTGTTATAACTATGTAAATCTTCCCATTTGCAAAGCTGGTCTGTTCCCGAGAGCTAAAAGAGCACTGAATCATTGTCTGGAAATAGATTTCCAACTCTATTTGTGACACCTCTGCTGCTCTGACAGTGTTACAATATAGTTGATCTCAGGGTGAGTCTTGTGTTATCAGTTTATGAATTGTTTTGGTTTCTATTGAGCCTCTTTCTACCAAAGGGTGGCACAGATACAGACTTGGCAACATTTCCTAGATATCTCATTCACTTATATGTGTTAAACATTGTTTTTGAAAATATTTTTGGATAGCATACAGGAGAGTGCTGACAGGAAAGGAAGGGAGGAGGTGTGTGCTTGGATCTCAGTTGGCCAAAAGTTTGTTTACTATTCCGAAAAAAGCGTGGTTGAGGTGTAATTCATCAATTACTCATCCTCCGCCTGATCTAACAACACAGGTGAGGAAGGTGTGGAAGGATGTCTGCTACGGTTCTGTATCGCTATATATTCTGTAGAGACTCATCCTTGTGAAGCCTGTCTGTATTCCAAATGAAACCCTGCATGTTAGATTTAGGTTGGCTTGGTTAGTGTTGGAGAAAGATTGTGGTCATGAAATCAACATTTAAGACAATCTCAAGGGGTGGCACGAGTGGCCATGTGTAAGAAAACACCTGAAGACACGTCACCCTAAAGAGCACGACTAATTTAAAAACAAAAGAGAAAAAAAGGACGAGCCACAGCAGCAAACCCGGAGCATTTTAATAAGTTTAATTATAAATAAAGTCTGGATGCGTAATCATGTTATTGTGTTTCCGGAGTCTGGTTACCTATTCCTCAGCGGCGAAATTGATAAGTATTGACGGCACTCGGTAATTCGGTTCCGTTATCTTTTTGTCATACTAGTTTCGGTATGGGTGTGATATTATGTTTTTGTTAATCATCGCTCGAATAGTGTCTTTATGCCTAAACTAAAATAATCGCTTTGTTCTATTTATTATTATTTTTTTATTATACATATTGATACATACACTCATAAACACATTCTGCAAAGATCAAAGACTAGGAATGTGAGTGAAGTCAAAGACGGTTCATATAGATAGATCAGACACACTGCTTCAGCAGCCAGACACGAAGCCCAGTGCTGTTGGATAGCTGGTGGCACAAATGAGTGCTTAATTCACTCAATTGTGCACCTTTAAGGGAATGAAGCAGATGCTGAAGATCTAGACTTGGTAATGGGGTAGGGGGGTCGAGTCAGGTCAGTGAGGCGTAAGCACGTGTCCACAGTGACACAGCACGCTCTCATGCTCACCCTGAGTGACGGGCACACAGAGGGGGCCGGTGAAGAGACAGAAAGGGCCGGACGGCCAGCAAAAACTTTGGATGGATTTTTTGACAGTTCACTGGCCCATCAATGCAGCGACCCACTGGGATTTGTCCCAGCATGCCTGATGGCCAGTACACTACTGGTGGAAGGTATGCAGGAGTCCGAGTCATTAAAGTTTAGCATTTTTTATTAGTTTTCATTTCTATTTGGTTTTTTAATTTTTGTTTTTAAATACAGTTTAGTCTAAGCTAGTTTCCAGAGTGGGTTTTCCCATTTTAGTTTAGTTTTTGTTGTTTAAAAATGTTTTTAAATTTTTTAGGTTTTACAATCCAAATATTCACTCACAGTCAAATACACACTCTCGAACTCAATAAACCTGAGTACCAATAACTCCTTGTGTTAACAAATTTGAGACATTTCGTGTATATTTTAATTTTATTTGAGCTACTTTTGTAACTACACAAAAATGTTTCAGTTTGTTTTCCTTTTTTCCAAAGTCTAAATCTTTATTTTAATTAACTAGAATTATTTTTCACACTTCACAGTTTTAGTTTTTAGTTTAGTTAACTATAATAAACTGGGCAGGTGTTATTATGCTCTGCTCTGATGTTTCAGTTTTTTTTAGTTAGTTTATTGTGGAAACAAGCACAAAGTTCACTGGTAATGACTTAATGATGTTGTTGAGACCATGTAGTCTTTTACTTCAGCTTCCTCAAGAACTGCTTTTGCCCTCTTGCATTATCAGACCAGTCCAGGTTATGTTCACATTCCTGAATGTTGACAGATTTCACCAGCTACTTGCTTGACATTACTGTCATTAAGAATTATCACACCCCCAGCAAAGCTTGTCTGTGATCTGATTCTCCACCTCTTTGAAATAACTGAAGCATCCCTTGGCAGTTTAGGACTTATGAAAACCAAAACTTCAAATATCTGGGTTGAATTGTTAAGTGTACAAGAGAGTGAGTTCATGAATTCTGCATTTTGGGTACTCACTCTCAAGTATGAAGCTGGCGGTGTCACAGTCTACACACTCAGACATTTGACTGGTGCTGTAGAAAGCAGTAAAGTCTCCTGTGGCAGCCCTTTACTACTCAGCTGCCTGTCCAACACACTGCTCTCGACACAAACAAAGTGTGTCCTGTCCTTGTAGCCTGTAATCCAGGAAACAACGCTGCTGTCCTTGTGCATCACTGAGCCTCTCTCCGAGCAGAAGGGCTGGGTGCCTTCTCATCTCTTCATGCTTTCAGCCTCTTTACATGGCTAAAAAGAAGTGCAGAAGAGGTACAGTAAACAGAATTCTCGTCTTGTCCATATCAGTACTTATTAGGAAGTCTGAAACACTACAGTACTTTCATCCATCTTTTTAATTAGCACTTTGAAACTTGAGTTGCTGTGCTGTTTGGATTCTAATCATGTACTCATGACAGCTTCTGTAACAGTATTTCCCTCTGCATTCAATTTGTTACCACATGGAGTGCTGTAACCTAATGATGCCCTGATAGTTGTTTGTGGATAACAAATCCTGAGTTACCATGGGATGAGTAAGGAAAAATATAATATATATATAACTATAAAATATATAATAAAATAAATCAAATAGACCATAATCACAATTAAATCTTTTTTTTTTTGCATGGCTTCAATCACTGACCTCATCCGCAGCCAGAGGGCTTTTTTTTTTTTACACTTCTTCACATCTTTTGTTTGTGCAGGACTTGCTGGAATGAAGAAAGGATTTGTGCACTTATGTGACCACGCAACCAGGGAGGCACTCTTTAATCTACAGTTTCATGAGCAAGAAATTCAGCCTGATGGCTCATAGGTAAGCACTGCTGTGTCACAGCCAGAGACTCCAGACTGTTTTCCTTGCCTTCTGCTTGGTGCATGCTAGGACAGCCTCACTGTCAGCCTGATCAAGAACACGTAGGATTGTAAAGAGGATCAAGGAATGAACCATTTCCTTCATCAAGAGACTCTAAAATGTTGACAGTTTCTATAACATCCAAAATACTGTTCAAGGGCAAAAATATTGTTATTCCTCTGTAAACTCAAATGCAACAGTGGTAGCCTGCAGCAAAAAAAAAGTCTAATTAATTATTGATTAAAACGTGACTTTAACTGAAAAAAAGGGTGCTAAGTGGATTAAACTATACTTGAATATTTGAATAATAAGAAATTTGGAGTAGACCCCAAAAATTCAAGATAAGAATCTTAAGTCATATCAAATACACAGTTGCTTTTAGTATTTGCATTCACTCCCACAGATTCAAGAACAAAGAGACAGGCAGTCCAGTGATGATGCAAGTGCCAAGGTCTTGACACATATGCACAAACAAATTTTACTAGAAGAAATATCAAAATTCTCAGATTTCAGTGTCTTTATATTTTCGGGTTTAGTCCTCTATGACAGTAAACTGAATATGTTTGGATTATGGACAAAATAAGACATTTAAGGGTGTTTGGAAAACAGTGACTGACAGTTCTGGCATTTTATGGACCAAACAACTAGTTGCAGCCCTAATTTACTCATTCCCAATTTTAGCTTTATTTTGGTGTCCGTCAGCTCCCGAGACATTTGGCGCTTTAAAGAAGCAGTGTGTAGCATTTAGTGGCATCTAGTGGCGAAGCTGCAGATTGCAATCATTTGAATACAGCTCAGCCGAAACTACTGTGGCTGTGAAACTTACGAAGAACGCAAAAGGCCCTAGAGCCAGTGTTTGGTTTGTACCTTCTGGACTACTGTGGAAACTGTAGCTCCATGAAAGAGGACCTGCTCCCTCTGTAGATAAACTGCTCATTCTAAGGTAACAAAAAGACAGTGATTCTTATTTTCAGGTGATATACACAAATGAAAAAATAACTATGAATATTATACTCTATTTCAGCCAATAGATCCTCCTAAATGTTGCACACTGGACCTTTAGTGCTCCCCTTTGTTCACTAGCTGGTTGATAACTTTGACTATCAGCTTTTCAGTGCTGGGCTGACAGCTTTTTTTTGCTAAAAATAACTCTAATAAATTATCTGTCTCAATCTGCTGCGGCTAAAAATGATGCCAGTGAGAGAGGTGGGAATTACCCAGACAGTTTAAGTTGTGGGCCATTAAATCAAAACCATTAGTTAAAAGACACTATGCTCCACAGAGCTGGGGGTAACTGCAGAGTTGACTTACTCTCTATGTGATCTCAACTAGAGGCAAACCCTCTTACACATTCGTTTTACGCAATATTAATATATACATTCTGATAAGAGCAGCTTCAGCCATGTTATAATTTTTACTTACTGTACATTGTACAGCACATATATTTGCAATTCCTTTAATTTCTTTTTTGTAGGCACAGGCCAGTAAAATACAAATTTCCTATCTACAACCACTCACTGTAATTTGATGTCAAGTGTACTTTTATACACTATGCATATACTAGGAAATGTAATTTGATGTTTTTATGTAATGAAATAATAGTAATGTCATATCAAAATAGTTATGTGGAAGGAAGAGAAAGATACAAGATGTATATAGAAATACTGGAGGTTCAGCTAGAGTTTAAACATGTAATGTTCTGAGCTGTGAAGAGGTTATATGAGAGGTTAGTATTACTCTTTGGTAACAATAGTAATGACATGGCTTCACTCCAGCAGAATACATGATGTGATAAGCTAAAAGGGTACATTACAGAAAATGGATGCCTGCAGATGAATAAATGATAAAATGGCAAAGTTAAGTCCACCTGTTACATAAAGGCAAGCAATGATGATGCTGCATATTTAAGATAAAAAGTTAATACTGAACTCTCCTTTCAAGCTACCATTAAACCCAGTTTTCCATTAAACCTATAGATAGTAATTGGTATTTTTAGATGCTTTTTATTTTGCTGCAAGTCTGAATCAGATGCTTTCTAGTTCCAGTACTGAACCAGGCTTCGAGAAATTTGAAGACCTGTAAACCTTCTATGGGCATAAAATTTGTCATATTGGAACACAAATCTCCTCTGCTGCTCAGGACATAGTCATTGCCACACTGATTACTGCCTCACTAGATTCATTTAATGTTGTCTCTGCTTACACAGAGATCAATACCATAGCCAAGGGGAAGCCCTCTACTGTGCCCTTGATCTCCGCAACTGTAAATGAGTTAAAGAAGTCTTGGAAATTGTCTAGCAATATACAGAGGTTGGACAAAATAATGTAAACATGTCATGATGAAAGGACTATTTGAATCTCAATTTCAAACAGAGCAAAGACAGGTTAAAGGTTGCATGCTAATTAGCAGTATTTCTCAAAGCCATATCTACAGCAGAGTGGTTATATACAGAGTGTGACAGCTGAGATTTCTTTCTTTATCTATTTATCTTTCATATGAGCGACTATGTCATATTAATCATTTTCTTAACCAGTGGAGATGATTTGGCCTCTTTGACTTAGCTATAGCTGTCATCAAACTCAATCAAAGTACAAATTAACACATGGTGTATAATTAACACATTTTTAAAATGGCATTTAACATAATATGGCCTATAATACTGGTTATGTGGGCTTGCAATGGCAATGTAGTTTTATCATTTTGCATTTTCAAGTTATTCTGTCTCACTATCTTGTGGTACTTACTTACAAGTTAAAGTCCTGAATTCCAAATTTGACTTACTGACTAAAAGTAGAAATCTATCACCAGCAAAACATGTGTGTTTATGTGTTTAATCTATGACAATGTATCATATTTTATCAACTAATCAGGTTTTGTACGCATTTATCTGCAAAATAACTTCTAACTCTAGCTGAATAACGAATGCAATGGAGTAAATTATTTCCCTCCCTGAGATGTAGAGTAGAAGTGTAAAGTAGCAAAAAATCTAAATACTCAAGTGGTGAACCTCAAAATTGGACTTAAAGACAGTATTGAAAGTAAATGTAATTGGTTACTCTCCACCACTGATCTAGCATTATGTTTTTGGGAGAATGTCCCCTACAGTACTCGACATTTTTATAAGAAATTCCTCTGAAGGCAAATATTGTACAGCGAGTGCTCATAAGCAAATTCTAACTTAGACAACTTTTAATTGTTATGGACTTATACAAGTTCTGTAGTGATCAGGGCAGAAACTAGCAATGGTTTTCTTAACTCAATAATCTATTCATCTTTTATTTCCACTGATAAATCCACTGTCAATAAAGTGTCAGACAACAGTGAAAAATACTCAGATTTGAGAATCTGTAAGTTTTGTGTGATAACTGATGTGAATGATTAAGAGAAGTACAAAATTGCTGATTGTTATTTTTCTCTCCATCAGCTAATTAACTGACTAATTGTTGAGCACTATAGTATTGTCAGGCATGCAGTTGGTAGTTCAGTGACTAGTCTCACCTGGGATTGGTTTTAGATTATTGAGACTAATTCCAAGCAGCTCCAGTCTTAGTCCAATTTACTTCCCTTTCTTTCCATCCAGCCGGTGAATGAAACTTTAGCAGCTGAGGCTATGTGCAGAGGCTAATTGTTATGTTGCCACAGCCAAAGTCATTGTGAGGGGGAGAATCCGCAGAGGACCAGGGGAGGACTGGCCATCTGGAGTAGTGGGAGTATTCCTAGTGGACTGGCAGGCTTAAGTTCACCACATCTCACGAGTCCATCATTCTTCCTGAGCCAATTCTACTTTGTGAACTAGTATTTGTGTGTGTTGAACTGAAATCATTACAGACTGACTGTATTTTGCATAAATCTGAACTAACAAATGAGCATAATGCTGCCTTCAGCGTGCTGTCAGAAGTACCAGAATTACAAGTTAAGCATGAATGAATGATATAAATGAGGAGATAAATGAAATAGGACAGTCGGTAATTTCTGTATTTCAATACATTTAATTTATGTCGGATATAATTATGCCTGTTCATACACATGTGGATACAACCACTCATTGGTGTGTGAGCTTCTTAGTTTGCTTAGTTAAAGCCCCTATATGTTTAACTTTGTGATTATAGAAAACGGAGGGGGTTTATCAGTGTACACTGCTGTCAAATATTTTTTTTATAGTACCCTCTAGGAGTTGCTTAAAGCAAGCGTATGTAACTTTTATACCTTAAAATAACAGCTTCACTATCATGTTGATGCTACACTGAGTTGTAATAGGGTGAATGGTGCCTATGTCATTCCCACTCTGCACCCCGTACACCTGTTCTTGAACTATGCAACAAGTGTGTAACGCTTTACGGCAGTAGTCACACACCAGCCACTATATCACTGATTTTGGTGCAACTGGATTAAAACATTTTCTGGTTTTCCCCTCTAATGTCCTCTGGCTGCTGACTGGGTGCTTAGAGCACCCAGTGTTGGTGTTTACACTGGCAGCGCCGGCAAATAAATAATCATGTATGCCTTTGTTATTTGCGTGATACTTTAGCTTTTTTTTATTTTTTAGCTTATAATTAGCTTTCTTTGGGAGGAATTGGAAATTATGAATGAGCAATTGATGTGTTTTTGGTGTATGAGCTGTTTTAGTGATCTGCTTCACAGAAAACAAATGGCAAGCTTGAAATAAGCACCCAGTTAGTTTTCAGTAGTTTATTCAAAGTCATGTTTTTGGCCCGCTGTCTTCCATTATCTGACTGTGCCACAGAAACAAGGCTTTTGTCTGCAGATGTTTTTTGAGGCAGATTATTGGCAAGTTTTTAATAACTGTGCCTCATTACAGTTGAGTAGTCATATTTGAGCTGTGAGCTCTGCATGAAGTTCACCAGCACAACTGGGACATGTTCAGTTGTGACAATATGAGAACAGCTATGTCCTAATATAACCTGATGCAATGCAAAGGACTTAGGCCTCTAGTTTGAGGACATTAAGGTTATTGGCAATGCAAGCAGCTGGGCACACACAGCAGTGGTAAAGCTAAAACTGGTGGTAACAGACTAAAAAGGGCTAATTAAAAATAATGAGCTGCACAGGTTCCCTGTGTATCAGTCACATATAGTAAGATATGGATCAACCTTCAGCAGATGTAGTCATCATTATTTCTGATTAATAAAGTTTCAGCATACAACTGAGAGCCAGCAACCTTCACACACAATACATCACTTTTACACACTCCTGGACAGTGAACCAAGGACAAAACACTTTCCAATAATTATCTTGAAAACAAGGTAAAGTTGTCTCCTCTCCACTTTCTAATTGGTTTATTTATAGCATCTGTGTTAAGTGATTAACGTAATTCATTGTATTTCCTTGTGCATTAAAAAATAATTAAGCTTGAAATGTATCACATATTACATTTCTATTATTATGTGGTGGAAGATAATATTAATTATACAGCAGGATTGCATGGAAAATAAAATTTTACTTAGTAAAAGTCTGCAGAGTTTATTCATTCAGAATGTAAAGAATAGATTCTAGCAGACTCAAAATAAGTAGACTTGATTTGGTAAATAAGCTTTATAGTCTGCTGGTCATGTTGTGTGTTAGATGTAAGCCAGACAAAATTACCTATAAATATTGTATTAGGTTTAAAAAAAAAAAAAAGAACAGATTTTCACGGAGCATCAGTTTACTTCATGTACCATGTCAAGTTCTGTGAAAAATATATGGAGCGTGTCTTTTCATTCAAAAAGCTAAAAAATATTACTGTTATATGAGATGTCCAGTGGAGCAGTAAACACAAACACTGTTAGTGCTCCTCAGAGCAACCCCTAAGGGCCCCCTAGGGACTGCAACACTCCACCACACCTGTTAATGTTTTTCTTGCTATGCCACCCTGTATTTCTAGTACATTCACTTAGAGAGATACTGAGAGACAGAAGAGTTGTTTTGAGTAAAAGTAACAATTGTCTAATATGCTACCAGATCGTGCACGTACATGTGGTACAAACATCTTGCAAAGCTCACTGTTGATATAGCTACAATATGAGTGTCCATTGGGTTTGAGTGTCTTCTATGTCTATTAACAGTTTAATCTGTGAGTCCGTTGGTTGGTGGGTAGCAACCAGAAACTCAGTCACAGTTCTGTGTTTAATGTTGTTAAGGAGACATATTATACAACTTTCAGTAAGAATCCAGAAGTAAATACAAAAGATGAAAATATAAATAAACAAACAATGGAACAATAACTCTCACATTCATCCACTGTTGTGACAGAAAATGCTCCTGATCTTGGATTGAAGTGCAGGTCCAGCATAACTGATACACTTATGTGGTACAAAGTACTTTAGAATTATCATAAACACTATTAATAGATTAATTCAGTTTTAAACATTCATTCATACACTAGCAAAAACAACAAACTGATCAACATAATTTAATTAATATATAACATGAGCAATATTGGCATTGTGCTCGCTGTATCATCCTTCTCCACTAACTGGCCAAGAGTCGAGCTAAATTGAACTTTGTTCCATCTTATAAAAACAGACATAAATTTGCAGATTATAGTGCACCAGAACGGAGAAAAAAGGCAAGTACAAGAGTGCCAAATTGTGACAGTACATTTAAATTAGCTGTGAAACATTGTTACACTGTGTAAGACGTCCAAAACTGAAGGTATTTATACACAGAAATGGAAGATAAATGTTAGTTCATAGATACTAATATTGGTCTTTGTTTTAATGCAGCTGTGACATTACAGACTCACAGAGTATGATGCATATTTACTAGCCTGAATACATCTAAAACTATGACACCAAATACTTACATAATGAAGTCATAAACTCTATTCTTCTATGTTAAACAGAACTTTGTGTGTGAAAGGTTATAAAAATGAAGTGTATTTTTTTGAAGTGTTATTTGTTTTACTGTTATTCGTACCATTAGCAACTAATGTAGTGAAGTTGTAGCTGTTTAAATTGATCGTAATAATTAGAATAATTAAATAACATTTGGCTCACTTTCTGTGTCAAGGTTACAGGAGGATGGAAGGGTTAGGTATTTCTCATTTTGGCTTATCTAAAGATTTTAATGAAAATTAATGAAAGCCACAAAAGGCAGAGGAAATTGCTGAAGGCTAAAAAAATTGTCATACATCCTGATGACCCCACTCATTATGACTTTTTGATTGACGATGATGTGTTAGGGCATTCCCAGCAGGAAACAGAGGGTACGTTTTCTATAGCCAATTATAGACTCTGGGTTTCACAGGAAGATTTTCTTTGTATGAGGGACAAAACTCAAATCCCCATGTCTATTACATCTGTCCCAAAGAGGTAAAACTCTAAAGGCAATTAGCCTTGGCCTCCCAAAGGATCAACTCTATAGGGATGACATATGTTTATTGTTTGTTTTGTTCTTAATGTTCAACTGACAGAAAAAATAGATTGCATGCTCTTTTTAGGTCAGAAACATAAGTGCTGTAATTTACTCTCACAATATCCAACTCATAGTTTAAATCGGCTGTCTCAGTATCAAAGCCTCTTTTGAGACTTTGATGAAAAGTTTTAATTGGCTTCATTAGTGACACAGTCTCCTGAGTTGTTTCTCAAATCAAAAAGCTAAACTTGTAAAAAGGATAAATGCCCACATATTGATTCAGTTTGTATCCTTTCTGAACCCTTTGCTAGCATTTTAGCTATTTTGTTTTTTAACTGTTGGCTCCCTTGCTGTCTAAATATACTGTGGTTTACGGCAGTGACAAAGCTCTGCAGATCTGGCAACAACTGTCTCTATGTTTACAGATCTATTCTCCACTCTCATGGTCTGAAAGGGTACTCAAAGGGAATTTGCAGACTAAATCCCTCTTCACGGACATCTGTCATATCAGAAATGGTGAAGCTAATAGCTTGTGCCATTCTAGGAGCTCATGAGAGAATGTCATACAGGTTGAAGGTCATGTGTTTGACCATACTGTAGTAGATGCTTTTATGAAATCTGTTGCTGTGAGTCCACTGTAGACACATTGTATCTAAACCTCAGCTGCTCTTGACAATTACATGAGGATTTTATCGTCTCATTATGGCGAGAGAGGCCAGGTGTGTCAGAAAGTCAGGTGTTCGTGTACAAAAATTTGATTTTGCAGTCACGGTGTACAATAATATGCTTCAGATAACGGTGCCATTCAAATGGCAAAGGTTTTTTTTTTTTTTTTTGCTCAAACTGTAATGAGATCCTCCAGGGTTTGCTTTGAGATTTGAATTTTAGCTCATCTGGATCCATACAAGACACAATGAATATATGAAACCAAATGGTGGGAGGAAGAGAAGAAGAAGAAGAAAGCATGCAGAGATTTAAATTAAATGCAGACATGTTAACAGGACCACATGTGAGTAGTGTCACAGCATCTTTGTTACGATGCATTTGCGCGAACATCATTATGATTCTACAAGTTTTTAGCCAGTGTAGTAAGTACAGCATTTAAACTGCAGTTTGCTCCTACATTATCTATTTTATGACAACAAAATGATAAGACACTGTCCCATTGGTTATTCATGCTAAGCAGACCATATTCACAATAAGAAGTGACTGCTGTGCTTTGACGTAACAATACTAAACAGGAGGAGAGAAGATGTTAAAGTTAAGATTCATGAAATTCGTCTAGTGGCATTCTCTTTGAAAGTATTTTCTCCACCCTGACATATCAATGTATTATGTATCATGCTACATGTGTTCAGATGAATTATGAGAAGCAAACTACTGCTAGGTATAGTATACTCATCATAACATGCTCGCTGATGCCATCTCTTTCCCGTCATGTATCCCCTAACAAGTATTCACAATTTAATAATACCACTGTGAGAATTTTATTACCTTGGATGCACGCTCATTCACAGCAGGCAGGTTCTCATTTACATGTTTTATAATGGTAGGAAAAGGGAAATGAATAAACAGCAATCCTAACCTGGGCAGTATTTCATAATATTAATTAATAAAATAATAATGATAATATGATGATGATGATGATGATTGATTGTGATGATTGATGATTGATGAGATGGATTGATGATATGATGATGATGATGATGATGATGATTGAATGGTCAAACATTTACTTAATTATTATTCAGTAATCAACAACTGAACAACTGAATGCTTTGTACTAATCATTAGCAAATGATATACTGTATGTTATGCAAGCACTACTTAGTAAATCAAAAGTATTATTGGCATGCTAGTTAAAAAAGCAGCTGATTTGTGCAGGTGTTGATGAGGTGTGCAGCACCTAAAAAGTTCAAACAAAGGTTTCTCTGCTCATTAAAGAATTTTCAAGTGATTCTTACAGAGAAGTGAAAATTACAGCTTACGCCAAATGAAAAAGTCAGAAGGCCATTAAGATATAAAAAAAGGAATTTAAAAGGAGGACAATTACTGACCAGTGACAAAATAAAACTTTAAACAGCCACTATTTCTATTTCTCATGTATTTATTGTTCTTTCGACTCTTTATAAGCACACAGTAAACATGGGGTGAGGGAAAAGGGAAATTACATGGAACAAAGGTCCTCTGCCATGTATCAAATCAAGGATGCTGCAATTACATGGTATGTGTCTACCCACCATGCCCAAATGTTGCTCTTAAACAGAGCAGAAAAGTAATTTTGAAAGTCCATGTGGATGTCATCTGTGAGCTGAACAGAAATAGATTCGCTTTGGCACCACTGCCAATT
>NW_023339785.1:18764374-18767746 GCF_004916995.1 Morone saxatilis | reverse complement strand
TTCCATTTCATGCTACTTAATATTTTACTTTTTACTCCACTCTACTTGAGTCTGCAAATCCAATCATATTATTTACATAAGTTAAATAGTACTTTAAGTAGATTTTGAATACTTCCTCTGCCACTGCTTAAACTGTTGTGTGATAAAAGGAATGTGTGCCTGAAAAAGGCTCAGAAAAAGAGACAATATTTTTTTGCAAAAATGTATGTCTTGTCTATGTGATTTTATTGGGAACCGTATTACTCTCTGTCACTCCAGCACAAACATTCCTTCACCCTATTAAGCATTATCTCATGTTGCCATGCACTGTCTAAGCATGTGAGCAAATGTTAACTGTGTTTGAAATGATGTTCTTTTATTCCTCTGTTCAGTGAAAATAGTTGAACATGATGTTCATTATTATTTTTAGCAAAACAAACTCTTGTAGCACAGTAAGCGTAGCTAATAGCCATTACTTAGTTTCCCTAATATGACATTTAAAAAATGTTAAATCCATAAAAGGCTTGAAACCTTTCATCTTAAATTCACAAGTTATCCTGTTGGTCCTTGATGCCTGATATCAAAAATAGATTTGTAGAATCGTAATACTTTGTCAGTTTCTGTGCTTATGATCCACTGAACAGAGATAGGATGTGGCAAAGAGACCCAAAGATCATCCATTACTTACTATCCATTAGTAAATATATAATAATTGCTTTAATTAACCATGTAAGCCTGACAAGTCTTACATTTGTTACTGGTTATTATCAAATCTTGCCCCTACCTTAAATATAATGTACTATGAAGAACTACATACAAGAAAAGGGTTACGGCCATTTTCAATATTGCAATGGCCAGAATGTTGACTTTCTGGATATGCAAATTAAGGACAGAGTTTATTCATTATTAATTCAAATTAATTCATCTATGCCGGTGATTATATCTGCAATATTCCAAGCAGCTTCCTCTTCTCGAACAGTAAATTACTGTTTTCTATGCAGGCTTTGTATTTGATTAACACGTTTATCTTGGGAACATGCAATTATGAAGCCTCCATTAGCTCTCCATTGTCTTCCCCTTATTGAAATGGATTTTTTCTCCTAACCATTCGTGTGGTGGCCGATCCTTAATTTAATCTGGACGGTGAGGTAGTATGAAAACATCAAAGGTCTCTGAGGCAGCACCTTGCTCCCAGTCTAAGTAAAGCCTCGCTAACTCTCTTTCTAAAATAAATGCCCCTGCCACATAATTGGTGGCTGAGGCTCCAGCTCATGCACACTCCAATTTTTTTTTGCCGGAGCCTCCCTTGCGAAAACAAATCCTCCATTCCCGCAGCCGCATTACTGCATAGTCACTGCGCCAGAATCCCCATGGCAACAGACATGTGCAACAGCCTGCCCTCCCCTCTCCCTTCCCCTCCACCCCCAGCGCTCTTTCCTCACTAAGAAAGTCAGTGAGCTCGAGAGTACAAATGTGCAGCATCTTCCACAATGATCTACAGAGGTAGATGCAGTAGAAGGGAGAAAAGATATCTTTCATAATAATCTGTCAACTGAAAAATCTCTTTTAGTTTAGCTGGTTGCTATTGGAAACTGCATGAGGACATGGAGTTAGGAGCAACAAGCATGGCAGGCAGGCTGGAAGTAGGTGGTATATATTCACTGTGACAAGGAGAGACAGCCTCTTGTTCCTTGAGGTTTCTGGTCCACAGAACAACATCAAAACCAGTTAAAAGAGCAAGGTCTGCATCACTACACTCATTCAGTTTTTGTCACCATAAAGTTATTGGATGATTCAAATGGCACACACAAACATACCAATATACCTTCTCACTTTTTCTCTCTTAGTCGTTACATCGTTGTCTCTATTTATTTATTGTTCTCTCTCTCTCTGGCTCCTTCACATGCACGATGTCTGGTTGTCTGCCCCCTCTCTTCCTTAATTCATGTGTTTCTGCTCAGTCTGACCTTAACTGTAATAATATTGTGAATTGGGGTTACTGCGAGCGAAGAAGTCAGGCTGACCGGCAACCCCTATTTCCTACTCTCACAGCACCTCATCACAGTAGAAAAGACACATGATTTCTCAATCCACATCCTGCAGTGCCCCACTTACACTGCCTGCCCTGAAGTGAACTGAGGCCCAGCTTTAAAGTTGAGTGGAGTCTTTTTTCCCCAATTAGCTCTGTCAGAAAAAACAAATTCTGGACAGTCAAAATATTTTCATAATGTTTATATCACTTGAGGAATTGTGTTATGCAAGACAGATTTTAAACACATTCATGATTTATGTACAATAAACAGCAATGCTAGACCAAACTAAATATTCTGAAACAACAGTCTCAAAGAAGATAAAGCTGTGTCTGCTTGGTGATGTGCTGTAAGTATAGTTTATACATTGGCCCATTAATTTTCTTATGTAGTCCGCTTACTTTGATTGTAATGTAGTTGAATCTTTTCAGAACAGCATGGTCATTCAGAGCTGAAATGAATAGCTGATTGACAGGAAATTAAAGGGGCACTAGAGCGATGTAATATAACCAGCTATGACAGTGGAAGTCATGAAACTTTACAGGTGTGTAGTTGAGATCAAAATGAAGCAAAATTAAGGACCCATTAAGAATTTTTGGATGTTTCATCTAGTGGTGATCACCCTGTGCAGTTTCCCCATTTGGCCAAACATTATTCTCTTGTGTCATGTGTACCATGCACCATTTGCCGTTTGGCTGGTGTGATCCCATCATACGATGGCCCCTAATTTAAATTAATTATTAGTTCAGGGACATTCATGAAGGAGATTAATATTGGATATCGTAAACATGACAAACCTTGACAAAGTGGTCTTTTAAACCCAAATCACAATATGTCCCTAAACCTTGCCAAGTTGTTTTTGTACCTAAAGAGTGTTATTGCATAAAAAGTTTTTATAATAAAAAATGATTTGCATTCATATGTTTGGATCCCTAATTGTACAGCAGGCTTTCTGTTACAAATTTGTTTGTAGTTACAATGATGACATCAGATTAAGTAGAACTCCTCATGACAAGTAAACTGATCTGTCAAATTGATGCCCCTTTAATTGGAAACTCTTTTGATAATTGATTGTAGAGTTGCAACAGTTAGTCAGTTAATTTATTAGTCAACTGACAAAGATTCAATCTTCAACTATTTTGAAAATTGATTGAGTAATTTTTCTCTTTTCTCGTCATCGATGACAAACACAATCACTAGCTGCAGCCTTAATTGACCTAAAATGACCAAACATTCGATGGTTCCAGCTCCTAAATTGTAAGGATGTGCTGCTTTGTTTCATCTGGTATATCAGTAAACTACATATATTTGGGCTTTGGACAGTTTCAAGTCAGACAAAAACACTCGTGATGGACATTTTTCA
>NW_023339785.1:18762585-18764349 GCF_004916995.1 Morone saxatilis | reverse complement strand
CAATTATCAGTTAATCAAGAAAATAATCATCATCCCTATAGGATAATTCTTTATATTTCGACCCATTATACTCAATTACTGATTCTGTCAAAGTTTCACTATTAATAATTCTACCTACAGTGCGTTTTACGTGCAGATTTACTGTTAAATTTAGGGGTACCAAATTATGGAATACCTTTTCCCATCTGGCAAAAAACTCCATCTCTATAAAATGTTTCAAAAGATGTCTAAAAGCCCATTTAACTGCTGTTTTAAAATTCTAATTCACACACAAAACACTTTTATATTCATGTTCATATTTTTGTTTTCAATATTGTTATTTTGTTTCATTATAACTTGCTTGTTGAGTTATACATTTTTTTTCTAATTATCAGGTTTGTTATAACTTTAATGTTATAATATTCTTTGTATGTCAATTTTCTTTTCCCTATAACTATGAAATTGTAGGTGGAGCTTTAAAATAAGCCCATCTGGGTTTTCTGCCTCTCCCTGCCACTTTACATTATTTGTTATATTTGTCGTTTTTAAATGCAATTCTAATCTGTGCAAAATAAATAAATAAATAAAATAAATAAAAATGGATTAATAGAAATAGAAGTCCAGTCCTGTGCTTATGTGCCAAATCTGTCTAAACATTTGTTTATTTTTTTTACTATTTTTATACACATTTTGTCATTTGTTTTCTCCTTCTGTAAAACATTACAATATCTTATATTCAAACAGGCATGATTGAGGTTTTAATGTATTTATTTGTGCCTCCTCCTCCTCTTCCTGATCTAACCGTGTGTGTGAGGAAGGTGTCGGGTGAAGCCAACAGTGTATTCCATATCTCTCTACAGCCCCAATATTGAGCCGCCATATTCACGAAGCCGTGCCACTTTTGAGTGATCCAATCAGATCTGTGTGATTCGATTTAAATCCGTCACATAGCTAAACCCTGTTCCCACATATTCTGTTAACTCGGAAATACTTGGCTCTTACTACTGAAGCTAAAGACGCATTCCCTTCCATTTTACTGGGACCTAAAGGGAGTGAAATTAGAGCCATGAGCTGTAACCTGTTCCTGCATGTTCCTACTTTTGTCTCATCCACTTCTTTCCCTATGTGCATGCATGAAGTACGTTGTTTGCATTGACATTGTGCTCTTTTCACAAAGGCCGATTGGGGCGAGCTAATGTGCTGTCAGTACATAGACTAATGCGTATTGGCGGCTTATATATTTGGAGCCCATGCCTGTTAGTCTGAAATGTCACCAGATTGTTCCAGCCTGTTGACAGCAGAGGCCTTAACACATGTTCATATGGGAACAGTTAATTAACATCAATGTTCCCTGAAGAAATGCCAGCTAGCTATAGCATCAGCCAGATAATAACT
Organism: Morone saxatilis; assembly: GCF_004916995.1. Lineage (NCBI taxonomy): Eukaryota > Metazoa > Chordata > Actinopteri > Moronidae > Morone > Morone saxatilis. Next base: position 18,762,975 of record NW_023339785.1, on the reverse strand, counting down.
GCATTACCACGTCTTTGGAGTATTTATGCTGATGGGAAAGGATGTGACAGATGATTTATAGTGTCGTCCTCGATTAATTTTCAACGTACAATTGTGTGCTACAATTAAGAGTCAAAACCAGAACAGGGACTATAATTTAATGCTGAAATAATAGCAGGTGGGCAGCTCGTGTTTGTGGTAACACAAACAGAATTTTCAGTGTCATGTCTGGAGGCAGACACCATTTTATTGCAATATGGCAAAATAATACTAACAGTGATAGGATTACTAGCACTGCTAATAGTAATAATTTGGATAAAAGAAAGAAAACAGATGTCCACTTATTCATTAGCAGCAGACACAAACGATGAAAAATGACAGTGGTTACGGTATTATCCGTGTCAGCCAACC
>NW_023339785.1:18744473-18762522 GCF_004916995.1 Morone saxatilis | reverse complement strand
GCCAACCTGTTGCTCTGTCGGGTGATAATAGCAGGGGTTATCTTTGTCGTTTTTTTTAATGTAATTCTAATCTGTGCAAAAATAAATAAATAAATAAAAAATGAATAAATAAATAATATGGACCATTTATGTTACAGTGGAATTTTAACACTATATATTTTGATAGCTGAATAACCTACGATACTATACTATACTATGAATGAAAGGGTCTCAGTGCCTGAAAGCCAAATGCCCTTGAGAGTGGTAGATTGCCCCATTGTATCACGGCGTCTGCCATTTTCTCACTTGTGCATCTTGATTTAAAGGTGCCACAGGGTCGTCAAGTCCACATGACATCAAGTCCAAGGTTATAAAAGGGCGGACTCTTTAACCATGATTAGCAGCAGCACTAGACTACTTCAATTAGTGTGTAATCATCTCTGACATTAGAGGTGAACGGCCTGACGCCTGAGCGATTCTCAAATACCATCAGTCTCACGCCCAGTGCTACCAATATCAATGATGGCTATGATTCGTTCCCTCCCCTCTTCTGCATGTTCCTTCCATTTTTCCACATGTGATCCTTTAGGGCATTTCTGTCCTTTACAGAAGGGAGATCATATCCATACTTGTCACTTACAGTACATCACTGTCTTCACATGTCATTTGCATTTGCCATGTCAATGCAGCCATTCGACAGCCACTTCTGGTTCATCGCAACAAAATGTCAAACTCTCTGAAAACATAAAAGGTCACTAAAGAGCAGTTTAGGGACTGTGTTTTAATATCACTGTGATTGACTGCAATTCTGGCATTATCAATACAGCCAGAAATGGCACTGGTGGCAGTGTCCAGGGTGAGGGAAAGTGAATTAGGGATAATGAGGACTTACAAATGAGTCAGTATGACTGATGCGTTTCCCATGTTTTGGCGACTGGGATTGGGGTCACTGGCTTTGAGGCAGAAAAGTCAAAGCACAACTGAAGCTTCTTTTTCCATTTTTTCCTCTTCCAAGTGCTCAATTTTATTTTTTGTCTCTTTGGACTGTGGATGATCATAGCCCACAGCTGTTAATTTCACAGTACACATGTGGAAGCATTCACAAAAGAGCAAAAACAAGAACATGTACACACACACACACACGCAATTCTACCTCAATTTTCTTGAAGATTGATTCAGTTGCAAAGAAACAGACTCAAGGATGAAGGAAAATATTGCAGCATGATTCAACCTCATTAGAACCGCTCCATGTGGATTCTAGCTTGATGTTGCAGATGTACTTCCAATTTGAGCAACCAAAAAGGATCTATTTTTTTTCTCATACTCTATTATTATGTCATGTGGGTCAACTTGTGAATCACAAAGACAGAGAGGGAGAGGATGGGTGGGGAGGAGGATAAACAAAAAAGCAAACAAGAAGCAAGTCTGATATTCAATTCTCCAATGAAACCTAATCTTCCTCAGCAAGGGATTGTTTTGTGCCAGCAGGAGTCCATAGCAGCAACATCTATGAACATGTTTTGGACCATCTCCTCCACATTACTTGCAATTTGGAGGCAGGAGGAACCCTGGGCGCCCCAGTAAACAGTCTTCAGAGACTTTTGCTCTCTCTCCATCTCACTAATTGGTTATCTATCCTCATTTTACTCTTCTCTTTGGTATTCAAGGGATGAGCTCCTTTTACTTTGTCTTGGCCAAATAGCTCAGGATAAATCTTGGACGATAACAACAAAATATCTCTTCATCAATGCCACACTTTCATGATAGGAGTACAGTACTTCACCCCTGGAAAGTGCAGTAATAATATCCTGGTTTTGTCCCTGCACCTTCTTTATTAACTTCTTGAATCACCCCTGGTCTCATTTATAAACAGACCAGGCCATTTATTCATTAAAGCCGTTTCATTTGTTTCAATTTGCTGCCTCGTACAATGTCACCAATGTCCCTGTAATGACTATATCACAAGAGTTTAGAGCTTAATTTACCAACATACCAGCTCAGCTTGGCTGGTTTGCAAAAGATTTCTCCGCTCTCCCTTCTTATTAGTCAGATTACATGTGAATGTATGACTCAGCTTGTAATAACTAAACTTCATGAGAGTGTTAAAATCATGCCCATTTAATGTCCCTCGGCTTATTTTTCTTTTACGCTTCCCGTGCTATGTTACAGCCCCCGCTCAGATGCTTCTTTAAATCCTGTGACAAGGGTGAGGACACATCATCCGAATGACAAGAGTTTACCGTAATAAATGTGTTAGTGTCCTACATTATGCACATGCACACACCTAAGTGTGTTGTGCCTCTGGCATAGCCATTGAGGTACATAGTCAAAATCACAACAAAGTAATAAAGGGGCTACAGTTTGATATTTCTTCCTTTAAGGCAATGAATACATGAATGAACAATGTAAGTAGTAATGAGTATAATTGATACGCTTAGAAAGTTAAACTAATACAATCAATTACAGACTGCCTTTTTTATTTGACTTTACACACTGACTTGAAGGAAATATCAAGGTAGAAAACAACTTTCCAGATGAGTAAAGTAATGTACTGTATGTGCTCGTGGGAATGAGTGGGATTTGACATTTCCCTTTATTAAAAATAAATTACCTGCCCACATCTGTAATACTATACTTTAAAGGTTATATGTACGAACTTCACATCCCACTACATCACACTAGAGCACCAGCATCTCAGATCAAAACAATGGGTGATACGGCTGACCAGTCTCCAGTGATAAAAACCTTTTTTGGAAGTTTTACCTGGTAGATAATTGCTAACCCTAACACTTTTAGTTAGTTAGTCTTACTAAAAATCACCAATGTTGGTTTTTAAACAAATGAGATATAAAGTAATAATTGGTTGGGTTTAGAGATCTCGTAGGAAATCCAGGCTAGCTGTTTAAATCCCTGCTTTCAGTTTTTATGCTAAGTTAAGCAGTCTCCTGCACTAGCATATTTAGCGTACAGATATAAAAGCAGTGTTAATCTTTTCATCTGATTCTTGAACAGCAAATAACAATTTTCTATAATAATAATAATTTCTCCAAAAAAAGCATTCCTTATTCCCAAACAATGAAAGCACTTCCTATCCCTTAAATGGCCTCTTGATGGAGAACTGGTGGTGAGAAATATTGTGCAAAAATACCCTTACTCTTAAAGTATAATAATTATAAATCATATAAAAAACAAACACACACAAAGCCATTGTTGTCCCATGTCTCCCATGGCTTGATTTATATTTATGTTTTCCCTCCTCTTCTACCTCCACCTCCAACTTCAGGTTTTGTGTTTGTCATCTTGATTATAGACTGGAGGATTATAACTGAATATTTATTGGTCTTTGTCCATGCACAACTCAACATTAATCGTTTCTCTTCTAATCCAGCCTGTCTTTTATCTTCCCACATAAAGGAGAGTTAATCCCCAAATCCCTGTTTACAGCACGCAGTCATTTCTTTTGCTCACTTGATGAAGTGCCATAGGCAAGTTTTGTCAGGTGACAATTGCAAGCTGACAAGGTTAGGCGTGCTACTTGAAGGTATCCGTTTTATTTCACTCCAAATGTGCAAGGTTAATGTCCTGCAATAAAATAAACATGTGAAGTGAGCCATGGCTTTTTCACATGCTGAATTAATTCAGAATACCCCGAACCAACTTACCTTCATAGAAGTCTAGTTAATCCTGCACATATCTTTATCTGTTTTTTGGGATAATGATGCAACTGTTCAACTCCCCTCCATCACACAGGATAATGTAAGCTTTAGGTCTGTATTTATGAAGCATCCAAGGGTAGAAAACTAGTCCTAACTGGCCTAAAACTCTCAGAGTGGTGAACTTTTGGTCCCACTTACAGCAATAGGAGTAAAAACTGTTTATCAAAGTTCTTAACCAGGGAAAGCCACCCTGTCCCCTCCAGGATTTAGTGTAGCTGCAGAGCTGTCCTTGGAGTTCCCAGCAGGACAACAAAGATAAACAAATGTGCACAAACACACATTCCTAATAGCTGCCGGAGTACAGAATGAATCATTGAATTAAAATAACAAGCTTCTTTAAAGCTTCTTGATTTGATTCAAACTTGATGCAGGTAAACACTGTAATTATAATTATTGCACCTCAAAGCTCCAATATAATGCATATTTAATAATTTCCCAACCTTTACATATTGATTACGGTTGCCTGGTCCTACTATTGATATTGTGGCCCAAGACGCATCTAGACCATGAGCACAAACCCATGGCAGTGCAAAACATTGACTAAATTCTAATTATAGGCAAGGACACTGACATTTAATAAGTCTTCTAATGCAGTAAACCCGAAGAAAATAGGTGAGGTGGCTAAACAGCACCTTTATGCTATACATAATGCACAGATAAAGCATACTTCATGGTCAGAATGACACCAGAGAATCATAGTGCTGCTTGTGTTATTTTTTGCACTACTGTACAATGTATACGAAGCTCAGTATTTTTTTATTCATTCTCATACAAAGTTAATAGAAAGTCCTTGATTGTCATGTTGAACACGTTTACAGAATGGATCCTCGACATTTTAAATATATATTTTTGAAGATGTTTTCAACTACACCGCTTGGTTATTTTTGTAAAATTAGAATGAATTTACAAGCACCATTAATCAGTGGTGCCATCAGGATTTATGCCAGAAGTGCACACTTTCCAAAGACAGAAGAAATAGGCTGGCTGGTGTGAACCATTTTGACTGCCCAGGTCCTTTCCCCCCAAGGAAATCTCATTGTATTCTGAGGTTTCATGTTGGCTCTTTTTGTTTTAGGTTTTTTTGTGTGTTTTATAGTCTAATAGTCCCATCTCTCTTATTCACTAAATCTTCAGCACACTGCAATGCAAAGTGTTGGATAATCTCATTGCTGAAGATTTTCAAAAGACTGTAAGGAGGTGATTATGAATGAGTGAAAGACACTTTATAAATATCAATTACTCCAATAGTGCATAAAGTTACGTTCAAGTTCAATTTAATTCATTTTCAGATCCTTTTACAATGGAGACCTCAGGTGCAAAGAGAGATTAAGACTAAGATGGGAGCAGTGAAAATCTACCAAAAGCAAAATATGTTAAAAATAATGCTTCCCGACCTTCCTTAAGAATTTATATTTAACGTAAAAAGGCTGCTGGTATTCATTACATTAGTGCCTGAAATCAAGACAAATCTGAGTCAAATTTGAACCCAAGCTGATGAGTGGATTAGACTAAAACCCAAGATCAAAGTGTGTGTACTAAAGTACACACAACCCTAAATCATTCATTCATCGTGTATTGTGATTACTTTCAGTCTCTGTAAATATGGGCTTACTATAGATTGGTCTATTCACTACGGGAGACTGATAATTTCATTTGATTAACAAACTTGCAAGGATGAACATCTGGTAGCAATTAACCTTCAGACCTGCATTCATGCCCATGGACCAGCATGCATCGGTAGAGCTGGGCTGAGCTCCAGTTCTCTTAAGCCCATTTCTTTCTATAACAACTGTTACTCTTTATCGCCATACAGGGGAAAGGGTTACAGTAGTGCCTGTGTTTGCTTGTAGCACTGGAGGTTGAAAGCTATCTTCGGGATAAAACTCCCTGAATCATTGTCCTGAAGAAAAATCAACTGATTGTTATCTATCTGTCTGTATCATTTGAAAAAAGAAACTTTACAGTAATTCATTGTATTGATACGGCACATCTAAACTGTCACTCTCCCTGTTAAGCAGACTGGATGCCGACAACCACAGTCTGAGTTTAAAATATCCATAATTAGTCATACTGCGTCTGAGATGAAGTTATAGATAAATTCCTCTTGTTTGACCTTGTTGCCATGGAGGATGATTTTGCCAGGCTTGTACAAATCATCCAGGTCTCAACATTTACTCTTGCCAATTCAGAATTGCTGTGTGTGCACGGCACTGGTGGAGAAATAAACAACATCATGGAGGCTGCAATCTTTATCCACCTGATCCACTATTTTGTGGCCAAGGTTATAGAGGTAACACAATCTTGAGAGAGCTCTGTGTAATGGTATATAGGTCCTTCCCTAGTGGAAAAAATGCACGTTGCTCTGTGTCTGTGTGCGGTGCATTCAACTGCTATTGTGGTGCTGTGGACATTCAAAACGTCACTGCTGGCTGGTAAACAGCACTTAAATCACAGGCTACATTGTTCGAACTAAAATTCAGAAGAAACATAAATGTGTTTGCCATCAATGAAAATGATGTAGATTTGGCAGCTTCTTCCACTGAAGAGGCTGTTTCATCAATAGATAGGTGGAATTTCCTCATAGCACATACACACTACAGCATCAAGTGTCATCTATGTGCGCATAACAGCTTGGAGCAGACTTCTCTGGGCAGATTGCTAAACCAAATGGTACAAGCATGCAAAACAGTGGTCTGGTGCTTGAATATTGTCATAAAAGACAATGAAGGGAAGAAGGAAAAAAAATACCATTCTGTTAACACATGTAGCAGAGTAGAAATGTGCAGTAATGACTGTATTTATTTCTCATGTTGATTTAGTGAAAAATGAAATGTGTTACCCCACTATGAATGCTATTGTATTATCTGTGCAGCAGTCATATCTGGAAAAACAGTGCCAGCAGCTTTAGACCTGCAGTTCTGGATCTGTTCCAGTCCAGGTTGTGCCACCTATCAGCAAGAAAAGTAAAGGGAGCAGCTGCTGATGTAGACAAGTGGTCCTCACTGCAGTGGAGTTACACTGAAATTGGGCTACCTACCTAGCTGCTAGATGGTGTTTTTTTATACTGTAGGAAATCAATCGTAATGTCACAGACAAGCTAGCAGGGCAAATTTAAGAGCTTAAAGATTTAAGTTTCATTAAATTTTTGGCCAACTCACAGACTTAATGTCTAGACCACAGCTGATAAAATCTGCTGGCAACATTTGTCATTTCAGCAAATGGACATTCTGGTGAAGTAAAGCTTAATGTTACATTCAAGTTTGACTGTGGCTTTGATTTTTTTCTTTTCTTTAATGTACTGGAGTGTCCAAATTGCATGCAATTTGTTTTTTTAAACACATTTGATTGAAAAGCAGCAGAAAACTTGACAGGACTGGAAACAAGTTAAAAAAAACCATGGTAAATTTTCTTCCAACTGTTAACATGTATGCTTAACTTATCGTTGCCAAGTAAATTAATCTTTTTATGATAAGTTAAAACACTCACGATCCTCAGTGTTTCAGTAGTTCCAACAGAAGTTTGTCAGCTTGCTGTTTGGCCTACAGGAGTCACTGTAGTGCCTCAATGGAAGCTGACGCCATATGCATTGGAAGTAAAAAGGGATGACAGTAATTTTTGCTTATTAAATTAATGAGAACCAGCTGCATCTTTGTTTGTTTGTTGTATTATAGTAAAAGCTTTTTGCATTTCAATATTCACTCAGTGTTTTCTGTATGGATGACTATGCCTGTCTTTTGTTACTAGTAATCATTTGGCTGTGTAATATGATTTAACCCAAATTATTATCCGGGTTTTGTTGAAAGTGAGACAGCTTGTTGATGTCCCAATTCAGACCAGGACGTTGACAGGACCATGACATAATTTATGTTTCAAGCTTTAGATCTGAACTTAATGATGCAGGATTAGTACAATATACAGCAATCAATCACTCAATCAGTTAAAACTTTATTTGTATAGCACTTTTCATAAAGGTTAGTGCAGTTTAAAGTGCATTACAGATGACTGACAAGCTGATATTAAGACAACAAGTGTGGACTGTAATAGAGTGAAATATAAACTAGATATTTACTATAATTACTTTCCATTAAAATGGATAAAATAGATTCCAAAGAAAAAGCAAAGACAAAAATGTTGACAATAAAATATATTAAAACATTTAAAAACTGCAATAATGATAAAATAAAGTTAGTTAAAATCTAAAAAACTAGATAAAATAGATTGGAAAGACAAATATAATTACAATAATGGACTGAATATAAAGGCTGCTGACGCTGATGATAGCAGGTTATTGATTCCACTGGAACATCCTGAGAAGATGTTCAAGGCCAAGTTACAGACTTAATTCTTTTTTTTTTTTTTTTGGTGGAAATTTTGTACTGGATGGTAACAAAAGTAGGTTCTCACTCTTACTGGAATGTCTTGAAAAAATATATTTGCAGAATTGGCAATTTCTTTAAAGACTGCAATTGAAATGAGCGCCAGCTACACCAGTTTCTCTGATTTGCATAAAGTTGGCATTGGTATGGTATAAAGTATGGAAATTTCTAAGCTTAGCTTGTGATTGAGTGACTACTTCTTTCACAAAATAATTTCGGTAAAAGAATAAAAAAAAGAGTGTAACAGCCTAGTTAATTACTGAATTTCCCTCGGGATACAATAAAGTATCTGATCTATCTATCTTATCTATCTATCTACTCCTAATCTATCTATCCTATCTATCTGCTTCATGTCTTATCTTGCACTGGACTGGACCTGGAGCCATCAAAGGTCAAGAAAAATAAACAGGGAGCAAATGCAGGAAACAGGAATGTAGAGTCATGTGAAAATAACTGGTTGTTCCATGTTTGCTTGTGTTGTGATGCAGAGCAATGAAATCCTTAGTAAATATTCCCATTAGTGTTCTACAGCTACAAGCCATAACAACTGCTACGGCTATTACTTTCTCTGCCTGTAGGTGGCAACATAAAATGTTACTCTACTTTAGGTGGAACAGACTGGCAGTAATAGAATCTGTGGCCTCCAACAGAGGTGCATCACATTAAATAATAATTAAAATAGCAAAGGCTTTACCATTCTGCCTTTTAGATTCATGCAAATAGGGGTCAGACTTTGCAATTATGGGTAACAGCAGGCTAACCGTTTGCAATTGTGTTTGTAATAAACTCAGAAATCCTGAGTTACCTGCTAGTTACACTATAGGTAATCGTGGTTTTTCCATCTAATTTCCAAAACCCAATCAGCTTTTTCCCTCCAATTACAACAATGACAATTTACAAGAAACATTACACACAGGGCAAATTGAAGAGAACCTGCTCCTCAATTTTCAGACTCTTAGTTGGTTTGACTTACACTTACATTTCAAGTACGTCCATTTTTTTTTTCTAGATGGAAAAACATCTACTAACAGATGGTCGTAGCAAATGTGCAAAAATATATTAAAATTTTTTTGTTAACCTTTTGTTTTGTTGAGCAGGGCGTGGAAAATATCACAGTGAACAAATGGAATTAAAAAGCAATTTCTCAAAATAAAGCTAAATCTTTGGCACAGTACATGGAACGGAGGAAAAAAAACACCTCATGATTTATTGTGAGTGTTCAGATTTGGCCACCATTGATTAACTGTGTCCTTAGTTGGCACCACCTCAAACACTATGCCCAAATGATGATTAAAAAGAACCAGTGAAGAGTGTAAGAGAAGGTGAAATAAATATGTTCCAGTTAATTCGAATTGATGTAAATAACGTCAAAGTCTACGTTTTTGTTCTTTTTCCACTTCATTTACTCCGTTGAAGGCTACTGATGAATATTAAGTATGTTTACCCAGTTTCTTTTGTCAGTGGAGATGGCTTACCATAATGACACTGCCAAGATTGTGTTGTTGTATTAATTTCGCAAACAAAGGCTATTCATGAGTGTTTTTCTGTATCTATCAGACTGTTTAACACCCAGGTGGAAATTAGACCCAACAATAAGAGATCTGATTTTCCCAGTTAGCGGGACATTTTGGCAGATCTCTCATTAACCTGATGTCATCATATTGTACATTGAAACAAGACACACAACTGATCATATTCAAATCTGCAGCTGTCCCCACAAGTCCTAATAGTCAACAAATTAACACAAAGCACTTTTAATCGTTACCCCCCAACACTCCAGGAAATTCATTTATAATGAGGTAATGGACAGATTTCAATGTTTAATATTAGATTTGGTAACATGCTGGAAGTGTTTCCACTTGGAGACAAACATTCACTCATTGCAGGCAGGATGCACAAATAACACCACTAATAACTATTTTTGTACATGTTTTTTTTATATATTTTATAGTTTGACACACTTTTCTTGTTCTACTTCATGCAAAGAAAACTTTTAGGTGTTGGTGTAGTTCCTAAATACGACTCCATGTGAAGGGAAGTTTTCACTATTGCCATGAGAAAATTCTTTGTTTTTTCTCTTTAATAGTGAGATAAAAAGTCTTTAAATATAAACTGGTATTTTACCTCATGGCAAAACTGGTGCTTGTTGAGTTGTGTTAACATTCTCTCCAGCCTCTCAAGGAGTATTCATTCCCTCCCCACAGTCCCACTCAGATATACCCTTATCCTTCTTATCCTCAGCAAATCAATACCTACCTCAGCTACTTTGGGAATCAGCCATCCACACACATCAACTAAGGAGTGATGCTTTAGAAGCACAAAGCAGAAATCCTTGGTGGAAATCTTTGCTTGCGTTAGCATCTTCAGGTGTATCTCGGTGGTATTTGAACTTTTAGAATATACCAAGGAAGCAGCACCATGGTTAGTCATCCTCATCATTACTCAAGCTGGTTATTAGTGGTGTTATTTGTGCATCCTGCCTGCAATGAGTGAATGTTTGTCTCCAAGTGGAAACACTTCCAGCATGTTACCAAATCTAATATTAAACATTGAAATCTGTCCATTACCTCATTATAAATGAATTTCCTGAAGTGTTGGGGGGTAATTATTAAAAGTGCTTTTAATGGAGGTCAGTGAGGTTGGTTCAAGCCATTAATCTAAATGTGTGTCATTTAAATATCATAAATCATATTGTACATGTTTACATTTGACATTTCTTTGCACTTAACAGTGCAGTAATATCTTTGCCTGCTTCCTGTAATCATCAGTGCATGAATATTGATGTGGTATCTCTCCAGGCACTTCATCTAAAATGAATGAAGACGGGCCTCCAGCTCAGACAGATCTACACAAACACGGCATGCTCATTAAAGAGCAATTGTATAATAATGTGCACCTGTCTGGAGAAATGAAAGGTAGCCTTCCTGAACGTGTTCCCTGCACAGAGGTCTGAAATTAGCCACTCAGATATATACATTTTCTGCTGTTTTATGTGCAGCGACCATGCCTGTTATGTTTAGTTTTACATGAAGGTGTAATAATATATTAACTACCAAATGATTAGACTTGAGGATGACAAAATTATTTTACTGAGCTTAAGTGATCGCTATTTACTTATTACAATAAATAAACAACTTGATCATTATATTTAAGTTTTTACTCTAACATTTACCATATTTAAACATTATGTCTATTAGTCACTTTGCAGAAAGTAGACTGAAAACTATGAGGTGATTTACTTTGAATTTTCAAAAAGCAACAGTAAAATGTGTCTTTCTCTGGAATCTTAGGCAATTTTGAGCCAGGAAGTGCAGAGCCCAGATGGGTCAGATCACATGACTGTCTTGCATTATGTTATATGCTAATTTTGAATATTGCAATGGGAGCTGGGACCTGAGACCTGAACTTGGCAATCTGAAAGCAAATTTGAGTGTCCCCATCCAAATAAATTACATCATTCTGTATGGCTGTTTGTTTGAGAAAAAAACTCAAAGCCTGCTTCGACCAATATTTCTTGTTTGTGACAGACACTGTGAAACAGTTGGCCTAATGTGGAAATATTTCATGGAACTACGACTCCCAGGAGGCACACCTGGCTTACTTCATCATCACTTATTTCTCCTAAACGGGTATATTTGTCGTGTATATGGAGCAGCATGGTTTACTTCTTGATGATTGTGGTTTGTCTTCTTCATCTCTGGCTCATACAAAAACGTAACAACATCTTTGGACTCTGATGAAGATGCATCTAGGATCCAAACATTAGTCATTAAATAAGGTTTGTTGCTCTATTCCGTGTGCTGCAGTATACTTTGGACTAAATCTCTGAAGTCTCTCCTGTAACAACATCAAGCCGATTGAAAGGTCGAAATATCAGTTGGCAAAGCAAACTGAGATGTATGGCAATGTGCGAGCTCTATGTTGAATTTAAATAGGAGTGCTTAGCATATGAAAACAGAAATTACAGACAGGCTATTTGTAACGAACCAACACCCGAATTTACCAATGTCAGTGGAAGATATAAAGGCTTGGGTAGGAATCAGACAGTCTGTAGCAGTGACAATAGTCTGTGTGAATAGTATCATAATTTGTTTTAATTTGAGAATGTAAACATTAGCAGCAATAAGGAAAAGTACTTGCCAAAGTCCTATTTAATCCATCTACATTTTAATTAATTTGGTTATTACAGTCAGATAACGCCAAAGGCACCACCTTCGTTTATGTAATTTATGATCACTTCATTCCTGCTGGGTACCACTGTGTCACGACTGTATTGTATATTTTGTGTGTGGACTTGAGACCTTAAACTCATTAAAACAAATTTTTAAACAAATATTTTGACAGGAATATCTTCAACTCTGTCTTTTTTGATACTGGGACTCACCAAAGCCAAAACCCCTTTAACCATTTTGTTGTGATAGCGCCACCTTTCACTCGCCCTCATGTGAACAAATAACTTTCCGTTTGTCTGTTGGGTGAAAATGCTCCTGAGATCCTTCTGTTTATTCAAAACAACACACTAATGCTGCTTCCATTAAGATAGAGCATTACTTCTTGTTTTCTCCAGTAAAGAGTTGCCTGTTCATAGGTGTTAACAATGACAAATGCAAAAGCTCTCATGAGCTGTGTATAATGTACATGTATAATAAACAAGAAAGCACTTTGGATTTTAGACTTGAATACCCTTCAGAGGACAGCTCTCACGATACAGCAACTTTTGAGGGACTTTTGTTATTTGACATAACAGACTGATGTAATATTGAAAACTTAATTACCATACAAGCTTCTGGAAAAATAGACTGTCTGAATATAAGCATTTTCTCGAAAAATGGAGGTGACGCATTTTTAACCGCTTTTAAGAAGGATTCGAGTACAGCACTGAACCCGTAAACTAGCAAGGTTACAGCCTGTGTTCACAGTGTCCATAATGACTGATAGAAATCAAAATTTCTGCATCAGTAACTAACGCAAGTCATGTTTGCTGCTGCATCTGCCTGTTGACATACTGCTCTTTTAAGCTCGCTGAGCATAGGCTGCACCACAAGGCTATTCTTCCTTTATTGCGCTGCTTATCACTTTCTTTTTTTTTGCTTGGAGACTTTCCAAAGAGCTAATTCTTTTTTTCTGTATGGCTGAAGGCAGTCAAGCCAATCCTGTGGAGCAGCTTCTGCCATGCTGCACTGCACCTACTACAATCCAAATAGGGTCATGACTAGAGGGTATCTGCATGCTGTTGAAGTGACATCCCTCTTTGCAGAGTTGGTGTGCGTTGTACGATCCGGGCAGCTGTCTGATGTCAATATTACTAGAGGCTATGGCACAGGATGTCATAATGAACAGCATGAAAAAGCTATACCTACCGTAAATAGTGATTTTCCCGAACTAGATACTACATTAAAGGTCCAGTGTGTTAAATTTAGGAGGATCTATTTGGCAAGAAAGGAATAAATAATTCATAGGTATGTTTTCCTTGTGTAATCACCTGAAAATAAGAATCGCCCTCATTAGATCTGCTAGAAACCAAAATCAAAAGTCTTTTTTTTTACTTCTTTGTGAAATCAAAGACCCACTGTTTCACAAATTATTATACATTTTTAGTGGTGAATCTGTCATTGTTATCATTGTAACCTGCATAATGCGCTGTGTGAGGAATGGAAAACTTGGTATGGACAGCAACAGTAAACAAGGGGTGTGGGGCTTAGCGAAGGGTTAATTACAGCCCCTATCGGTGCAGAATTTAACCCTTTTCTGACTTCTGGGACTCCTAGTGGAAGTATCAAAAATAATTGTTGCTTTACTTATTTATACTTCAGGTTAAAGTAAAGCGTGACGGTGAGTATGAGGATTGACTTTTCTCAATTGTAAGCATTAATGTGTAATAAATCTATAAAGACGAACAAATAATCATGACAAATAACTGAAAATCAATGTTGAGTACCATTTTCATATGGCACAAACTTAAGAAACTGTAAATACTCTTTGGCACTATTGCATGGTTCCCTATGGTTTAACAATGTAGTAACCTGGCAACAGTCAAACAGTGAGCGAACAAACCTCACTTCAACAAAGTGCAGACACCCTGCAGCCATGAGCCTTTAAGAGTCTGCAAGCTGCAGCATCATTTTCATCTTCCTTTGCTTCTTTCTTTTAACAAACAAAATGTATCTTTTCCTAGTGCTACAAGATAACTTTCCGTGACTGATACAACTACACCAGCATAAATGAGAGCAGTAGGAATCCTCTGCTTTTCCCCCCCTTCCTTGTTGTGAATAATGACAGTGTTCCAAAACTAATGAACTTTTAAGGTTATTGCATAATGTTTGTCAAAAAATGCAACAAATGCGTCATTTTCAATCTTTTACCTTTTTCTTAACTTACTTAACTATCATTGCAACAACGAAAACAATTTTCATAAGTGGTTAACCAAGTTAAGTGTCCACTGAAAGTGTAGCAGCTGTAACATGGTTGTGTCGCTCACAGGCAGAAGAGCACCAGCCACACCAGAGTACAGGGTCTGCACTTTATTCTCTACTACAGAGAAGCATGCAGCATAGTCAGTACACACAAACACACACACAGGGGTAGGCTCTCTTCCTCCCTGCATGTGTGTTACAAGTTCACTCAAAAGTAAGGCAAAATATTACATTGGCTCAGCTGCACACACTTTGCCTTAGGTCCAGTGGTAGCCTTGCATTTACCCAGGCAATAAAAAAGAAAACACTTGGCACACAAATGATTTTATATTCAGTTCCAAACAAGTCACAATTTAGCATGACCTCTTACAAACGCCTCAAACCATTTTTCTGTGATTGCAGGCGAGTAAACGTTCTGGATTTAGATTTCAACCATCTATGCTTACAGTATGTGTTAAGGGAGTTTATTATTATCACAGAAGTGAGGTCAGTCTGATATGAAGAAAACAAAAATATTCATGGAAGGCACATAATACGCTAAATAAATTGTTAAACAAGTGGGGTTTTATTTTTAAGTAATTTATAGCAGTTATGGAGAAATGGAATAAAGCTAGAAAATTCACCATAACATGATCACTGGCAAGTGACACAGCAGGTCATAATTTCCAAAGCCTGTTTTCCATAGCATTTTTGAAAATATATTTGGGGGTAAATTAAACATCTTGTTTATTTTAGTGAACAAGTGACAACATGACTATAATGTATAAAAACACAATTTATATATTGAGATTTATTACTAGAACACACAACTACATGTGGCCTATTGCCAATATAAACTAACAGTGCCTATTTTCCTTGAATTTACGAAGTAGAATAATAATATATTGTGTCATCTTAAACCTGTGACAAATACAATATATTGCCGCAGCTTAAAGCTACAAGTGATACCAGACGTTTAATTTATTTTGGTGTATTTGCATAACATAGTACAGCTTTACTTCCAGCTGTGGGTGCTTTACTCTTTTTACTGTTTACAAAAGTGCTTCTGGAGTGTATGAAATTGTTTAGCACAATATGAAATGTTACATGATAAATCTTTATTATTGCGCAATAAAGTGGTTACAAAACAAGTACAGGGACACATAAACAGTCAAAAGACATTATAAAACTAGGGCGAAGGAAACGACAAAAACAAAGGGGCAAAAACAAACAAGAAATACAACATGAGTTCAAACTACTGGGTGTCCTCACCCTTTTTAATAAGGACAGGACAGCACATGCACACCAGCATATATAATTTATTGGTAAGCTTAGTATTGACACATTTAACCCCGGTTTTATTCCTCCTTTTTTAATGATGGTGGATTAATTACAGGCAGGTGGTTTGCGTTTATGAGATACTCCGCATTAGCTCACTTTCATGGCGTGCTTAACCATTACTACATTGCTACCGCAAGCAACTTTTCCACTGCAGTCTCAGCAGAGAGAACTGCAGGCTTCGACGACTTGACTACAGTTTACTACTAGTTTCCGCTAACCATAACATTAATTTCACAGAGAATTCATCTTCTAGAAAGTGTTCATTGCACGTCTAATTAACACGACAAACGTAAACTTGATCATTGATAGTCTGTATGCCTGTAGATTTGACCATCTACAGCATTTCCACTGGGCTTCTCTGGGAATTCTGCTTGTAGCTCCAGAAAAAAGAAAGTCGACGGCGAAAGGATCGTTGCAGTCAGTTCCGCTTCGTGTCTGGTTTAAAGTATCATAACACGCAGCTTATCCAACCAAGTAAAATACACACCTAGGTTTACGTAGGCGATATGATTGAGGGGCTAAAAAAAATATAAAACATTTCCAGGACAACAGAGCTTATTTCCAGGATATTTCTCTGTGTGTGTGTGTCTTGTCTGTGTGTTATTGGGATAATGGGGATGGGGAGGCGTTGAATGAGGCTAGGTGGTAACATAAGATATATACATACATATACACACACAGATGCATATCTATATATATCTACATACCATACGTATGTATGTACATTTCCCTCCCTTTTATGTGTAGGAAATGGGAGAAGGAAAAAAATAGATCAGTCAATAAAATGTAGGCATAATTTGTGGAAAATAAATAAATACATTGTATCAAAATATTGATTTTATGTTAACGGATAGATTTGTTCTGAAGATAAATTGCAGGTAGAAACATACTGATAATTGCACGGTTGGAATGAGACACATGTTGACGCTGACTTGATTTAGAGCAGACCATCTTTCATCCACACTGTGTTTACCAACAGTGAGAGAAAGTATTTTTCAAAAATCCTGCCTGTGTTGTCTCATTAAAAGCCCATCCTTTAAAATCCCCCATGTGGATCTCGATAGAATAGCCTCACTCTAACATCACACCTTTAATTTTACACAGGGAGGAAAATTGTGATTACTAAAATTACCTTGCTAAGATTTCTATTTTTTCATTATAGCTTACTGTGCAGGGAACAAGCTTCGAGAATATATGTGAAACTCTGTGTGACATCTGACGAAAACAAAACAAAAAAACCCAACAGAAAAACGTCAACGGAGAATTTGCTGGTAGAGCCGTTAAACAGCTCCACATTCTTCCTAAAGTTGTCATAGATTTGAAGAGATATAAGCGGGCTCCATGCAGTGACAGATCTGCTGCCCATCTCCACTTCAAACCAGGGTACACATGCAGTCCTACCGCAGACTGCCGCTCTGCATCCCTACCACCAACTGGGTTTATATGAGGTGAAAAAGCTTCACACAGTGGGGAGGGAGAAGGAGATAGTAAACGAGAGAGAGATCAAGAGGAAGGGAAATCATACTGTACTTGTGTTCAGTCATGCCTTGTGGATGGCACAGCGAGAAAAACTTCTAAAACATGCTAAAGAATG
Source organism: Morone saxatilis (assembly GCF_004916995.1). Lineage (NCBI taxonomy): Eukaryota > Metazoa > Chordata > Actinopteri > Moronidae > Morone > Morone saxatilis. Next base: position 18,745,124 of record NW_023339785.1, on the reverse strand, counting down.
TCACATTCTAGCTAAATGTGCTTTAATATAAACACACGGTGCTCCTCTGTCTGACCTTAGCTTACACTCTGGGTTTACCACAAATATATATTTCAGCTCTCTGCACTCAACACACCAACCCGTGGGTGTGTTGTATCACCTGGAGACTGACTGTGCTCCAAAAGTACATTTCACTGGAAGAACAGTGTACACGGTCCATGGATGTTTACTGGATGAAGATAAAAACTATAAAACTGTAATTGCTTTAGATTTTTTACCTCATCCTGCACAGGGTGGCACTGGGATGAATGTTTTTTCATTGAAATTGCAATTTTGAATAGTGTAACTTTTCATTATCACCTCATTAACAATTCTTTCACAAGCTGTAAAAGGTAACAGTTCCGCATAAACTGTTGATTTCACTGGCTATAATGACAAATGTTGCCAGCTTACTGTAACTGTTGCTGTACTGTAGCTAATTAGTGTCAATTTTCTCAGTAAGTCAAACAACAAATAAAATAAACTTGCTGTTGATATGCCTTCTGCATGCCAGTTACAGTAAATGACAGGTGGCGAACAGAATAGCTGGAATCTCCAAGTTCATGTAAACTGTTAATAAATGTGGGTTTATTGGTGGTTTTGTTTTACAGAAATTGGCTGGTCTGAACCTTG
>NW_023339785.1:18734480-18744426 GCF_004916995.1 Morone saxatilis | reverse complement strand
ACCAGTTTGTGTGTGCAGTCACCTCTAGAGATGTATCGTGTGCAACCACATAAGCTTGTTTGTGTTCTGAGGTCTGACATGCAATCACATGTTTGTGACCTATTTAAGGTGAGTACTGAGAGAGAATCACAACCTCAATAAACAGTTCCACGTCCTTGACAACAGGGTGTCCTGTACTGATGACCATTTCTACATGTTGCTGCATGGCTCAAACGGTGCAACTGATTGGCTGGCTAGTTCAAACATCTGCTCCCCTCAGGTGTGGCACCACCAAAATGAGCAAAGAGGAACATAATCCATTACATTCCCCCATGTCAACAAAGGATACAAGCATATTTTGACCAGTCAAGTTGCAGTTTACATCCATGTCTGTCCAGACTCATAATGTATGTGTTGAATTCTTGGAAGGAATTGAATAAAACATTATATATTAAAGTGTATTTTTGGGCTAAATGGAAAGTATCTTTATACTGATCATACATATGATTCCAGTGAATATACATTACACATGTGCTTGATTATTATGTAAAGATGGATTATTGTAGAGTATAGCTATACAAAATGTGGTGCTTTTGTTTTTTTTTCCTGGCATTTGCGCACTCCAATATGTTGTTTGCAGTCACGTGACTTCGATGACACTCAAAATTCAGAATGAAGCAGTAAATGGATGAGATAGAAAGATAAACGCATGTACTGTGGTTGATATGGTTTACACCTGTTTTAACCTTTTTTATTTGACAAACTGTAAAATATTATCAAATCTCACCTTCTGTTCATGACTTATGGTGTTGAATAATGGCCAAAACAGTGTTTTATTTCCAGGACATTATGATGTCACAGTGAAGGTGACCTTTGCCCTTTTGAAAACTGTCATCACCTCATCATTGTATCCCATTAAACATCTGTGTGGAAGTTTGTCATAATTACATAAATTCTTGAGTTATGACCAAAAATGGATTCAGCAACGTCATTTTGATGTCACAGTGACAATTGACCTTTGACTCAAAGGTGTCACCAATTAATTGTCCAACCAATTGTGAACTACTGTGTCCATTCTTGACCAAAAAATGTGGTTTATGAAGTCACAATGACATTGACTTTTGACCCCCAAATTCTAATCAATTAATTCTCGAGTCCTAATTGATGTTACGAAACCTGAAGAAACTCCCTCAAGGTGTTCCTGAGATATCGCGTTCACAAACTTGGGACGGACAACCCGTAAAACATAATTAGGCATAAAAAGCACAGGTGTAGATAATAAAATTAATGATGACAGAATTTCATTTTGCTGTTTCAGTTTTAGGGTTCTAGCTTTGTAGCTACTGGCTCACTGTCATGCTGTCATGCCTTACTTGGGCACTTGAATAGAAAAGTGTCATCATTAAGGTGATTAGAAACACCTGTGCTTTTCCTACAATGACAAGTCTGCTATGAAATAGCGCAATAAGCAGGAAGTCAAAGAAAGACCTAGTCAGTTAAGTGTAAACAGACTAATGACAGTTGAGTTAAAAATGCAATCTTGTAAATATCCAATCATACAACATTCAATCAGAATAATTCATCAGAACATAAAGACTGGCAGGCACTCATGTTCTTGTGTAGGGCTCATTTACAAATTAAAGGTATATATAGTAGATGCTGATATGGTTCACTTGGAGGTTAAAAAGGGAAAAAAGCGAAGAAGTAGAATGCCTGGTCCATCAGTACAAATTAACATAACCAAAAAGGAAGCACAGAGGCTATTGACTCGCAGCTGGAATTGAAGTTTGTGATCAAACCGTACGGGTTATTGGCTTTAATTAGGCCTAACTGCCTTAAGCTGTATTTGTAGTTTTGGCAATGACATCTGGGAACAAAACAACCTCTGTGTGCAGGGATCATTAGTGCTCACGCCTCATCCACCTCAGGCACAGGTAATAATGTTAGCTGGACAGATACCTGGGGCCAGGGAGGGCTTCCCCACGCATGTCATAAATGATGAGTATAAGTAGGTTCATTCAGATCAGAAGTTTTTCAACAGCTAAAGATGCTCCTCATGTGAAACGTTGACATGTGCTAGAGGCTAGAGATTTAGTAAAGACAGATTAGTCTTTTAAAAAGTAATCTGTCATTATTCAACAGTGTATACAGATAAACGCAGGATGTGAGCACTGAGCACTACTTTGCCAAGTTGAATCCCCCGAAGGGGACCACTTTGTCCCACGAGGCCACATTTACATTAATAATTTCTTGGCATAATAGCAGATGTTGGCAGTGCATTTTTTATTCTTTATATATTAATGTGCCACCCATCTAACCTGTACACAGAAGTACATTGTAAATGTATTCTCCCCTTCATCAGGACTTTCTTCTGAGGGGTAATGTCAAAGGTTTGGACTTTTCAACTCAACCCCTGCCACACAGCTCTATTTTACATAATCCAAAGCCATTTCTCACTGCTTGCCTTACCTATAATGAGTAGAGCAGAGTAAAGGGCATATTCTAAATGTCATTTCATGCACTATTCAAACGGACAAGCTAAGGATATATTGGTAAACATGACGGTGTTGCTTTGCAAGATGAAACAGTATGTGTGAGGCTAAGATCAATTTCACAGCCAACTATACTATTTTGCTTCATGAATTTAAATGTTTATCCAGATATGTTCTGCCATCCTGAAGCTCATGGACGGCTCAGCCAGCTAGACAAAAGGGACTTCTGATGTATCCATTAATTAGCAGATAAAATATGTGCCCTTACATTTCTGCCTCCATTGCTCATAATTTTAAATTACATTTAATAAGATCCTATCTATAACTTGGACTTTGTTTTATACTACTGCATTGAGACTGAATTAGGGTACAGTACATCACTGATAGACAAATCTGGGTCTATTCCCATTCTCTCATACTTCATGCATTTTACAATGATTTCACTTGTTTCTTATGCTTAGCAAAAACCTACTCTTATACCTGCTACTGCACTGCACAATGCTTTTCTTTCCTACTTTTATTTAACGTAACGTGATCAAGAAATCTGGACGCTACGAAACTTGTGTTTCAGTTCATGGTGTTTGTCCGAAATGTTGGTTCATGGCCCATTATATAAAATAATCAACACCTCTGACCTTAAATGATAAAGGATATGGAATCACAGGTACTATAGATTTCCAACATATCCACAGAAACGCAACTGTACAAGTTCAGAAAAATAATCCCAGTTTATTGTTCCTTTGCATCCTTAAGTACATATATCATCTAGGCTGCAATGGAAGTAATGTAATTCACTGTCCCTGGTTTATTTAATAAAACACACAAGAGCACTGAACACACATTGACTTCATTTTCTATGTCTGATTGATGATGGTTACAGAAAAAATGGGGCATCTGGGCCCTTCGGCTACTCTTATGCAATCCCTTCCATTTTTATTATCTTTTTCTTTTTGCTTTTTCTCAAACTCTTAAAACAAACTCTAATTCTGTCTCTGACTGTGAGATTCTAGTTATCCATTAGCGCTGTTAATGAACTAAATGCAATTCGACTTATGTGATATTGTGCATTTTTAGTTGACCAGCCTCTGATTGTACATTTGGGCATGATGAGGACTTTTAAGATAATTTAATCTTTGGCCTAAGGAAATCATGTTCTGACTAGCTTTAATAAGCATAAATGCATTCTTGTTCTTCGAATATTTAAGAACACTTACAAGGCTAATTTACCACTTTTATTTTCATTGAATGGGTGATGAATAAGCCAATTTAAATCTTTTAGCCTCAACCATTTTGTCATTTTTTATTACTTACTGTAAAAGGGACAATGGGGACAAGCTGAAACTGTCCCCTGGAATGATTTGTGTTTAAATTACCAGTGTAGTTAAAACATTATTCTGAAAAATGCAAATGAAAACCAATGTAAATTACCTATTACACTTTGAGCTTGCAGGCAGAGAATTTTTCCCCTGTTGTATAATCAAAATCTATCTGGGTTTAATAGCACAAACGCCCTGATTTACCCCGTTTGTTTCCTGCTAATACCACAGTCTTCTCCTGTTCGTTATACTTCAGTTTAACTGAAGCCGTAACAGTTTAGTGCTGTGCAAATAGGTTTTCTTTTTTGTATAATCTCTCCTCTGGGATTCAAGCCCTTGACCTTCTGGTCACAATCTCGTTTCAGTGACCTCGAAGCCATTAGCATGTCCAGTTTATTGTCTCGTCTTAATGTTGAATTGCTTTTCACTTTGCCACACATTTGAAATGTGTTTTTCCATTAAAATGGAATGACACTAGAATAATTAAATGCGAACCTTCACACAAACATCAAGTCAAGTGACAAACACGTGACAAAATAAAACAGCACACTTGCCTGTGAACCTGAACACACAAGTCAGAGTCATCCACTGAAGTCAGAGTAAATACAATGAAAAATATGAGGCTGAAAATGCCATTGTGTGACCTTAAAAGGGTAATAGTCAATTCCAGTGTGATGTAACTCAATCTTTGGGAAGATAACAATAAATTCTTTAAATCTGACTACTAATGCATGTTTACATCTAGCCCATGGCACTGGTTTAGGCCTGAAAAACATTTTTTGTATATATAATGTATTTCTTTTCATATTCATGTTTTTTATATATATTTTTCAGAAAATGGCAACTATATGGGAGTGGATTTAGAATAACCTTTAAACATAATCTTTGATCCACAAAAGGTTTTCTAACCAGAACCCACACTATTTTCTTGGTTTTCCATTTAAATAAAATCTTTCAGCAAACATTGTTTCTCCATTTCATATTTAGTTAGTTATATTTAGTTACACTGGCAGACACAATTCTTAAAAATCACATATGTTCAAATGTCCCCATTGCCAACGCCAACTCTGTCCAGCTTGGTCTGATCAGTTGGTCTCATATTTGTGTGTGTTCGCTCCATTAAGCCACAATCTGTCTCAAGAAAATCTAACCTTGGCATTCTTCTTATTAAATACAGACTTACGTCTACAATAAGGATCAACGGCTGTCTGATGTAGTATTTAGATGAAGAAAGTACATTTTGAACCAATTTTTTCTTGTTAATACAGAATGGAGACAGCTTGCTGTTCTGCTTCACCTTGCCACTGATCGTGAACATCTATCTATTAATGGAAAAAAGCATTTTGTGGGAATTAGAGAAACTGTTCTTAATTGGTTTGTATAATATCTCTTAGAAGGAGTCCTCTGTCACCTTGTTCACGGCTATATACTCTTCATCCGCTGCATAATACATCGAAATCCCTCCAAGGTTATATTTAATTCTCCATGTCAGATCACCTACTTGGTCAGATAATTTGTTAGGCATTTCTTTGCCGATGAAACAGCTGTTGTGTACCTGAAAAAACTGTTTATTGAAGAAGCCTCAGAAGTTCTAGAGAATATGTTGCATCTTAAAGTCTCAAACTTTATTCCACCAAATGCAACATGCGAAAGTCTTTAAAAACAAATACAATCGAGCAAGATGTCAGAAACTGGTGAGACTAGTTTTAACTATATGACAAATGTAATTTTATTTGTAGTCATTCCTTTATGATAGCTGAGCTTTCTAAAAGTAAGTGAGATATGTCATCCATAAAACTAATAAATGTTTAATCAATGAGCGATTTGAGAATGAAAGCTTTGGGAAGAATACAGGGGATTTGTTTACAGCTGCGAGTAAACAAATAAAATGCAGACAAATATGTTCAAAGTTGTATTTTCTTGTAACAAAACACTGTAAAAGTAGTTCAAATTGATCGAGTGAAGATGTTACATCTGATGGAGGATTTAAACTGAATGGATGTCTGAGCTGCAGAATGCAATGAGGGTAGGTCACCTAAATAGAGGATTTGAAACAGAACCTTTGAAATAAAACCTTTACAAGAAAACATTTAAAGCTGCAGTAGTTTTTGATGGATTTAAGTTGAGAATTCATGTAAATTCAGAGAAAAGTAATCCTCATACAGGCTGAAATGGGACCGCACCATTCAGTGATGTAACATAATACAAAAAGGGCAACAGACCCTGCATGAATTACATAAATTATTTAAATCAACTATATTTAATAGCAGAACACACATTATTATACTGCGTGTTATAGACTTTATGTATGTATCTCTGTGTTTGTGTGTGTGTGTGTGTGTGTGGCTGAGAAGAGGGCTACTGGCAGCGAGCTGCAGGGAGGCCCTGCATGGATGGATGGATTTGTGTTACGGTACTGCTCAGCAGCACTGATAGCGACATTGCTCTGCTATTTGCTTTCAAAATGTGTTTTGCAGTTCAGGTATCTCAACAGTCGAGGCACAGTCTGGAGCAGGAGAGTGTTCTTTGAAACTTACAGCAACTTAAAAAACAAAAACAAAAGCCCGCACGCTCTTTAAAAGCCAATTCACCTTGTTTTGCATGCAACAACGCTCATCAATTACACACACTGCGACCACATCTTGTCTCAATCATTGGTTACTCAAACACAGTAATTGTTCTCCCAGGAAGTAACAAGAAAGGGTAACACATAGCTCAATAACACTTCCTCTCTAATGTGCTCTGCTTGACTGATTATTCTCCATGATGACACTATTACTCTTCTCCCTTGGCAAAACTGATAGACAACAAATTGACTGCATAAACTAAACCTCCACCTACCAATACAGACACAAACCAGTGCTTTTCAGGGTGTCATCGGGGGGTTTGCTCTCCAATGGTTAAATGAGCCAAGAAAGTTTTGTCGCTAATTCTCAGTGAACCCTCTGCAGTGCAGCACTTTTCTGTTCAAGATGAATCTTTTAGCTCAAAGCATTTGGGGCTACAAGAAGATGGGCCTAATGCACTTCTCAGCTTAAACACTGCACTCTACATTTAAGTGCTCTGAAGTCTGAAGGCGCTACTGCATGATTCACTCAAAGTGCTGTTTGGAACAGCAGATAGTGTCAGAAAGGCCTTTTCCAACAGTTGAATTAGGAGAAGGTCTGAAGTTTTCTTTATCTTCTAAAACTAATAATTTAAAAAAAGTATTCTTCTCTCTTCAGCAATCGGTCAATTGTGCTTAGATGGGAAAATGGGCAGGATTTATTCTGACTATTACTGACAGATGATAGTTGAATTTTGTCAGAATATCCCCAGTTAGATTGCAGTTAAACTGACAAGCTCATCAAGTTTTTACTGTCCAGCGGAGTAGTATACTCATTTATCTAAAAAAGAAATACGGACAGAATGTTTCAGTTGCTTAGAAAGAGCATTAAAAGAAAACCTTCTATAGAAAAACATCACCAAACAAGTGGACCAGAAGCTAACGCAAAATGGGGCAGAATTTATTCTGTTCATTCTTCCAACAGCTAATTCTGCCACCAGTGTAGCTAATTCCTCTCTAGCAAAGCCCTCTAAGCCAGCAATGGCATTTTCAGTTAACTTACATTTTCCACAAAGGTTGAAGACATATGTTGAATAAAGAGTTGTTGTTATTGTATGTTGACTTACAACAACTTTGCACCATCAGTACTTGTCTTCATGTTTCTGTCTCTCTGTCTTCTGTAGCTAGCTAGCAATGATGGACCAGGACGTCGCCATTCTTAAACCTGCCTATTATTTGGGTCCAAAACCAGACTTGTGGTGTTCCTGGGCGTGTGTATCCGACCCAGAGCCGGACATCTGTTCAACTCTCAGAGAGTAAAAATTGAGTTGCAAAGCCATTTCAGAATAGACTTTACGTGTTGTGTTGATAGCACTAAAATAATATGAAAAATAATATGAAGGTATGGCTGTTTTGTGTGTTTTTATTGGTTACTGGACAGACATTGAGTTTTATAGTATGTTGGTATATGCAAAAGCAGGTTGCAGCTACAGAAGTAAACATATGTATTCATCTTGCTCCAGCCTCCTTAGCTATGCAATAGCTCTGCTATGATTGCATTTGTGCCTTTGGTCACTAAAATTGCTAAAATAATTTGGCTACACTCATGTGCATGTACCCCTTTTTGTTTCGGTTAGCAACTGCTAGTGCCCAGTTTTAGGAAAGTAGAAGCCAACGTATCACCTCAGTCACAGGAAAGACCTTGAACGAGTTCCAAAATAAATTTCCAAGAATGAAACACTAAGTCACACAGCTGGTTTTGCTTCATTTTTGTGTGTTGTTTATGTTTGTTTAAATATTATTTGACAGGGTGGCATACAGCAGTACAGCGGATCTGAGTGTTTTTTGTTTCTCTTTGACCTTCCCAGTAAATAACTGAACTGTCTGAATAGTGGTGCTACTGTTAAGTCGACCTCAAGGTCTGAATTATGCATATCTAATTATGTACACCTAAAGCCAGAACAATAACATGAAATCAACCAGTGTGTTTTATTTTGCTATGTACGTGACATTTTGGTAATTGTTTATGTAAGGTGTTGAAACATTAAAGGCATGTTCTTAATATATTGACTCAACAGAGTCTTGATATTGAATCAACTAGTTATGATACTATAGTGAATGTCAAATACGTCCACATGATGGAAAAGTATCTTGGGGAAAACTTTAACTCTCCAGCTCACGTAGACTCTGTCAGTCTTAAATGTTTCACCAGCTATTAACAAACCCAGGGCACACATTAGGAGAGCTGATATCGGATTGACTTCTTCACAAATTGGGGTGCTTTCCTATTCTCACTGGGGGAAATCAGGGAACAGAGGCCTCTCTAACCACTGTTCATGATCACCACCAAACAAAACATTATGATTGTCTATTGATTACACTCTGATTGGTGTGATTTACTTTGGAGGGTTTCATTCAGATGAAGACTGTGAGTGAGCGCAGTTCTCTGCGGTCGCCTGCCATCTCTCCCATATGCCACAGTTTCATAATGATTTCATGCCCCAATGAGTTGCTCATTCTATTGAAAAGAAATGCGTGTGCCCTGCAATTTATTATTAGCTCCAATTTTGCTGAACAAACAAGTACAAACAAGTCCCCTCACACCTCGGCCATCGTATCAGTCAGGTTTTTGACCATGAAATGATATTATTTACAGGGACTTCACTTAAGAGCTCTTAAATAATTATGGTAGAGTGGGAGAACATTTTTATTTATTTTTTTAAAGAATGATGACAAAGATGAATGTGGCTCAATATTCCAATAATTACTTATCATGTTTTTGTCACTGTGTATGTGCTCTCTATTACCCTCAGTTGACCTTTGAACTTTTAAAAAGGGTTAACAAGGATCAATCCTATAGGGTGTTGAGGATGAAGTTGCTGTTATGTAGTGGCTTCCTCCTCTTAATTACAATACATATTACTCTGTTGAAGCCTGTGAGATAATTGGATTGTTATATTTGTGTGTGTGTAAATTAAGGCTCTAAAGAAAGCAGTTGTTACAGTATAGGTTAGTTAAGGATGTGTGGCAAAAATTTCAAGTGAAAGTAACTGTAAGAATGCTAAGAAAGCTTTACAGGGAGTTTTATAGTCCAACTATTTCATGTTAAGCCTCAAATGAGATTTCTAAGGTTGAGGAGAGGCATGAATTAGAATCACATTCTGTGTTCAGCATGAGCTATGTTTTCAAAAAAAATTGGCAGTCTGGGAAACAGAGGGGAAACATTGTTGCCAAACTGGAGCATTCATGAAGTCAGAGTGTATAAAGAAAATTCTAGTTCATTTATTTAAAGTGGACGCTAAGCACTCTTACAGAAGAGTAGTCCATCAGAGGGTCTGAATGTTTGGAATTGAAGGCAGCAGGCCAAATGGTTTCATACTTACTCAGTGGCCGTGCATGCTAGCACACTGGCTGCCAGTGGCACTCTCCACAGGGCAAATAACTCCTCAGAGTGCAATTCACTGCTGCCTTCAATTTGCATGTTATTTAGTTGCCTAGTCACATGGCTTTTTCAGTCTGCTACATCATATGTCATCTTCTTTCAGAGTGCTCTGAGTTTTTGGTGCTTTAAATATCAGATGTTGAGCTAATTATGAGTTTTTATATATTTCTCT
>NW_023339785.1:18734174-18734376 GCF_004916995.1 Morone saxatilis | reverse complement strand
AGTAGTAGTAGTAGTAGTAATGAATTGTTGTAATGAATAGTAATTTGATTGAATTTTTATAACTAGAATTATTAAAGCAAGAGAGTCACCCTGTTGCAGAATGATAGATGGCACCAAATAAAAATAAAAATACTGGATTTATTAGGCCAATATGGATATTTTATCACTGTTACAACAATTTCCTATGGACATATCAGTGATA
>NW_023339785.1:18725105-18734096 GCF_004916995.1 Morone saxatilis | reverse complement strand
CATACTTTTAAAATAGCACTAAAACATACCTTACAATTACATATTTATTGCTAAACATATAGGCACCTCATCTCCCTGTTTATTTTGGAATATTTACTATTTCCACAAAAATGGTTCCACTTTTTTTCCACCTTCAGCCATGATGATGGGGTTAGGATTTTGGATTGACTGAGAGATGCAGGCTCCCCGTTGTCCTCTTGCTAAAAAAAAAAATCATGAAATCAACGAAGGACTTTTTGCTGGCAAGCTAGACAGTTTTTTCAAGTTAAGTCATGTGAGGATATTCCCGATTATCCCCATTATCTCAATAATGGAAACAAACAATTTGTGTTTTTTATTACGATAATATTATAAATCGTCCCATCCCTACTAAAATACTTTTAGCAATTTCTCGCAGAGTTAATAGTATTGATTGAGCAATTTAAACTTTGAGATAAATAATGAAAAATTTAGTTTATGTACCTTGTATAATATTTATATTTATTGCATATAGCTGTGAATTTTTTTATTAAACAGCCAAGAAAGCCAAGATTATCAATAGTTAAGCCTAACTGTAATGAAAGAAGACCTGTGACTTGTAAGATGCAATTGTCTGACAAACTACAATTCTGCAGAGTATGAAAAGTTGTCATTTTCATTGAAGAAGAAACTACTTACAATAGACTACAAATGACTTGAGGCAGACAGCATAATTTCACACAATTAGCTTTTGTGGAGGCACAGTGCAGGGATAGAAACATGACAGCAACTCTGAAATGAGAAAATCGAAAAAATGGAGCAAGTGACTGAAGTAAGCAATAACAAACCTCAATCTTGAGAAAAATTACCTCAATTGAAATGGAGATTGAAAGTTAGGAATGGGGATGAAAAAGTGATGATGCTCTTTTATTGGCACTTTTATTGACAGTATTGATGAAAAAAGTGCTTTCTTTCATGGTCAGGAAGTGTCTCTTAAGAAGCTTTGTTCAGTATTGTATTTTGACATAATAACCCATTGTGCTAAAGATAAAACTCATTTTCTTGAAGCTATGCAAACTCAACTAAAACCCATATCAACATCTGAATTTATTGCAGTGATCTTGCCATGGTTCTACTTAATGGGTCTGTATGAAAAGGTATTCTATTCTATAAATCAAAATGGGAAGAAAAGCACCTTGCAGATGTTTTGTTTAAAAAGTTTAGCTGGTTGAGAGTTAAACAGCATATAAATTGGGCTTTTAAATGTACCTGTAGCTGTTTTGTTAAAGTGTTTTGTGCTGTTTCCACTATCTCATTTCATTTATTTCAAGGGGAATCCAACCCAGTGGCAAGCATTCTTGCTGATGGTCTCATTTGCTTGTGTATGTCATATAGAGGCATCAGTATGAAATTTAGACTGTTTCATAACCAGCAATAGGTATTTCGTTTAGACTCAATATCCAGAAAGGCACTACACACACACTTCAGTTCTCTATTCTTTCCATGTAACTGAACTTAGGTTGACTTGTCCTTTCATACACCTTTCTTGCTCTTTTATCCTCACTTGACTTTAATAGCACAGCTTCTGTCTGCTGTTTGTTCAAAGGCTTGTGTATTACATTGGTACAATAAAAAGTGAGTGACCTCGAGCTATGGTATATTGATTTTTCAGACTTTACTTCTTGACTGCATAAAAGCTTTCTCATGTATGATATAGAGACAACAGAAGACTAACATTCATTATTTACAGTCGACCATTCAAGATCTCTGCGATGGTTAGGTGTTTGAGCTGGCAGCGCTGCTCAGTGGTTTAACTACCAATATTTAAATAGGGAAATTGGATGGAGAGTAATGAATAACCATCAGAAATAGTACAAATAAAATGTGTCCAATTGTCATATTTTCATGTGAAAATGCAAACATGCAAACCTTGATTATAGTACAAACTTTAAAATGAGCTCTCTCTCTGTTCCACTGCACTTGGCAAAGCTTTCCTCTTTCCATTTACTGAATCACTTGGCGAAGGGGGTTACTAGATCCCACGGGTACTTAGGGAACAAACCCAATTTGCTCTCAAACTCCTGTACTTTATATAGGTGAGACAGTGCACATCTTTTTTGAATTTACACTTGCGTAAGCAGTTCCTCACACGACAATATTAAAGAAATACAATTATTTATAAAATCGAGAAGTCTGTTGTGAACTGTTGGTTCAGTTTTATAGTTTTCTATTGTGTGACATCACCTCGGTCAAGGGCCAAAGGTTACGTGATTGCTTTTATTTGTCTTTTTGTTTCCTCGGGTACCACCATTCTCTTTGATCCTCTACCAGGTACAATGTTGAGTGCTGAGAGAGAAATACCTGGCTATAGAGACTGTGAGGCTTTAATGGAGGCCTGGGTTGGTGTCATAAATAGGGCTTCAACTAACGAATACATTTATTATTAATGAATTTGATAATTATTTTCTCTTGATGTCGATCGTTTGGTCTGTAACAGGGGTTCCCAACCTAGGGATCAGACCCCCACCAGGGGATGCCAAAGCTTCATGGGGGGTTACAAGACCTTCTTGATTTTAAGGAGTGTAAGTTAAAACTTATATTCTATTCTCAGCATTATATTCATTCCTGTGAGGAAAATTAACTAATTTCATTAAATTCTTAGTTTAGGTTTGTATTTAAATACATAAATACATTTTTATTTAAATGTATAAACTTGGACACAAGCTGTATTTACAGAGCCTTCACTCTGATAAACATCCTTGTCCCACATTGGACAAGTACACAAGTACGCTAAGCGATAGGGAGAAGAAAACACTGAATTTGTCAAAAAAAGAAGCCTATTAAGTATATTTGATTGTTAATCATTTTAAAAATACACAAACACATTACAATTTTCCACAATGTAAAAGGCTGTATTCAGATTGCTCTGTTTTGTCTGACCAAGTATCCAAGAGCCAAAGATATTTAATTTACTTTATCAGAAAATGTAGAGAAGCTGCTAAACTGGAACCACTCTGTTCTTTCCTTATTGCTTGAAGAATAACAAAATCAATTTATTTATTATCAAAATAGTTGTTGATTACTCACTATTCACCCATCGTTTCAACTCTAGATAAAAAAACATAATAATTTGATTAGACAACTGGCTAAACATATGACATGACACTGAGATAATTTTCACTAATGACAAAAAAGATTAATCAATAGCAAATTTAACCAAATTTAGAGTAAATCTGCAAAAGAAAATGCAAATGAATGCTTGTTTCCATCCACTACTACCATAATGTGATAATTAGGAGTTGGTTCATTGAGATAAGCCGTAAGTTGTGCCAATTTTTTCCGATAGTAAAATATGAGAAGAGGGCGCAACAAGATGACAAGAGCTGCAGACGAACCTCAAACAGTAAAAAACAATGTAAAAAACACAATGTGGATATGAGATTTCTGTTTGTTTCATGTATTAATGTGGGGAATATAACATCAGATCTGTGTGGAGGAATCAATGATGTATTATAGAGCCATGGGAGCAATGAGGAGACTGTAAAAGCAGAGACAGCCGACAGTCATGTGAGTTAAATATTTGCTATGTCAGAACTTATTCGGAAAAAGTGTTTCCATATCCCTGAAAAAGGCCTGAAAAAACACCTTAAAAAAAGTGTAAAACTTTTTATTAATTAGGTCAATGTTTTTTAATGAGATACTTCAAACTGTACATAAACATATGTTGATGGAAACAGAGCTAGTAAAAAATATTCAGTCTAGTATCTCAGATCCCTCAGAATAATACAATAAATGTCGAATTCTAGTATCAACAAAAATCAACAATCATACATTAAGAAATCCATCATAGAGGAGCTATTTCTTCACCAGCAGTTAGCTCAATAGCCCATAATACAATGCTGCCACATGACATGTGTTAAGTAAAGACTATGACTAATTTACATTACTATTTACAACCACTGGCTTGAGTGCTTAGCAGAAGAAAATGCATGCATTACAGAGCATGCTTCCAAAATTCCTGCATTTGACATTTGAGCAAAAATGAAAAAATGACATGACAAGTGGGAAGATCCCTTACATTAATGCTATCGCTATTTGATATAGAAATTTCAACATGTTCCCAACCATATAATGGACATGTTGGACAAAGGACAAATTCAAGGCCCACTATCAAGATGTCAAACAGCACTTACCTGAAAGCTCATGTGAATGATATTTGAGACATTTGAATGGCGTGTTGGTACAGTGAGAGATGGTGCCAGAGACAGAAAAATGAACAGGGTTGAACTCAGATGAACTGACTTTGAAGAGGAGCTTTTATCTTTTCAGAGTTGTTCTTGTTTTAGGTAACAAACAGATGCAGAATCCCAAATGAATCATAAAGGCAGAGCAAAGGGATAGTAAGAGAGAGTTGCAAACAAATGGCACTCATTCAAGGCAAAGAGCAAATTTATCACAGATGTTTGGAAATGTATAGCAAAGTGCTAAAAAAGCTAAGGCTTTTATGATAAACTGTCTCTAGGAACTTGTAAATGACCACTGACACGCAGATTTACTAAACTGTTACCAGTCTGTGTAAATGTAATATACACTCTTTCTGTTCAAATACATGTGTTTTAGTGGGATTTTTGTGGGATTACTGAACAATAGGAACAATAGGAATATAACTAAGTTATTTTCTTTGCTGTCCCCATGTGTCCCCAGTCTGAGGGCTTTTTGCTTGTCAGATATGCTTTCAAACTGATGCATTTATAAAGCATGATTCACCAGCACAGAGTACCACCATAGGGTTCACTCATCCAAATACTGTTTTATTTTGAGAGAAATTGTGTCCTTTCCTGTGTTTTTTAATCAGGAACCTGTCCTCTTTGCTGATAAAATAACCATATTTTAAGGTTAAAACCTTATTTCTTCTGTTCTGGAGAGGCTGCTCTGCATGGATGGTTTCACAGACCCTTGTGGACAAAATTTTTAAGTTTTCTTTAATTTGCTATTGCTGAGTCTTCTATTGCATGTATAAATTTTGTTGTAGCATCTATGAAGGTTTTACACAAGAAAATGCATGATGGAGTACACTTTTAGAGACTTTATCTTAATACTTACATTTTGGGAACAAACCAAAGAACCAGTCTTGTTTTTGCTAACCTCCAGTGGTTTAACTTCTCAACTTGCTCCACTGACATGTACTTGTAACATGTACTTTAGGGTGTGTCAGTACACTGACATTACTGCTGGGTGTGATTACTGGTTCACTGCTGGTCAGCCCCACCCACACATATGAGTGATGTTATAGTGATAGTTGTATTAAGTAGCCTAATCATTTAAAAAAAAAAAAAAAGTTAAGACTTTTAGTGCATAAAGTTTTGGTCTAAGTTAGGCTCACTTCTAAATGCATCCGTCCATGGATCAGTCTAATCTGTCTGTCCACAGCCCATTGGGTCGCCTTGAAACTGTCGCACATGTGAGTCAGTCAGTAGATAAGGGACAATCACTCTCCTTGGCAGCTCTACCTCCGCATATGACAAAAATTACATTTAAAAATGAATAAAATTGAGCTAAAACTCAAATTACAACGAAAGTGTGTGTGTGTGTCTGAGCGTGTATGTGAAATCATACCTCAGGCCATTTGATTCATCCAAAGTGTATTTGTATGAAATCACTGAGCAATGTGCATCATTTGATGATGTATAGCCTGGTCTTGTGAAAACCAGGCAACGAAGGAAGAACTTTAACGGCGTCTTTATGATCTCTGAGAGTTTATTCCAAGATATTTTCTACCAGCCAATGCTGAAAGTGTACACAGAGCAGACAAAGCTCAAATCTCTGCTGACATAAGGTGACACCTGATGACGCAAGGATCAGCAATAAAACTGGAGACTGACTTTGTAGAAGTGCAAAGGCTGCACCTGCACCCCAATGAATTCTGGGTATGGAGACCCACACTTCACTGTCTCTGAAAATGTGCAATACGACTCCAATGTCTCTTTCACATCTGGGAATAACTGCACTCAGCTGACTAACAGGCCAAAGCACATTTCAGGTATTAGAGGCACATGTTTGCCTTCATTTACAATTCATTTACAGTCTAGTTTGTAGGTTAAATAAACCATTTCTACTCAGCATTACTCTTTTAGGATATATGCATGGAAATAAAACCCTATGTTACACTGTTTATGTTTCACTGACAACTGCAATTGACAAAAACAGTTCCTATGTCCTAAGTGGGCATTTTAGAAAATTATTCACGTAATAAAGTCATGCCTGAAGAGTGATGGATGCATTTTAGGAAGACATAATTGGTGTGAGAGTTTTACTAAGATCATGTAATTTCAGTATTCCTTTCATAAAGTTTCACATCATGTTAAGCTTTGTGATAAAATAGTACAATTTCCAGAAGCTACTTAAAAGAGTAAACATTCTTTTATATTTAAGACCCCAAAAGACTGCACTGATGTGGGATTTCATTGTTTTTATACACCTACTTCAAAGTGGAAGGGTTCATGGAGTATTTTGCAGTTTGTTATTCTTTATTATTTCCCCTGGTTATGTTTTGTTGTGTTGTGTGTGTGGTGAGTAAACGAGTCTGATCCAATATGCTGGTGTTCATTATTATGTGTGTGAGTGAGTGTTTAGTTGTGTGTGTGGTGTGTAGTAGATGTGGAGAGAGAGAGAGTCTGTGACACTGCTAGAGATCAAAGTAAACTCTTAAACAACACACTGCTTTATGCATAAGACGCTTAACGACTCCTGCTCGCTCACAGTTTAAGGTACAGTGTTATTCTTCAGCTTTCTTTCTTATTCAGGTTCAAAGGCAGTGGTATGCATAGATAACAGATACACAGTATAACATTCATAATTGTTTAAAGCTCCTTAATGCTGGCCCCACACTTTTATTTAATTTTTTGGGGCAAAACATAGCACACACGAGTGCACCAAGTTGATGACTATAAGCCTCCATGTTTGTTTTTTTCTGAATTTACATTTGATTGTGCAAGTTTCAAGTGTCTCACAATTGAATTGTCTGGTGTGTGCGTTCTTACAATTAAAATATATATCGGTTGAATCTGTCATTAGGCTGTGGTCTCCCACATTTTCTTAAATCAGTTAAGATTTGAAAATCCTCTAGTTTGTACCAAGCATGCGTTTGTTTGTGTATGAGGGGCGATTGATATCTGATTGGTTATTACAATAGTGATTAGATTAAGCATGTCATCCTGATTACATGGATACATTTAAGAAAAATCTTAGCCTTTTCATGTTGCAAATTGATCACGTTACAATAAGAAAGTAAACATAAGGTGGATTTAGGGCATTTACAATGCAGTCAACTGAAACTACAATGACAAATTGCAACATCATGGGGGAAAACTATGATTTGATTTGATGAGACAAAGATTATTATGAAGTGAAAGACTCAGTGAACCAGGACGTAGTCAGTGGCTGTGGGCATCTGTCCTTATGGACAGTTAGAGGAACACAATGAGGAAAATATGCTCAGCAAATACATTTTTACTGAGCAGCACAGAGTCACTACAACTGATAAAGTAAGGAGTCAGAAATTTACTCAAAACACATCACTTTTGATGTGGTGGTTGCATACTATAATGAAATGCATTTATTTGTCCCTTTATAAGTCCAGAAAAAATGTGTATGCTTTGGCATTCAATGCAACATACATAATCAAATGAGAGCTGTGTGAAAGGGTCATCATATATTGGTCTCATCTCAGGTTGTGTTAAAATCCTGCGGGTATTTAGTCAAAATGACCTCATTTAATGAGGGGAGCATCCACAACCCGCTTTCCTGCCATGTGCTGGTGCACATTATTAACATAAAAACCCAGCAGCACACCCTAGAGTTTAATATGCCTAGGATTATACACACATACTGGCAGACCCCTCTGTTTCCATCCCTGCCTCACTCGCTATCTGTATCTCTTGCTCCTTTCTCTTTTACTGTACCTGTCTTCTTCACTTTTACCCCTGATGGCTGGCATGTAAACAATTTCTCTTGCATGTTGCAGTGATGAAAAGAGCCTCCTGTGGAGACGGCTTTGTGTCCAGCTCTGACATTTCTATTTGTTTAGAACATGGCTGTTGATGCTTTGGCAAAGCTTTAGACGCTGGATTACAGCCTGGTCATGTCTCTGTTTCAGATTTAAGCACTTGACCTTTAATAAAAATTTGCTCTGTTTATTTGCTTGCAGATGTTTATTTAGGTTGGATAGATCTTGATGGCCTTCTTTGTTTTTCCTCAGGGTTGTGCTTCCAGTCTAGCCACAAGATTAACTTGATTCAGGGTGTTTTCTGGATTAAGGTGGTTCAAACATTTGGGATGAGTCATATTATTTCTTTGAGACTGGCAGCACTTAGATCGTTTTTCGTTGTTGAAATGATCATTTCCAACCAGCATATCATCTGCTGTCTTCTGAAAAAACAGTAGCAGCTGTATTTAAGTATGAGCTCAAATTACAGTGTACAGTACATATTCTAATCTAATACAATTGCAAAATTCTGTGATCCCAGCATAGTGCAATATTACAACTAATAGGAAATGTAAACGGATTGTATTATGTAGTAAAAACAAATTCCTTTTGTCCAATTAGTTAATGTCCTGATTAAACTCGGGTGTAAAAGATTGTTAATCATGAAGATCCACCCAACAAATTTCACTGTTATTTATTGAAAATGTTGTTGAGTAGGACATACATTTTTTTTTGAAAGTGTTGAATGTGGCCACGTAGTGTAAAAGTGTTTGAGTGGTCGGAAGACTAGAAAGGTGCTATACAAGTCAGTCCATTGCCATTTGCCATACGAATCAGGTTAAAGACAATTAAAGTAGTTGCCCCGATAAGTTTATTTTAGCCCCCCGAGCACGTGTTAATCAGGCTGCTAGCTACTAAGCTTTTCCACCAGTGAAGCACTAACTAACTACGTGAACGCTAGTTTGATTTTTATTTTGTTCCTTTTTAATTTTTTTAATTTTGAAGTCCCATTTTGTCAAGTGACTGATCAATCCCAAGTAAATTTATCT
>NW_023339785.1:18717622-18725080 GCF_004916995.1 Morone saxatilis | reverse complement strand
TCACCCTTTCACACATTCACTCAGTGATGGCAAAGTCCATCGAACAGAAACTAACTCATTCATACACATTCACACACCAATGCTGTGCATCAGGAGCAATTTGGGTCTAACTAGCTGTCCACTTTCCGGACCAACTTACATGAACAGGGACTTTTTATTTCTTTTCTGAACAAGACAACACACAGCCTTTCAGTAACTACAGTATTATACTGCATAATGCAACCTAACGTTACTACCCCTCACCCTCACACCGGGAGCACACAGGTCCACTACAGGTCACCCACAAGCCCACCTTTCTTAAAGGGGAAGGCTCGGTGGGTAACACAGGTGCAATTAGGCTGTGGGTGTACTAACCAGAAGTGGAGGAACGATCAGATCTTTTACTTAAGTAGAAGTACTAATATCCCAAATACTCGACAGTGGGAGTAAAACAGAAGCCTTAAAATAAATAAATCCTTGAGGTAGTTTGGTGAAACTACCTATAACATGTAAAGCAATAAATGTAATGTATCAGCCAAAATACATGTAAAATTCAGTATATCTATAATGAGCTATTTAAATCTTCCAGCAAATGGTCTTAAGGCATTAGTGTCAAGTAAAGCCTAATTTCATTGATATAGCCCTAAAAAAACAAGTTGCCTCAGGGGGATTTACGATCTGTACACCGCACAACACCCTCTGTCCGCAGAGAAAAAAGGAGAAAAGGGAACAAACAAAACATTTTAACGGGGGAAAAAATGCAAGAAATCTCAATGGTCCACCTTAATACAGCAGAGTACCACTGTTGCAATGACCTCTGTGGGTATGGCTCACATCACAGTTGGACATGTGTGGTCCTTTGTATTTTGGTCTGCTCTGTGTGTGTTTGAAAATTTTAAGTTGAGGGGGGACAGAGGAAGTGAGGAAAGCAGGCATGGTAAACTCCCTGTGGAGGGACACAGAAGTGATGGGAGGAAAGCTAAAGACAAAAACAACTGGCTGAGGAGCCAGAGAAGGGCAGCTTTTGGCTGTGACTGAGAGGGAAGGACAAGTGTTGGGGAAAGCACCTTTGGGAAAACACCTAACCCAGATGACAGTTGCAGAGAGTGGCAGTTGAGGGAGACGTCCCTGTCACTGGTCTGCCACCATGAGACGTTGCAGGATTAAAGGTCCAAAATGTTGAAGATTGATGGTTCCTCACTTACGACCCTGCAGCTGACCCATGGGCACCGGAGGAGGTGCGACAAGCACTAATGTCCAGAAGGTTATACCAGCTACCTGTCCACTTACTGAATTTTCCGTGACTAGTGTGCACAGGGCAGTTAGAATCCGGGGAAGACTGAAAGACAGCCAGGAAAGACTGGATGGCTGTGGGAAAAACCGCACAGGAAGTGGATAGCTAGTTACCCAACTAATTTCTCGAAGAATGACACCAAACCTTAACTATGAAGACTTCAAAGACAAGACAACCTGCAGGTGGGATGCAGGTGCGGAAGGGAAGAACGTGACCACATTCAGGGGGTTGCGAATCCACCAGGCAAGTGTGTTGAGAAAGGCCAACAGCCCCCTTGCACTGCAGCGCCAGGTCAGACAAGAGGGGCCGAACACCAGGTGTAAAACCACAGTGTTGTAGTACCCAATGTTGCTGAAGGCAGGGAAGTAGTATAGGAAGAAGCTCAACTGGCAGAGAACGAGCCCCGCCTGAGCACCAACAAAACGTTTCCACCTCACCCGTCAGAGCTGAGCTAACTCAAAAATCAAAGAGCAAGGAACCAGCCAGGAGGAGCAAGATCAAATGGCTGACAGCAAACAGTAGAGGCAAGGTGCATGGCGTGGTCATGACCAAGATACTGGAGGGGTCGTTGCAAGGAGGTCAAGCTTAACCTGTTTCGGAACATCATATACTGACCCAGCTGACCCATGGGTATCGACAGGCAGTAATGCCCTGCAGGTTACTCTACTCTAAAGAAAATGTTCTCATATGAGAGAAACCATTCCAAGATGGCTCAAAATTTGGCTGTGCTTTCAGAAACTATAGATTTCTAAACGTAGTAATTTACTGGTGATACTGAACTTGTACTATTACAGAGGTCCACACTTACATTTAATTTCCTCGAGGGTACCAGTGCTTCCCATGTCTATCCCAATGTTATCTTTTCACGTCCTAAATGCTATCGAGTCCTAAGAATTGTTTTCTCCTGGCTCACTTATTGACTAGGACTAGGAGTGTTAATCAATTTACATTTGTAAGTTAAAAAGTGAAATAGTGGCAGGCCAACTTGCCTCCTCAAGGCACTCATCTTGTTATAACATTAAAGCAGCTGTTTCTTCTGATTCCAAAGATATAGGAATCTAAATTAAATTCATAGTAACTATTAAAATTAAATACATCATAACTTTACATTCAGTGTTAAAATAGCTCCATAAGAGTTGTACTCCTCTCCAAATGTGCCCATGGAAGGCTTTGTAATTAGCTCTCCTATTTATCAAAGAAAATTTTTAGTCCAAGACAAACTTTCTGCATAATACCTTGGAGTAATTCTGAGAGATTTGATAAATACAATCGCCAGAACCTTGACAAATCCCAGGCCACTGAGATCTCTGAATATCGTGAAAACAGAATTATCCTTTAATTAATCTCTACATTACACTAATCCTGATTAGGATTGTGATAAGTCTACAAGCAAAGTAAGCCTGTGGAGATGAGTGAAGGGTCAATGAATCTCTATAGATGACAATTTCTCCTTAGTGAGTTCAAAAACACCACAGCTGAACATTTACAACTACAAACCTTTACCACAAAAATCAGACTCACTTGACTCAATCTGATGGTTGTGGCTTTGTTGAGTTAGGTTGACAAGACAAGTATGCCAGGTCAGGGAGCAAGCTCGATCCATTTAAACGCATACTTGACATTGAGACACAAGGACTTGACAAATCTCTTTACGGGTCCCTGAAGAGGTATCACTCTGACCTGTGGTAGCCACTAAGCTACACTTCTCTGGGTATAGAGCAAACATTCAACATTTATTGTGGCATTTTGATTTATTCTCTTTTTGTGTCCCTTTTCCCCATATACTTTATTCTGTCTGGAGTTCAGTTTCATTGTAATTCAATCTTACTTTTTCACTTGGAAAAACAGCTCCTGAGACATTTCAGAAATACCTTCAACTGCTGAGCCATAGCACAAATGAGGAAGCAAACTCAAAATGATCCCCACTGGTGTCAAAGTTGTTTTTTATTATTTATTTCAAATGAAAGTTGTTCCTCGAAACAGAATTGTTAGTCTGACTGCCTTGAACCTTTACAATTTCAACTGTAATCTGGGTCCTAATTGACACACTTGAACAAAATGAAATTGAAAATCTTTTTTTCACTCTCTCTTATAATGACTACATTAGAGCTCACACCATCCTGTTACTGTCTCCTGTAAAGCTCACCATTCACAATACACTCCATATGTCCTCCTACACAGCAACATTGCATTCTGTTAACGAGTTTTGTACAAGTGCGGCACTTTATCAAATGGTCACCTCAGCCATCTAGCGCAACACGCGTCTTCACACCGCTGTGAAACTGAATAAGTGTGTAGGAGTGTTCCCCAGGGAACGTGTGGATATAAAGCTATTGACTATGGATTGTGATCTGATACTCAATACAACCAGTGTGGGCAGAGTATGTCTGATAAGCCTGAATACATCATGAAGCCAATTGAAGAGGTTGAATAAACCAAAGACGATTAATGTTTAGATTTTTTTCATCTCGCTAAATAGCACGACTTAAGTATAAAAGGAAAATGTTGTGTAAATAATTGATCAGGCTTTAGGATGAGAATACATTAGAAGCAAAATTAAAGTGCAATAGTCGTGTAAACAGTCTTCTCTTAGTCTTCCACTAAATATTTTCTCTGCTCTTTGTCTCTAAATCCGTCTGTCGGTTTGTCTTTAGCCTCTTTCCTTTTTTCGCTCCTCCCTTCCCTCCTCTCTGCGCCAACTCTCTCTCTAATACACTGCAGCAGTTGTAACTCTTACATCACCCCTCTCTCATCATTTTGGTGGTCGGTGGAGAATATTGAACAGTCACTTACCCTCATATTGACATGACTGTAGAAAAAGCACAGAGAATACTTGATATATTTTTTCAGTTTTCATCTCCTGGCTTTTTCATGTTTTGCACGTGTGCGTCTCAAGCGGGAAGGAAGAAGAGGCACATCTCTTTCACACATGATAGTGTCAAAAAATCTTGATTTCACCTTGACTTATTTCCTTTGCATCTTTCACTCTCTGACTGCTGGATGATGTGCAATTTTCACACACAGCAACCGTACTGAATCATCAGGAGACATTTCTGCAGTAGAGATTGGTGTGTCTAGAATTCACAATACCATCATGGCACGCACACATTGATTTTTCTTCAATGCACTGAGAATGTTATTGACTTGGAGAGAAAGACTCATGGCAAGTATGTTGGTGCATATTCTGACATTTGAGATAGTACTTGTAATACCCTCTGGTACTCTGTCATCTAATAAACAGGCTGCACTGTGGCCTATATAGAAATAAACTGTTTTATGACAGCAAAACAAACCATTATAACAAGCAAAAGGGAATATATAGTAGGTACATATAGGCTACATACCTATCATTAGAGATATTATCAAAGAAAAGGAAAATGCCCTGTTAGTGTGAAATAATAGGCTCTGGCATTAAAGGCAACCAGACAAATGAGTAAAGCAGACCATCCCACTGACTCATTTAATTAGATGTTATCATTCTGAGCTTAAAATTATTCATACACTTGGAAATATCCTGCTTTAGCACGGCCCACACATGTCATTCTGAGGCACAAAGCCATAAGCCTAATGTGTGTCATTCCAACACATTGTACATATTTTCTTGTGTGTTGATAACCATACATGGGGGCATATTAAATATGGAAGTAGAGGAGAAGAAAGCTCACATCACTCTCAGCAATGGCAATTACCTCCACTCCTGGGAAACACAAACAGTTCTTACATCTGGCGCCACAACCTTATACATAAACAATGCCATGTGTAGCATGAAATGTCTCTTACTTATAAATTAATACACTATATAATGTAAACAGTATGCACTTAGAAAAAGAAGCATGGAAACATAAATCAGTCAGTCTGTCTTCGTGCTGCTATGGGACATCTCGTTTGATTTGATTTAAGATGAAAAGAGGAATTTGTAGAGAGGGAAGAAACTGTGTGAGTCTGTTATATGGGCTCATTTCAACTTTCAAATACAGTGAAGAAAATGGAACAGAGTTAAAGGGATTTTTTTCCTTGTGTGGCTCATCTCTGAATATGATTTTGAAGTTAACGCTTCAGTAAAAATCAGTGCCAGTAGAGTATGTCTTGAATTTTTTCAAAACAAGAAGAATAAAATAGTTTAATTGCAAACTGTTTGTTTTTAACTTGAATGGTGCCTTTGTTTTTGTAGTTGTCTTTTCTCTGTTTTGCTGTGTTGTTTTGTTGCTGCACATAAAAGTTTCCATCTATTTTGCATTTTACTAATTTCACAAACTCTAGGGTTTGTGGAATGAGTGGGCTTAATGTAATAATGAGCAAATGTCAATCTCTTTTCATTGTAGTGAAGACAACAGTTTTTAGTCTTTTACTTCCACAGAATGTGCTTATAAAAAAAATCATTTTATAAAGATTATTGTGAATTGTTACTGAAACAAAAAAGAAATAACATGAAAAAGTGACATATGCAGTTTAGCTTGAAGTTAATACAGTGGTTCCTCTATATCAGTTGTTCCTAATGTTTTTTTTCATCTGACAAATGTCCACATCCCTGTCATTTGATGAAGCTCTTAGCATGATGGAGTACTTCAGGAACACACATTTTAAAACCAAATTTAAACTGGATGTTAACACAACATAAACATGATGTAACTATTATAGTTATTTTTTAATTAGAGATGAGCAAACTATTACAACTTGTCTGCAAGCTTGCCAACTTGTGACAAACCTGACTTTAAAGTGGAGATTAAACACTGAACAATATGAATGTGGTCATGGGAACTGGTCTTGTTGCTGCTATACTTGCTCTTAATAACTCAAAATAATGGGCAGTTGTGTTTGCAACATGGTCAGTAGTTATTTTCATCTCATCAAAACTCCATTGTATGAACACTTAACATCTAGCTTGGCTGCTCTAATGTGCATTCCTAGTGAACAACCATTCTAGTGATGTCAGCCCTGGTACAAACAAGATGGCAGAGCACTAGGTTCCAAATACAGCATAAAGATATATGAATACATCGATTTTCTATCCGTTTTTCAATGTAATGGCTTACTTTTATAATGTATTTTTTGTAGTATGTCTAATTAATTCACTGAAGTTATATATGTGTTTATATTTGGCTTTTCATTCCCACTTTAAGGTGTTATAACTGACTCACATTAGTGGGAGGTATGCACTGTACAGTCAGGCTACTGTAGATTATGGATTATTGTGACATTACAAATTTACTAAAGATCTGCAACACACCAATTTGGGATCCTACTGTATTTGTGGGGTTATTGTCCTAAAAATATAGGTGGATTTAGCAACTCTACAATCTTTCCATGTCCCCCCTGGCAACCACGGAAATAAACCCTGACAATCCTGATCTATATTTTTAATCCAATGCTTATATTAACATTACATTAACAAGCATTATTTGCATCAGTTCTGCAGCAAGCAGTCCCATTCCCTTTAACCCTCATTCAGAGATCTATCATCTATTTTGGATCATGTTCAATTCCCTCTCTCTGTGTTGATGGCCCAACAGATTTACCTCTCACAATGTCAGTTGAGGTGATGTATATTGCATAAAGCTTAGCACACTGTTGACATCAGGGCTCTACCATTTGATCTCCTTAGGTTGAGCAAAGCAGTGAACTCTGTTTGGGATCTACAAAATAAATCCTATAAATGGAATATTCGCTCAGGAGGGTGTTGAGTTCTTAGTTTATGAGGGAGTCAGTAATCCTATAAAGTCTGGATTTGCCTTTCTTTATGAGGCTCAGCATTGTGTTGGATCTTATGGGCTTATGAGCTGTCAAACAGGGACAAATTACAAATAATTGACAAAACCAGGGCCCTGATTACTGATTGAAGAAAATCAAAGATAAACCGCTTTCCCTGTGATGGTGTCTCTCCACTATCCTTACTCTGCAAGATGCTGTGTACTATACAGTACCTCAGAGAATCAATGGGAGATTCAGCCTAATTCTTACCCCTCCATCCGCCCATTTATTTCCATCCCCACTCTGTTGTAGAAACGTTTTGACTCTCCCTCGTGCCTTGTAGCTTCCCCCTGTCATTGCAATATTGGGTTGCTGTACACCCAGTAAACTAGAGCATATTTCGGGCAGCCCTGTGCACATCCTCTGACATTGAAAAAGGTCAGTCTGGATTTGTGAGCATCAGCATGTCTTTAAGACACGAGAGAGAGAGAGAGAGA
>NW_023339785.1:18687800-18717546 GCF_004916995.1 Morone saxatilis | reverse complement strand
TTCTAATACCTTGTGTAACATTATGAAGCTGTTTTTTGTTTTTGTTTTTTTGCTAATTTCAGTGTGTTGACAGCAGAGAAATACAGTAAAGCCGACATGGACAACAAACAAAACAAAGTCATTTGTTTGGGTAGAAAATTAAGATTGTGTCACCAGCTTGCATGATAGCAGTGTGTATGTCTCCATTCTGATTAACATCTGAATACACCGGCAGCAATGAGATGCATCCAGGTAGATATTTTTTTGGAACTGATGGATTGATACAAGTCAGTTCATCTCTTTCTTTATGCAGTGTAATGCAATGGATTTCAATATGTGATGTAATTGTGTGAACATTTACCCTATCAATGTAGACATGTCATATAATCAAAAGCTACAGAACAGCTACTAACTGGACTTTGTGGTGAGACTGTTTTCTCAAAATTATTTAACTTGGTCATAAGTAGTGACCAGAAGAAAAAGTTTGGTCAGGTTTTCATTTTTCAGCAAGCACCTCAAAGAGTCTCTAAGTTTCAGAGATTTAACCTTTCAGAAAAGGTTATCCAAATTCACAAAAATTAAAGGTGACACTACCTGACAGGGAGGATCTTCTTCTAAACCCACTCAACTGGAATCAAATTAAAGACTTTGAAACAAATGCTGAGCAGAATAAGACCTTATCAGGCAAAATTATTAAAGCTAACTATTCATACATATTTATATGTCTGTGTGGTGAAAGTTAACTTTAACAACAAACAACTGTGCGGCAAAAGGTTTTATGCCTAACAGTGGTACCTCATCGTGGTATTGGACTGCACTGTGTTAACCTGAGGCTAAATGTGACCTTGGGCACTTGCCCTTGGCAGGTGAATTGAGGTGTGTGAGTTATGACTGTTGGCGAGGATATATCAGATGGCCTGGGAAATAATGACGTCGTCTGGCCAGAAACTTCTGATCATGCCTGAGGCTCCTACTTTAGTGGCCACTCCCACAGGGATTTATTAGGGTCAGAGTATTTTTTAGTTCAGAACTTTCTGTAAATAAATGAACAATTATAGCAGAGTTAAAGATGCCGCAATTAAATCATGAAGTAATTTAGAGGAATTTATATATTCTGTATGTACAGTATGCACAGAGCTAACATAATCACAGATTAATTACCTGATAAAAAGGCATTGTGTTTGTTGAATTTTGTATAATGTTAAGCTTTGAACAGATTGGAGAAGCATGATTGGGATAAAGAGTGAGATAGGGAAAATTAAACAGAACGCAGCAGCAGACTGTAAATGAATATGGGTTCATAAAGATCTCATTTGTATTTTATGTTTGACTTTGATGGCCCTCTGGCTTCTAAAATATGCACATCAAGTGGGGAACATCTAAATAGCTCATAATGATGTAGAAATTTATGGCTTCATTGTTTAGACAGAAGAGGTCTTAACTGGGCAGCACAGACTACACCTTAACTCAAAGCACACAGTAGAACATATCAGGAAGTCCTGACGAGAAATCCCCATTATCCACTTAAGTTACTGTGTTCAAGTTCTGTACAGGCTTAAAACCAATCTGCAAATAACAGTCAACAACTCTTTACTACAATGGTTACACAGTGGAGCCTACAACAGAGGACTCTGGCTTGAATATCTGCCTCACAGTGCCTGAAACAAATCAAATATATGATGCAAATTCAAAGAATTTAAAGAACATTCAAAGAACAGCAGAGTCAGCGTCTACAAGAATCTAAGTTTAGAAACGAATGTGTGAGGTTAGACGTCCAAGCATGACAGATGCCATGGAGAGAGAGTAAATGATCACAGCAACGACTTGGTTTCTCAGCCCCGGAGCGCTCCATACTTTACTGTGTTTACTCAAATGAAGCCTTGAATCCATCAAGGAAAGATATAAGTACTTTATGCTCTTTAAATATTAAGAACTCTCTCACTCCTCTGTAAATGCACAACTTCATACCATGTAGGATATTTCTTCTGACATTGAATTAAACATTTCTCACAAAGCATTAACTGTAAGGGCTAGAAATCTCTGTCTCTCGCTCTTTCTCTCTCTCTCTCTGCTCTTTCTTCTCTTCCTGTTAATGCCAGTTTATTTAAGTCCAAGGAAAAATTTTATATTAAACGTCAAACTTTATTTTGAGTGGCATTGGCAGTATGATTGCAGTTTGCCACCTCCGCCTGCCTTATATAATGTCCTTCCAACCAAAAATCAAGAATATAATAATGTTACATGATTAAAAGACAGAGTGTCAGAATTCAAATTAAGCTTAATGAACCACAAGCGTTCATTTTACTCTAGTCCTGGGGCCAGTTGCATAAAAATAGAGCAGATTCCTGACAAAAACTATGTGTACACATAGAAATTATATACACATTAATTAATCAGATTTATAAGGCCTCATGTATTCCTGGTTCTGTTTTCTAAATCTCAATTATTATAGAAGTGGGCGCATGCATGTCACGTGGCTATTTATAGTTCCTGCATCACTAATTCATCACATACCTGTAAACCATAATCGCCATGATATCAATCATCATTGTTAAACTTAAGGATGATCAATGATTAATTAACAGCACTGATATTGAAACAGACTTCACCAAGTGCTTCACAATCTGGGAGAAAATGAGAAAATCATTAGGACAGGCACATAATGGTGAAATGGTAAAATTCCTCATGCCTTGATAGCCAAATGGTTATAGCACATGCCACATGGTCACAGCCGTCGCTGGTTTGATACCAACTGGTGTCCTTTGTTGCATGTTAAATCTCATATCATACTCCCTAAAAAAAAAACATTCACTACTCATAAATCATTTAAATTAAGTTTTTCTTTCAGTGGCATTTCACATGATGCTGTGTAGGCTGCAAAAATAACACAATAAGGAATTTGGCACAATTTTACTCTAAGGTTACATCTCTCACCTTATATTTAATGTCCTCTTTATCACATCACCCCCAGATATCTCAGCTAAAACCGTGAGTACATCTGGTCTGAAATATGCATGTGGTGTGCCCACTCTGCACAGTCCTCTTTTATAAATACTAATTTATGTGTGGGAAACGGGGTATGCATGGTTTTTGTGCCTATACATGGTTTGAACATCTTGAAACACTTTCCAAACTTTTAATACGATTTAATTTCTGACCAAAGTTATTGTAACTTTTACTAATCATTTTATAAATACTAGTTGTGCTTCTCCATACTACATGTCAATACTCCTTCATTTTAATTGTATCAATGCATTTAATGGGATTTTTTGTTTGCAAAGTGATCACAGCATACTGTTAATTGCTGTTCACCAATGTTGGGTAATGTTAATGTTAATGTACTGATGTGGTTGTTGTTGTGATGTTGATATGATTAACATAGGTTACGGCTGTAGTCTTTGAGACACCGCTACGGTGATGTTAGTTCATATTCTGATCCCACAGACACTGTCTTTGCATGCAACTAACCTAACTTGGCACCGTTAATCCAAGATCTCAACATGTGTTTCATGCATAGCTGAAACACCTGGTCAGAAACACCTTTCCTGGCGTGCAACCCCCCATGCACACACACACCTTTTTCTTTTAGTTCCCTTTAGTTTGATTTCATATTGTATGTTTTTTTCTATTTGGCTTTTAATATCATTTTAAGTGTTTATACATGCTGGTCTATTTAATTTTGCACAAGAGTGGGCGATACCGGCATCTATATGCAGAATTTAAAATCCTTCGACTTAAGCTAATAATAGTAATTTTGGTTAATGTTATTATTTTAATTATTAATCAGTTTCCCTTTTTTTAAGGGTGGTGGCCCAAGGAACTTTAATGTTAATTAAGGTATTATTTATTATCTTTTTATAATTGATCAATTTTGATAGCCAAAATAACTTGATTGCTCCAACACAGTTTGGTGCCTCTTTAAACCCTTGTTGCACCAACAAATGGTGCTGCCGTGTTTGCCATAGCACCTACACCAGGAGCGAGAGAGTATTAGAGTTTGAGATCTGCACTGACCATGAGGTCGCTCGGAAAAATCACTGCAAATATTTGGCGTATTATCCGTACTGATCATGGATCAACTATGATCCATTGCACCACAAAAATAAATCCATGGCATAGTTATGCAGTGCTAATAAAAGCATCACTAATGAATGAATGAAAAAATGACTTCCAGATACAAACAGCAGTACTCAATGCTGCAAAAACTTATCAGTATAACGGTTCTGATCAGGAAACAGGCTGATAGTCTGTACACATCTCTAATACTAACCCTAAGCTGGGTAAGCTCTTCTCCTTAACAATATTTTTCCTCCATCCTGATTAGATGCTATTACTTAATTATAAATAATCTAATTATATTGTACTTAAAATAACAGCAGCTGGTTCATAACAGCTGAACTCTGTCAGAAGGTGATTGCAATAAGTGGAAACAAAAACCATCCTCCTGTACATAAAAGTTCACTGCTAAAACAGATTATATTTAGCAGTTGGAAAAAAGTACTGTGTTTACTGTTAGCCATGTTCATGAGAGCCCACCCACAAGTTCCTGGGTCAAAGCAGATTGTGCTAGTTTGTTTTTGGTGTCGGCATGTTGTGGTGACCCACTGTGGTCAGCGAGGTGGCCGACCTGCATTGATGTGCTCCAGACCAGACACAGCTGTGTAAATATTAAGCCAGGCCAAGCTGAGGCATGGCCATCAGCCATCACTGCTGCTGCATGCTCTGGCATCAGGTTGTTTGACCAGCGGCTCTATTTTCTAACCTCATGCCTCTATAATTCTGTCTTCTATTCTCAGGCCACCACAGTACATAACATTTTGGGCATTATGTTGTTGTGGTGACAGATGTCTGTCTGTGTGAACACAATCACTCAAGAACTTGAAGTCTTACACCACAGGATTCCTGTACAAAGTAGACAATTTGATTTTAGAGCACCTCTCTGCATAAATTTGAATATTAATTGCTAAAAAAGTGATTGTCTTTAAATCCCTGTGTAACTACTTTATGCTTTACAATACAGAGATCATATCCACTTGGGTTATGCAAAAACAGGAATGTTGACACAGAAAATGTTCCAATTCATACATTAATTAGCTTAATTAATGACCTCGTTATCATAACTGGTTACGTTTAATATATCATGGTGATTATGGCAGAACAGTAGGCTGCTGAAGAGCCTCTTCCTTTTTCATTGTTTTAGGCTGAGATCTTAATTGAGTCAAAGGATTTAAAGACTAGACTTTCATGAATAATTGCAGGTTTTTACAATGCACAACTTGGGTTGATCTCCCATAATTAGGCCAACCAAGTATGTAAGGCGCTGCAACTTGTACACCACAATAACTACTACAGGGGAAATGCATTTATCCCCATCACATCCTGTTGGAAAAAGGTTTAATTTCCAGCCTGTGGATTGACCATTTGGCTTAGTGCATCCTGTTACACCAAGCCAGAGAGGATCTATTAATGTTCTCTGGATGTCTGCAGATGCATGATAGAATACCATTATCAGCTCTGCAAAGCAATTTGGATTGCGCAAGAAGAAGCAGCACTGGCTTTTATAGATGTTTGTTACATAAAGCTGAGAGTGACAGGAAAACAACACATACAAGCCTATTTTACTCCCTAGTCTGTCAAAGATGTGTCATGCTCTATCCTCTGCCCTGTTGTCATGGTAAATGAAGACTCAAACATCTGAAGTGATGGTGTGCCTGGAATGGCAGGGTATGGGCACCAAGTCAGACTGTTGAGTAAAAAACCCTTGATATGCCTGTTATTCGAGAAGTCTAGGACCAATTTACAATATGATAGTTCAGCAGACACAGAGCGACCACTATTACAGATGTACTCTATTTGACAGAGAGGATGAGAAAATATGTGCAAAAATATAAGAAAAAAACAAACTAAACTTAAACCAAGTGAAGACGTTTTCTTTTTTAAACCAAGTGAAGATTTTTTCTGCTTTAAATAATCATGATCAGTGTAAAATGATATAAAGTAACATGTTACTTCTATTCCACTATTTTTGGCGGTTATGTAACGAATTACATGCTCTTACTATTTTTCAGTAACATGTCCAACACTGTTCATTAAAACATGGTGTAACATAATAACATTTCGATCTTCACATTTATTATGATTTTCATAAAAAATGTGTGTATAGTTGAATTTCCAATTCAATGTAAACCAAGCAACAACAAGCAAGCAGCAGAGAAAAGTGAAGTTACTCAAGACTAGTAATAGGACTTGAGAAAACAGCATGCTTTACATTATTCAACAATTAATTGTAGCCTGCATGCCTAGGAATCCGTGAGTAAGATGTAACATGTTTCTGTGATGTCAGATTTCTGAATATATTTTAATCATGTCTTGACAGGAGCTGTAAGGAACTGATGGATGATTACTTCGAAAAAATTCATTTCTATGCCCAGTTCTGATAAAATACATAACTCCCTGGTACTGTAGGTCATGAAAGGCTCGGCTCTGACTCTCAGCAGTAAATATAGGTTTCTTTGAGAATGACCTGTGCCTGAAGAATATTTATCCCACAAGATTACTCTCTATGGCTTTGATAAAGCATGAGGCATATTGCTCCACATTCCTAATTACCTCAGTAGAAACCTGCAGCTGCAATGCATGATCACAGGATAATTCACTGGCAACGAAGGTCAAATCTCATTTTGACAGCTACTTGTGCTGTAATGTAGGGAATGTCAAAAAAGAAAATACTATGAAAACCTGGAAATAATGAGTTAAGTGCTTTCTGAAAAAAAATACTAAAAACTCTAAAAGCTAACACTACATAAATGACCAAAGAAAGAAATCTAACATTTGCCTTTAACTGATTTATTGAGCAACTGATATTTGTGACTCGACGACCCAGCCAAAGCAGTTTTACCTGGTTTCGAGACTATTATCAATGAACAGTCAAAAACACCATCTGCACTTGCCATGAATGGCGCCAATTGAGATCTAAGTTGCACTGGATCTTGAATGTCATAAAAGAAAATCATTGCAGGTTGTACAAAATGCCATCTGTTTGATGCTTCTGTTTTGAACCAAACCCTACAGTTTGCCTGTTGCCACTAGAGCTCACGCAGCTATAATGAAAGTGATATCTCATACAAGAGTTTATGTCTTATAAAATATATGACAGCCTCACCAGATTGTAATTGTATTACCCGAGTTAAAGGTGAAGCTACAGCATCTAAAAACTGACCATTATCACTTTTTTGACATTCTGCAATTTGTAGGAAGCACTACAATATTGGATCACCTTGCTTTATTGGGGTGAAACAGATATTACATGAACATATGCTGATTTTCAATGTAGGATAGGTTGGTGTAATTAAAGCCTTTAGATAAATGAAAACCGAATCTATATCGCATTACATCTGGGAAATAACAATCCTATAACAAAGTAACAACTCCTATAAAATGTTATGGAAGTCCCTACAGTTTTGCTGCAGTTAAGTTTTTTCTTTACCCAGGTTCAGGGGCAACAGCTACATTTCCCCTGCTAAAAATGTAAACAGAGAATCATTAAATGCCCTGTTTGTCTGTGGGTAGACATGATGTGATTGCAATGAAGTAATTTATGCTACAGATGTTTGCTGCAGAACACTCTGCCTACACAGGGGAGTTATGATTAATTTATGTGTGTTTGGATAAGAGCATGTAACCCAGCCCTATTAATATTGCTCTTTTTCAGAATAAGATCATATCTTTGCAAATTGAATATTTATCACCTTAATAAGTCGAGAGTCTAGCCTGTATCCCACAAAAGTTGGGAATTCATTCAGATATTAGCTACAGGTTGTAAATCTCTCTCTCTCCAGATTCCAGATTTTGGAAATGCTTAGTCAGCCTGTGAGGGGGAAAGGGCTTTATTTAAATAATCCTCTTGTGAATGGCTATATAAGCGTTATAATACATTTTAGTCTGAACACAAGCAGGGACTATTTACTGGATGGCTGATCAGGTGAACATTTACAGCGTGTGTGCATGTGTGTAGGCCCGCCCCAGTTCAGCTGTTTGATTATTTAACTACTGTATATTTAAGCATAATTATCCACATTATGGGCTAAAGAGTCTATACTCGTTCACCTTCAACCAACACAGTGTTAAACTCACTGTAATGTTATCAAATCCGGGCCTTGGCCTTTTCACCGGCTCTAAACCCTCTTTGTCCAAATCCCTCTATCCATATCCCTTTGTTATAACAGGCACTAATGCGACAAACTGATTAAGCACTATTAACTTGCAAATTAGTTCTTTTGTTCTAACTTCATCCCCACCAGCTTTGTCCATTTTAAACACCCTTTGTCCAACCACAAAAAAACATTATTGTACTGTCAGTGATGTTGCTAAATTATCCACTTCATGATTCAAGTATGTCTGTATGAATTGTACACAAAATCACTGAGAATAAAGTGCAGTCTTTGGCATCTTTCCATGCTAATGCAATTGAAAATACAGATTGGACTGAAAAGTCTGCACTGCATTAACATACAACGATAACATAACATTGAAAATAATGAAAGCAGACTCAATGTATCACGGTTGACTGATCACGCATCTCTAGCAAGTGGATTTTCATACAACATGGAAATTAGTAGTCATGAAAAAACATGTTTCACATGTAGTATAAAAACAGATGATGAAATGCATGTGGTTTGGAGTATATAGGATAAAACATGCAGCAACACTGGCCTGATTCTGTAGAGAAGCTTGAGGCATAGAGAACTGTACCCAAAGGAGACTGAATTTGTTAACAGAAAAGAATCGCAACTACCTAAAATAATCCCGTAGACAAGAAAGATACTTTGATTATCCCCAGGAAATGCTGTCTGGAGTTTTTTTTTTTTTTTAATGTTACTTTAAGTAAAAATATCCCAACATCTTTGATGGAGCACAAGCTAACTTGGAATCTGTGTGGAATAGTTTATTAGTCTGGTGTTAGATCAAATGACACACGATAATTAATGCAGTAGTCTGACAGATTTAACAACTTGAAATGTACTTCTGTGTGTATTATGCAGCTTCGATCGTGGAGTCTACCTGCTATGGTCAACTTGACCTACAGTATATGTCTTAAAAGCAATATTTTTTGCAATTTGTCTTAGATACTGTATATGGGTACTGTCTGTCATTTCATTCCCATAGTGTACACTGAACTCCAAAGAACACTGATTTAAAATGATGCAGTGTATGCATGGACAAACATTCAGTACTGCACCATGATAATATGGTGGCAATATGGTGGGGCGTAGAGGGGTGGGAATATATATATATATATGTGTGTGTGTGTGTGTGTGTGCGCCAGATGATCCAGAATCATTTCAGAGGGTTAAAACTAGGCCAAGTAAACCAAGAACTTCTTTTTATTTCAGCTAATTAAACACGACTGGGGAATAAATGTATAGTGCAAGCTCTGAATGAAAAGCTGATTCTTTGTGTTCCTGTATCTGAAATGCAGTGACATTTGAAACTGTGCGGACTTAACTACATATCACAGATTATTCTTACTTTAATTTAATATGAACCGTTCATTAGTGACTACTCTAATAACCACTACAGATTTATGTGTACAGCTGTTGCTTCAATTATTTGTAAAAAAAAAAAGGAAAATTCGAAAGATGTGTAAAAAACATGATTCAATAGAGGAATAGGGCTCACATACACCCAGAATTTTGTGCTACACCAATGGACAACAATTTTAGAAATCGGGTCAGTATTGAACGAGAGCGCTGCAACCGGCAGCCGGAAAACTGGCTGCAATGTAATTCTTCGGGATTGCACACGGCCATCATACGTCCACTAAAAGTGCTTGTTTTTGTCACTGACAGGCCAGAATTGTTATTACGAGTGTCTGACAACATTGTGGAAAGGATCCCTACAGAGATAGACTTTTTCTTAAAGAGAGAGGTCCTTTTTGTTGAACCAGAAACAGCCGTTACATTGCTCGGTTCAAAGCCACCAGACTAAATTGACAAAAACAGTTATTTTCCTAACAGAACACAAGAGTTGCTGGCCAACCACTGCCTCAATCGGTTAGTTTGTTTGTGTTATTGTGTGACTTTGGTGTTTTAATACAAACCCTTTAGCCATTGCAGAAAAATATTTTTGCATACTTATCCAGACCTGGAAATACATTGCTGTGGCCAACAACAGATTATATGGCAATGTTATTTTCACCCAATGTGGAATATGCTTTATCACTATCAGACACAGCATGTGTTTCCAGGATATGAATAGCATCAAGTTGTCCATTGTGCAACAGAGAATCAGTGTAGTGAAAGCCCTATAAGCTCGGGATCATTCTGAACTTCAAAATATAACTAGTCAAGTGTTAAGCAGGTGTTTTTGCCTTAAGAGAGACGCTTGTAACAAATCAGATGTCGTTGAAAAGCCTGGGAGAGAGGTGCAATACTCTGTCCAACAAAGACCTGAATAATTAAAGTAGAAGAAAGCCACATCATACCGCTAAGTAAAGGCCGAAACATGGTAGCTGTCACTTACAATCACCTAAATGGGTGCAAATGTCACAACTGGGCTTGTAGTTGGGAGGGAAATGGCCTTGTTTGTCTTCATCTAAGCCAATCTAGTTGAGGAAATGCCTTGGACACCGCCTCTTACCTGAGGTGCCCTTCATTTCAGTATGACTTCTGTCTGCTTAGCCTGAGTGGCTGCTCGCTAAGTGCAATCTGTACAGCTGTCTCTTGTTTGTTTGTGTGTGAGGGGTAAGACGTGGAATGAAAACAGCCACATCAGACAATAAAGACCTATTTCCGTATGCTTTCCTCAGATAACAGCACAGCTTCTCCAAACAGACTGCTCCACATCATTGGCAAGCCTTGACATAATTCAGATAAGAATGTTCTGCCCAAGAGGCAAATGTTTTTAAATCACAGCTCTACTTTTTTATGAGGCATTCCTCACGAATGGCGATACCATAGGTTGACAGTTTAATGTAACCCCAGAACGAGACACTCTACTTAATATTCAATTTCCGTTTCTGAAAATATAGATAACATGACAAAAGACATTTTAAACAACAATATATTGACACTGTACTCATGCTGCATGCTGTAGACTTTGATGACAAGTGGATGTTATGACATGAAAAATTGACTCAGCACTGGTTTTCAATATGTTATGGCATTTATTCTTTGCTTAGTATACTGTAATAACTACATTCATGCAATGCGCTGTTTGCTTGATTACATTCTCTCAAAGCAATGAAAATGTCCTTGCAAACAGTAATGTAACTGTTTATCTGGAGTTCAAAGATCAAGTCATTAATTCAGTTCTTGAGACCCCCACACATTAGGCTGTGCGTTTGTGTGTTATGGACAGTAACAGAATCAAAGCTCAACCCAACCTGAGGCGACCAAAACACTTTTTGCAACATTCATCATAATGTGTATGGTGTGGCTGTTGTCAGTATTGATAAATGAATTTTTATGGGAATGGTCACGGATTGACTGCAGGCTATAGGGCTAACGCGGTTTCAGTGAGACCTGGTTGTGAGACCTGGTTGCATGCATGCAGACGTGACTCATTTGTTGCTTGAGGCGTTAGATCTGCCACATGAGTTGAGCAGTGGCATGACAAGGAAGGCACGAGGAGAAGCTGTAGTCAGTCTACGCCTTAACAATCAGTAGTGTCAGACTGAGAATGTTCCTGAGAACGAAAGCCTCTTTTCCGATGTGGAAATACAATTTCTAACTAGAATTTAAGCATATATTTCTAGTTACAATGTGTCTATTCAGTATGCATCACAACAGTATGGTAAGCAGCACATCCTTTGGTGGCTTAGCGGACACCACCACAGTATTAACTCTCAAGAACTTATTGCATGCCAGAAAACATTAATTTACCATGGGCTACGATGAATAGAGGTAATTACCTTTTTTCTGAGAAACATTTTAAAAGCACCGGCACCTCAGATTTTCTGGGGTCCAGTCTGACTGGAGTTGAAAGTGGCTTTAAAAACGAATAAATATGAAAATGAAGTGGCTCATTTTGATTGTACCATGACACACATTACCAGTCTGTTTAATTGGCAGGCCCTTATTATTACTGATCAGCCAGGCAGAGCAACAGTCTCTAGTGTAATGAAAAATTGTCATTGTACATTTGAAAACAATCAATTAATTGTTTTCTGTTTGTACAGCATTGGGAATCATCTATCTACAAAGGCAATCTATCCACCTGTGGGAAACATGGGTATCATGAGATATAGGCAGAGATCTTTTACTTTACCTGCATGGCCAAGAGTCACAAAACATAGATGATAAGCAAATACGCTGATCAGGATCACTGTTCCTATATGAGCCCTTCAGATTTGGTTCAACCCTGTTTCCCATAAACCATATAAATAATCTGATAAAATGTCAGGAACTGAAAGGTTTGACCATGTTGCTAAAAGCCTGCAGGTTTCTACATTTGTAAACTGACACTATGAGTAATGGAAGGCGTGTCTCATGCTGCAGTTTGGTTTCTGACATACACTATCTTGGCTGACCCCTTCAACACCTCTTGAGTGTAGATAACCTGAATGTACCGCGACAAAACATAATCTTTCATCATGCTTAATGCTCAAAATAACAACATGAATTTCAAAGTTTCCTGTCTCACTTTGCCTGAGAGTAAGAGCAGTAAGTTAACAAGTGAGACAAGGGGGCATTCTTTTTTTGAAGATAATGCTTCCTGAAGTCGACACAGCTTATGTTGCTAAAACAATAAGGTGAGTACACTGATCAGCTGAGAAAGACCACAGCTGGCCAAATGGACACATTACTCAGGAGAACCTAAAAGCTGTAAACATACATGAAAGTAAACAAAGCTGCAACACATTCCCTTTACACCAGCCTCATATTCAGATTGTATCTAAGTATGATTTTTACTGGATTACATTTCTCCTGGTATTAACGTGTCCATGTTGAGATGCAGAGTGTCTACGCAGGTGTTATGCCCTATAACTATAGACTATATAGTAACTTTCTGAACCATCTTTTAGCCAGCTTTCCATCGGCTCTCTTCAGCAGTGCACCAGTGTCTTTACAAGGTCTTTGAGGTGAGGCGCCTGCGCAGGGCCCAACGGATACTAAAAGACAGTACCCACCCCAACCACAGCCTGCTCACCCTGCTGCCATCTGGAAAGAGGTACAGAAGCTTCCGCTGCCGTACCACCAGACTTAAGAATAGCATCTTCCCTCAGGCTGCGAGACTGCTTAATTCATCCTCAGCACTCCATTATGTAAAGTAGTTTAAAGTAGTTTTTATGGCATAAAAATCAATTTTACTGTATATACTTTTTGTATTTTTGCGTTTTTTTTTTACTAGTAGCATTAGGAAACCAAAATCTGAATTTCATTACACAACCCTGCATTGTAAAATGATAGTTAAATAACCTTGTATCCTTGTATGTTGTTTATAAAACATGGCTACAGTTATAGTTTTTAATGGGGAGAAGCTGGGGGTCAGGGTAGTGGAAGTAGCGTTAGCAGGCAATGCTAGCCTTACTCGTCTCAGGTTAACTGCTTGTGCTGGTAACTTTAGGATCAATGCACAAACAGGTAGCATTGATTGGTAGCGAGGTGTGTATGGTGCCACCTGTGTTTTTCATGATCCTGCTGTAAGTATTGTAGACTGCTGAGCTGACGCAAGCTATGCAAGTGTGAGTTCTGCCTTAGCTAACGCAACTTCTTATTAGCACACATCTCAATCATCAAGCATAGTGTAACTCCTTGTTGAATTCAATTCTGCACTCTGACTTTTGACGTTGCACAGAAGTAATGGGAAATTAAGTCTACTGTTAATTAAATAAACAAATAGATATCATGATTCCAGTCCACATCATTTGTATTCTTCTGTCCAAACCTAATGTAAAACAAGCGTTCAACACACCCAAAATGTTTGCTGTGG
The DNA here is from genome assembly GCF_004916995.1 of Morone saxatilis. NCBI lineage: Eukaryota > Metazoa > Chordata > Actinopteri > Moronidae > Morone > Morone saxatilis. Next base: position 18,703,635 of record NW_023339785.1, on the reverse strand, counting down.
ACAGGGTTGCTATTTAATCACAGCTTTAATGTAATTAAATCAACACTCTTTCAGTCTCTTTCTTTTCAGAGTTAGAGCTTGGTAATACATCATTAGTCCCACAGAGGCCCATAAACATTCCTATGAACTATCCTACTGGACAAATGTTTTGATGTGCACCTTATTCACCATTCCCAGTTTTGGAATCCAGCCCATGTTTGCAATGAGAAATGAAAATAACACTGTTCCCTGTGATAACCTGTGCTTATGTGCAGTGACCTACCTGCATGCTGTGTATGTGAAAGTAAATCCTTATAATGACTGCATATCAAGGCATGCTCATAAACATGGCAAGAAGCGAGGGGGGAAAATATGAGTGATGGATGTTGTTCAAGGACATATCCATGATCATCTAACCATAATGCCCCCAGTACTTCAAATAATCTCTTCTATTAGTGTGGTCATATGGCGTATGTACAGTCATGGATTTTTAACTCAGCTATTGTAGGTTTAGCTTTTTTTCCCCCTTCTACTGTATGTGGCCATTGCCTTGAGCTTAGCATTCTCTGTTCTCAGTCTCCTCTGTCTCTTGATATCAGCAGTCAACGCAACAGCAAACAGAGGTTAAATAGGTCATCAATCCAACCAGCGAGGCTACAGACACCAAGGTCCTTTGTTTTATGCAACACTGTTTTTCCAGAAATCAAACAGATGTTTTATGTATAGGGAAAAGGGGAATTAATTGATCCAAGCCAACAGAAATTTCCCAAACGCTGGCCTGATAATAGGGCACCCGTCATCATTAGGATTGATGGCACCAATTTATTATTAATGATTCGTAAAATGAGATCCAGTAGACCCCATTTTAAATACATTTTCCATTACGGAGGAGCTGACAAGCAACACTGCTGATTTCACCACCAAAGCCTTTCACTGTCTCTCTTTGTCCCTCTGAACTACAGTATCCCTACTTCACCCAGCGCAATGTCTCACTTTGGTGATGCTTGGATTGTCCCAAATTGAAAGCATTTGTTTTAAAGCTGAGAGGTGAATTTCAAGCCTTGTCACGGTGCCGTGATATTGAGGTGTTTTATTTTGTTTTAAGCCACTGGAGACGATTTCTTACAGTATATCCTAACAGATATTCTATTTCCCCGAAATGTCCGCCACTGTCCTCAGATCCTGCAGCCATCTGCTATAATATGAATTTCTATCAATCAAACTGCCATCATTACCACTAGTCATACAGTATGAATATAAATGCTAAGATGTCCTGTCTGCATGTTAAGCCATTTACATAACTCATGATACAGAATATCCCAATTTCCTTTGGGAAACAAAATGATTAAAGTACTGATGAAATCAAGGTGTAATGCAGTACACTGTGCAGATGAGTGCCTGCATTGCAGTGTGTCTGAAATGTTTGTCTGATCAAAAAGGTCTTGCTTGCCAGCTAAAAACAAATCGTCTGAATGAATTACAAAATTAGGGTCAGACAAAACCACCTAAACTTGCTGAGACGTTGCAGTTGATTTAAAAACAGACAGCATTTAAACTGCCTGTGGCGCCACAATAAATTATTTCACAGACTCCCAAACTAGACATCTACCTTCTTACAGTAGATAAAACTTCCTCTCCAAAAATACCATTAGCAACGCCTAGAGTGTGCTTAATAATTGATGACTGGAGCATCCATGATAATTAAGAGTTAAGTGAGCGCGCGTGTAGTTGTGCATGTGCACTTTAAGACCCTGTGGATGTGTCTGGTGATATATTTGTTTCTCTAGCCACAGTTGGAGTCCATGTTTGCGTGTGGTTACATGCCTGTCGAATAGGTGGTGATTCGTCTAAAGCTGTGAAAACAGCACTGTGACATTCTGGTTACTTGCCACTCACCCTCCTTTACACTCATGCTGATGTAAGGGGAGTTCTAGGAAGCCATTACTCCAAATGAGTCTCATTTTCCTGGCAATATGCGAGTGCACTAAAGGGGCTGTCTATTTGGGCTTAAAGCTGAGATGTATAACTTTTTGAATGTTGTCATTCTCTGCAGCAGCAAGAGGTTTACAGCGGAGACGGTGGAATTCTTTTATAATGCAAATTAAATCAAGAAGGCTATGTCAGTAATGCAAACGAGACATCACACAAAAACATATGGGTGAAGTTTTCAGGATGACAGTGGTTGATAGCGTTGGTACACAGTCTTTTATTGTGAGTTAGCATTTAAACCAGTTGAGAATTCAGTATAACATTTTACCAAATAATAATTGTGCATATATTGTGAATATAATTTTGCCTACACCAGAGGCGTGGAGGTTATTTGTTAAAAACTCCACTTGCTGCTTACAGACATGAGTCTATGAACAAAATATTTTTTTTGTTTTACTGAAGGCAAATAACAAATCTCAAGTGTCGCCATCTAATTAATGAACTTGTCAATCATGCTTTGCAAGCCATTGTTAATGACCTCTTATGAGTTAATGACAAGATCATCAACACAGCATAAAAACATAACATAAATAATTGGTGACCAGAACATATCTACACCACTAGAGTTGTTGGTTGAGAGTGGAAATATTGTATTATTATAATTGCTTAACTTTTATATATCTCTGAGAAAAAGAGCATTTGAACATTTGACCTTTTTATAGAAGACATTTTGACATGTCACAGCAAGAAAAGCATAGGTGCAAATGCGAAAATTAATGATAGCTGAATTCAATATAGCTGCCCCTGTTTCAGGGTCTTTGTATTGCGCATGCTGGGGTCACTGTGACACTGTCGTGGTTTACTGATACTTGAATAAAAGAAAAGAAAAAACAGCCATTGTTAATGTTATTAGTAACACCTTTGCTTTTCCTATTATGTTTGTTATGCTTGTGGAAGCATTATTCTGTTGTGGTTCAAGTATGACAAAAAAAGGAAAATTTGATGAATTAATCTGTATTGATTTCACCTCAGTATCCTGACGTCATTGTGTCATGCCACCACCTCTGCTCACAGTGTAGGAAGCTGGTTAACAGTGGCATGCAGAGTTAACACTGGTATGTGTGATGTTTCACACTTTCTCTTGTAGATCCTGTGTGTGCCCGTTTTGTCTCATCTGAATCGGAGCATGTCCTCATGTGAGCACAGAGCAGCCATAACCCAACTCCCACTCCAGCTAGGCGGAGATAAAAACAAACTCGCTGTGCAGCAAAAAGCACCCACCGGTGCTGATTCTGTGGGCCAGACAGATCTTACATCTGACTGTATTCAAAACATGATCCATCAATAATAATCTGATGAATAATACACTGCAAAGTATGCAGCTATCAGCTCTTGTGGGCATTTTAGGATTTCCTGCTTTTTATATGCATTGTTTTGCAGTTGTTGGTACTATTGGTTGGTTCTAATAGTTAAGGGTGCTCCGTTTGAGCAGTTACCAATCGCAATCAGCCGAAATTCGCTCTAATTAGTTTGATCGACCATCTCTATAAACGCTGATCAGAAGAGCCGATCACCTGATGTATTTATTTTATTCCACAGGAATGTTAGTCAGTCTTTGACACACAGATTAACTTGGGCTGTATATTAATGATCAGGGACTCGTTTTAGCATTTTGTAGAAAAACAGAGAGAGACGTTATTTGGTGGATGTTTAACAAGTACGGAGCAGGTAAATCAACAGTTTAGTTTTTGATGCCTCCTCATGAATACGTGGCTCACCTGCTGTTGTAAAAAACAGAATTGTGGGTGAAAACATTCAAAACGTGAGTTGTGTTTCTTGGGTAACTTTATAAAACTTACTGCCGACCAACAAAGTAACAGAGCAGACACATAAAGCATGTATATGGAGAGAGTTGCAGAAGGAGGCGGGGTGGGGCAAGCTAGTGTGTGTGAGACAGAGGTGTAGGTGTGTGCGTACACTATAAACATAAGGCTTTAAATAAACCCAGTGATCGGTGATCCATATCAGCCGATACTGCTTCCTGTGATCAGTGATCTTCCTCAAAAACCCTGGTCGGAGCACTCTTACTAACAGTGTTGGGGATGACAGTGGTTATCTAAAGTGTGTTGGTGCGATCAAATACATTTTGACTATCACAATTAACAATTAACAAAGATAATAACTAAAAAGTAGGGTAGGGGGAGTTGCTGATGTGCTGCTTGTCACCTGGTATCTGCCTGTTGTGGATGAAGTAGGCTGAAAAGTTAGAGGAAGTTGGTTCGCTCCATTGTTTCCTTGCATAGTTAGCAATTAGGAGCTCTGTGCTAATGTGTTAGTCACTCCTATAAAATCACCTGGCAGGCTACGGATGCTAACTTCAGCTTGCTTACTCTCGTTAGCAGTGTGCTAACTAGGAATCTTAAGACAAAGGCAGGCTTGCATGTTGCACTGTAATTCTTGTCTAGCCAGGTCCAGAGAGTCATGCCCGGTATGGACAAGAGAGCAAAGGAAGAGAGTGAACAAAGTGATGACCTGTAGCTTGTTAACCTGGCCCGCGTGTCATCAGGAGGTATGCAGTTATTATAACAGGAAGCGAGAGGTCACAGAAGTTACCAGTCATAATGAAAGTTCAGTTAATCACACAAAATGAACAATTTCATATTTAAAAAGGTCCCCGTAGCCTCAACACAGTTTTTATCTAGTAGGCTTGTTGCAGGTTTAAAGAGTCCACAGTATCAGATCATGCTGTTAATCCTCAACTGTGATTATTTCTACTAAAGTTTCAGTTTAAAATGTAGAAAACATATTTCTACATTTGTAAGTGTTTCACAGTTATATGTTCAAAATATTTATTTTAATTCCTTCGCACATGATTACATTTCATATCCACAATAGCTGACAAAAGTAGTGGCTGGAAAGAAAGTTTTGATAAGTCTCCCCACCTGGCCAAGACTTAATTCCAACTCAGACAAACAGGAGTAAAGAATGGAAAAACACAAACATTTCACTCATTTCCAACACAGAGGGCTCAGCACAAAAAAAGAGTTTAACTTTTGCTGCAATGCTACATCATCTGGCAAGCTGCTGCATTGGCCAGTTAAATATGTACATGGCATCTGATAAGTCTTCAAACTCATGAATCTAATTCCAAAACCAGCTTTCCTGAAATGTATTTCATCATCTCACTGAAACTACAGGCCCCCACCAACATGGTCCCTTGTGTTTGCCAACCCAGGGCTGTTTTCAGTCCAAACACACAGTAAATGATAACTGGCTTATTGATTTTCAGCAACATCCTTATAAAATTTACATCACTTACAGGTATATTATGGTCATTCTGTGAAATCTGACGGTAAACATTTTATTCACTGCACCTTTAACTGTAGCTATTTGAGGTGCTGCCCCTGCGCCACACACACACACACACACACACATATATACAAAGGTGGCTTAAAATATAACACTTAGGGTTTTTTCTGTGTTTAGCATACCAAATGAATGGGAATTACCATATCAAGGCAATTAAGACCATAGTTCACTGAAAGGTAGATAATTGAAAATCAAGTAAATTCCTAAATGCCCTATAGACAAACAATGTCCATCAGGTCTGCATTTGCCTTTAAACAAGTGCTTAGAATTAATTTGCAAATGCTACTTGACCAGGGTCTCACACACAAACAGAGGTTCCCCTGGTGTATACACTACACACATACAGACTAACAAACAGGCAGAAACAGGAGCACATATGCTCAAATATTTGTGCATTTTCTCCCCACTCTCCCTGTAAAAATGAAGGAGTACTGAGAACTATTTTACATCTGTACAATAGCCACCCTCCATTATTCATTTTGTGTGATTCATTCTGTGTTAGTCTGCCTGAAAAATTAAATGCATGAATTCAAAACACACTCAGTACTGTACCGTGTAATTAGAGCGTATTATGCACTTAACTGCAATTTGAATAATACAATGCAAATCACTTTCCGTTGAGACTTTTAAGGGAGGATACTTTACTTTTCACTTACACCCACTGAGACAGGAGCAGGAAATCAAAAAAAGGGGGGGGAAGTCTTTCTCTAAAAATCCCATTAGAAAGGTCTGGCCCTCTACTTTTGACTCAGCTGTTAGCCTGGTAGCACTTTGTACACACCACATGTGTCAAGCTAATCACTACAGAACAGCTGCAACTGTTCAGCAATCGCATAGCAGATGAAAATATATACCCCATGATGCTGACCTCAATTGGCTTTTAAGTCTTTAAAGCAAACCATCATCTCCCCAAAATGCTCATCTCCCCTAATAGTTATCTTAACTGTAGTTTATTACTCCAGTTTACAGTGAATTATAATAACTGTCGGAGGGTTTTGATAGAATGCTCCTTTCAGTTTCAGTTCTCATGCAGTCATGGCAGAAGGCAGACAGTAATCGTCTTTCATAATTCAAGCCTCATAAGTCCTAAATTGAATCTCTGAGATGCATTTCTCTTAATGTAATCCAGATTTATTGAATTACATATCTGCTTTAGATTTATTATTTGCACTAAGCATATAAATCTATCAAGAGTTTTTATTTTATATAGTATCTCAAAGCATGGAGGACTTTCAAAGGGCTGGCCATTAAATTACAATGGCAAACTAACATGGGCTACATAAAATACTGTACTATTAAGTACTCAACAAGTAACAAGTAAAAGTAAATTATGTGCCAGGGCTTGCGTAGAATTGTTTCCTAATAAGAAGGCTGTTCAAACTTCAGAGGGATGGAATATTGGCTGCACATAACTAAGACTGTGCAGCAGCCTTTTTACTGAGGCATGGGGAAATTGATTGCAATATAAACACATTTTAATGAGTCTGATGATCACTGGAATTCAAAGCTAATTTGATTGAGTATCACAACAAAATGTAGCTTTGGGAAATGTGGCACAAATAAGCCAATGCCAAGAATTCCACATTAATTGGTGAATGAAATTGTATTGGTACCTTTTGATTGACTGCCCATGTTGGAAAACACATGCATGTCATCATGTAGGTCGTATTGTGGATATCATCACTTCATACAGTAGCAACAGGCCAAATATTCATAGCAAACTCATCTGTAATATCCACTTGGAAATGTTTGCACAATCAAGGTCTAGGCCAAAGCATGATCCATTTGTCTCTTAGCTGTTTCCACACTACATATATCAAATTCCAGATTTTAGGGAATGGGTTGTGCCTGCCTAGAATTTATGATCACTGTTAGAGACACTGGCATGAGTGCAAAACCAAGACAGTGGGAAAGAGAAATATTTTTGTAGGGACTTTACTTCAATAAAAAGATTAAATTCAGTGCGAGCCAAAAATATTTCATTCTTATGAACCATGGAGTGCTGTATTTATGCCAACCTATAATCAGAGACCTAAAGACTGAAGTCCCAGAGGGGAATTGGATGCTATAGTAATGGTGACATATTGAAAAGCATAGCACTTTCCCTCTTACAAGACAAACTGAACTGATATAGCATGATGGATCTTGCACTTGATGTAGAGGCCTATTCCTCGAACACCGCTCAACCCACACTCACATTCTGTACCGTTATATACATGTGTTTATAAACCTTCTTTGACACATATACACAAAGGCACAAACACTTGCTTTTGAAACTGGCTTTATCAATATTGTCAACATTGAATGTTTCTATTTATTTCACAATATTTGCTTGAAATGGTACCAAATTTGTATTTATCTTCATGCAATATGATATATTAAAGCTGCACTAATCAATATTTTGGAATCCAGTTACTATATTTAATGTGAAAGGGGTGGCTCAGTGAAAAACCTACAGAGAATCATCATCTGACTCTGCAGTTCCCCCTTTTTAGTGTCTTTCAACTTTTATGACCCACATCTTTACTGATATGTTTCAATCTCAATCAATCACTCATCACTCTTTATTTCCAGCAACTTCAGCAAAGAAAAAACAAAACAAACAACTCAGATAAATCCATTGTACAGTACGTGCCCAGCACCAAACAAAAATGTAGACATAACAACATAAACTAGCTCGTGAACATAGTGGACACAGATATAAATGAATACTTCTCTAAAGTACATTAACTCATAATAAATAATAATAAAATAACATTCTGGCATACAAAAGTTATGGATGGATGTGACATTACTTCAAATTAAATGCCTCAGCAGTACTACTGCAGGAAACATTAGAAACATATTCTTTTTTTAAATAGCAAGACTATGCAGAGTTTTTAATCACACTTTTCTAATATGCCATTTATATATTCAGGTGAATAAGTAGTCAGTTTGAAACAATTTTCCAAAAAGAGTTTACCAAGAACAGGAGGATTAGAGATGTGTCTGTCTGTGCTACTATTTCTTAAGCAGAGGTTTTACCATAGCTGTTTTGAAAGCTTTGGGGAAGCAGGCTGAACTCAGAGAACACTTTATGATAATGATGTTTCCTAGGAGAGGCACTGGAAGCTGGCTTTAAACAGCATGGCTGGAATAGGGTCAAGAACACAAGTGGATGACTTCATCCTGCTAATTGCAACACTGATTGAATCTTCTGTCATCGTATTATAGAATGACAATCTAGGTGGAGGTTCATAATCCCATAAGCATCTACATAAGCATCACTGGCTCTTGTGACCATTTTTTCATTGAAGAAATTCTAATAATTTTTCACATTTAACATCTGATGATGATTGAGACTGAAAGCAAGAGATTTAAAAGACTACTATTTGTGGAAGAAAAATGCTGTTTTCTGAAATAATCTTTTAGGGACATAACAGAATTATTTTTCTGGAAGCATTTTTGTAAATTATTATCTTATGCTTTACAATTCTAGATATTAACCTAAATGTTTCCTACTTTAACTCTTGGCTTGCAGCAATTTCTTTTAAAAGGGCAAATTTCATTTGTCCAGGGCCTGTATCTGCTGAGAAGGCAATCCACTGGTGGAGGTGTATTCACTACATGTGAAAATGTAGCTCTAGCTTCACATTCAAGGTCATGTGATGTAAAAAGGAAATCACATTAAAAAAACACACAAAAATACAGTCACATTGAGAACAAACTGTGCTCTAATGACCACAGCTAAATATTACAGGAAGAGTCGCATTATGTGTAATTCTAAAACAAAATAGTGGTAATTCCACCTCATCTTTTTTTTATCTTGTCTATTGGAGTATAAAAAGCTACACAAAAGACTGGCAACGTGACTGAGGAAGTTAAAGAAAAGCAGTTCTGAATTTGAAATGCAGGCCGTGCAGGGAGATCAAATCATTCTGAAAATCTTTTATCTCTACTCTTATGAGTGATCTAATATTTAAAGCTACTAACCTTATTAGTTCAGGTTTTGGGCCGCGTGGGGACGGACTGAGTCAAGCAAGGATGCAAGATAGTGTTGATTCCTGCCATAGTGACTCACATATATGACGTTCTGTAATAAATCTTAAGACCCATCCAATTGTGCATCTGATTTTTGTTGTATTGCGACAACTAAATGTTGAGCTGTGGAACAAACCAATATCAATGAAGTGTCTTGGCAAACGTATTGAACTATGACCAGCAGTTGGCAAGACCTGGCCAACACACCGCATCAAGAACAGGATGATTTATAATGCACTCCTCCCTACTGGTGGGGGTTAAGGCCTGCTTATGGTGCTGTGTAAGGTCAATCAGGCTCAGTTGGTATGACCTCGGAAAGGGGGTTAGTGCAGCAGCCCACCTCTTTACATGATCTAAGGTCAAATATGTATTTGCCTCTATATCTCTGCAGTGCTCCTCCATATATCCTGGAGAACCCAGTTGCCATTATACACCTCCTATGTTGAGGAATAAATTAGGGCTTCCAGCTAGGATTGATAGAAGGGTTGATACAGAATATGGTGGAAAAGAAAGAAACCCATTATAAAATATGAATCAAGCTGAATCAACTTCTTTTTTTTAAAACAAATATTTAAGACTAAGCAGGTTGCACTTTTGTTTGGTGTACTTTAATGACCTAGCTGGTGTGAGTATGATTGCCATGCTAAATTGATGCAACTGCAAATTAAAAAGCAACTTGAGCTTTGAAATGGAAAAAAGCAACATGGGCCTTTGGAGCACACAGCAGACATTTTGACTTGTCATGGTAGGAAAGCACAGGTGTTACTAATAACATTAACAATGAATCTGTTCTATTCAAGTGTCCCAGTAAGCCACAACAGTGTGACAGTGAGCCAGTATGCACAGTACCAGGACTCTAAAAATGAGGCAGCTAAATGGAGAAATCGTTCATAAATAAACAATTTTATTTTAGTATATTATTTACACCTGTGCTTTTGCTACTGACATGTCAAAATGAGGGACAAAAGGGAGAGTGTGCACTACATGTTCAAGCCAATGAAATGTACAAAGGGTTTGCTACATCATCAGGGGTTTGGTTTGGGGAAAAGTTTGGGAAGTTATTTGAAAAAAAGTTTGAAATTGCAATCATACATTTATGTTTCATTTGAGAGTTGTGGTTAGGACAGAAGCCTTGAAAACAAGTGACCTGGTTTCACAGCCCACCTTTACTGAACATGTATGTTCCTGTTTGTAATTCTTTATGCATGAGCTGACCTTTCAAATCACATTTATAGTTCAATGAGACACTCTTGAATAAATTAAGGCAAATGAAAAACACAGACATGTTAATGTGTATTCTAAATATATTATGAACGACCATGGAAATACATGGGTGGGCCATTATAAGCAATTCCCTGGTGGGCCAGTATTTGGTTATCATACTATTTCAGACAGATGACTACTCTATGATTTGTGGTTGACAACTAGCTTGATTGGGAGGTGTTGAAAACAAATTAGATATTTAATCTTGTCTCAACCCGCTGTGACTTGTGACCCATCTAAATCACTTTTCAGTGTAAAGTAAGTGTTATTAGGTATGTAATTTAAAGCCACATTACAGTTTACAGGACCCAAGTGAGCTTTAAAACCTAACAAACATCCTATTGACTATAAAGTAATAGTACATAATTACACTCTTTGATGTCCAATCTCAGTTTATGCAAATTTATTTTCAGAAGGGGAGGGGCTGCCCTGGACTGCATGCGACAGCTTACGTGCACACGTGCATTAATATTAGAGACAGATGTTGTACATTTTCTGTACTTCATTCTAAAACTAGTGTGGAAATAATGTTACAGAAGGATAATCGATATGATCCATATTATCTAGGATATGTAAACCTACAACAAGCTCAGCTACTGCTAAATAATACAAAATATACAGATTTAGTCCTGTAGGGAGTTTTCCTCGGAGGAAACTTGTTGTTGACTACAAAGTTTTAAATATGAAAACAGCAGCTCAAATATACTACCAAGAGCAATTGATAACTCTTTTTAGTTGAATACACTTGACACCTCCATGTCATGTCTGATAATGGGTATTATGCCTTACATATACTGTTGTTATTCTAGAGAAAATGTCTGTCATATGTTAGTAAGTATAATTATAGTCACATAAGATATAATAGATATCACCCAGCAGACCGATCAGGCTTACTGTCGTGTGTAGCCACCACAAAAAGCCTATTCTGAGTCAGGAAACTGGCAACATGCTCCTGTGGTACAGCCCAGAAGGGTAAATATTTCAACTGTGTTTTGAACTGCGAATTTAAATTAAAGTGCACAATAAGAGCAAAATAGTTTGTATTAAAATCAGACTCTGCGATGGACAATAAACATTTATTTCGTATCAAGTAAACAATCAAGTTAACTGATGTTTGGTTCTTACAAGTGTATGAATAGTGTAATGTGATTCGGAATCATGTGTATATTTTCTGAGGAGAGCCTTAGTTAATAATATGCAAACAATTAAAATTGGCTCATGGGTAATGTGGAATGTAGGTCAGACAATGAGAGAAATGATGGCAAGAGAGCAGCTGATTTCCCCACCTCAGGTTCACCAGTTGATAGATAATAAAACCTCCAATCTTCCAAAAAAGCATTAAGTCTAAAAGCCCTCTTCATGGCCCCTAAAGCCATGTGCCATTATGCTGCTTACCAGCAAAGTGGTTTAAACTGGCCAGTCAACCAACCAGCCAATATTCACATCACTGGAGTCCCATGATCGAACTACCAGGATTTAAAAGTTCATTATGTAAAAAAGGAAGATCCCTTATTTAAGCAACCATGAAATGGTTAAAAAAGGCAGCAACCAAGCTTGGAATTCACTGGCCAGTGCCAGAAGCTGAAACTAAGATGGAGATTGGACTTTGAAGTACACCTACAGTCCTGACGGAAATGAAGGAGGTGAAGCATTCCTGGGACAAATCCTGCAGGAATCCATCAAAGGGCTGGAGTCAATCATCTTTCATATCCTTCCCTATTTCATTTAAAAATACTCTATATTAAAGTAAACTTTGGTATGTAAAGTCAGTTTCTACCTTCACTTAGTCTTAATTATTTTAAATGTACACTGTATCACTGTCTAATATATAACTGCATGAACTATATAACTCCTACTGTTATTTTTATAGTTTAAAGTAATTAGTCTGACATCATTTGAGAAACTAGTGATCTTTTGTTCATTTCTGACTGTATTTGACTATGGCTGGTAAAGTTAACTTTGATCAAATATCTGAATAAACTTTATTTCATTATCTTTTTCAAATCCTGAATAAGCTCAGTTTTAGAAATCATTATAATAATAAAAAATTATAAGGGATTCTTGTCAGTAATTCCCCTGAAAAAGCGAGAGGGGAAGCACATTAGCCCATTTATGAAAGAAGCACAATGCCCCTTATTCTCCTGATTGTGTCACATTGTACAAATGCTGAAGTTCTTGAAGAATTCCTGCAAATTCTCTACATAATGGACACACAGGGAGAGTCCTTGTGTGAGGGATAGCTGATGTAGTGAATTTGTCCTCCACACCTCTCACTGCACCTAAATGATATTTCTGAAAGATATCAAATAAACATTGTTTTTGTAGTTAGTTATTTTGAATAGAATATTTTCAAGCAAGCCCTTTATGGCATGCAGTGAAACATGTCTGCAGAATTTGAATTTCAAATCAGCATCCTTTGAAGATGAAAAAAACAATCCTCTTACATTTGAAAGATGTGTCCCAGTGGGGACTGCGTGGTGCGGCGCAGTACAGTGATTCCCCCTGGTCAGACAGCAACACTAGGTCAAACAGGTATACACAGAATCTGCTCTAAAAGTGGATAATGATTACAGGGTCGAAGGAGAACATGTTACGATGCAGGCCAATTGAACAGATGGATGTCAGTGATTGAAGATTTCGCTTCAGAGGCAGGAGTTATTGCCTGACAGGGAGGCTGGAAACTTCTCGATAGGATTGCGCCCTAATTGAGCTAGTTTCAGATGCAATGGCCTCCAAATGAAAACAAGATGAAAGCTATGATAGGAACAGTTTTTCCAGCTGGATAGCATAGACTTGTTTCCTGCTCCACCGACATGACCACATATGCTTCTGAGGGTAAAGAGGTCATTTTAAGAAGATCATTGCTTTAATTGTCAACTTCAACAATGCAATTCAGATTTGTCTTTACGCATATCTCTCTTCGTTACACAGCACCCCCACACATATGCATTACATCAGAGAGGTCAGAGCACAGAGGTCACCTGCAGTTTTGTGGTTCAGTACGTTGCTCAAAGGCCCTTAGGCTGTGGGCATCATAGATATGATACCAGCCACCATTCAGTCCCGAGCTCAGAACTGGAAAACATCCTCCAATCAGTGCCTTGGATCGTACCAGCAACTGGCCAGCCTCTTTTTCCTCTAGGCCATCATACATCCCAAGGTGCACACTTCTCTCAACATGTTTTATTTACTGGAATGGTAAGCACGACGAGAGGCTCAAAGTGAGAGTGAACAGGGAGTTTCTGTGGGTACATTACTGCTGGCAATATCTGAAATTCCCTTACGAGTTGTATTTAGCTGTAGGGTTGAGCACTGTCAGGTTAAAAGATAAAGAAAACTTAATTTCCGGTACAAAATTGTCATATCTAAATTAAAAGGCAACACTTTTAGACTCAAATAAAAAAGTCTAAAGTGAAAATTAAAGATCCAAGTTCCCAAATTACATGTCTGGTGATACAATGGGCAGTTAATAACATGTTCAGAATTACTACACTGCATTCTGATTCATAATAGACTCCAGTTTTTTTCTCACTCTGAGAAAAGGCCCACTCCTGACCTGAGACGTTCAAAGAGAGATTTAGAGCCAGTGGAGGAGCAGTGCATGAGAGAACATAATAATTAGCAGCTCAAATGTCACCGTCACCAACAAGCAACCAATTTAGCATGCAGACATCATGTCCCAGACTCCTTCTAGTGAGGACGGAGGCAGAGAGAGATAGAGACGATAGCCAAGTATCACTCTCAGGAACGTAGATATACACAATCATGGTCAAAAACGATGTCTGTGGGGGATGTGACCCCCTGTACATTCCTCCCCTGAGAGTTTTCCTAGCCTCTCTGCCTCCCAGAGGGTTGCAATCTGTAGGCATGGCTAGACTCTGCCTGTCCTCCGGGGATATGAGGCCCCTCCTGCTGCTGTATGAATACTTGCCCATTGGAGAATCTTTGCTTTGTGAGGCAGCAATCACACTACAGCCCATTTACAGTCAAAGCCACAGGAGCAGTGATTCTATTACACAAAGTTTGACAATACTATGTTATCTGTGGGTGTCTGCAGCACCGTGTTGTGTTCTCTATTTGACGGGCATCATCTGTTTGAAGTGAGGACTTAATGTCGGCATGTGTGGCATGTGGCCTGTGTGTACAGGAGTGTGGTGGAGTGCTATCTAGGAGTACAGCTCAGCAGAATAAACTGCACTCAGGTTCCACACAGAGCTCTCATGATTAGATTCTCTAAAGGCTTCAGTAAAGATAACACTTGTGAGGATAAGCCTTTGCATGGCGGGACATGTATAGTGTGTGTATGTGTGTGTGTTTCGGGGAGGAGAAGGAGGTAGTGGCAGTGGGGGTCATACACCTCACCTGGTGAGCATGTAATGTTGTTGTCAAGGCCACAGACACCTCCACAGAGCACAGAGAAGATGAAGGCTGACGCTTCTCTCCCGCCATTTCTAAGCAGATTATTTCTCCCCTGTATTGAACTCCTGTGCGCTTGTTGAGCTCCCACCAATACACAAACACAAATGGCAAGCAATGTTAATCTGGAAAATTCATCACAAAGGTTAAAATGTCACAGTCAATATTAAATGGAAACCTATTCAGTGCCCGACACCGAATCCTGTGGAGACACTCTGTGACATCAAGCCTGGAGCTCGGGCAGAACCAGGCATTACTGGATATCACACCGCCACAGGTTTAGACTATCGCAGTAACCATCTTTATCACATTAATAGACTCTGGCCATGAGGAGCAGCACCTCCAATTCACTACACATATTAAATAGCAGCAGCATGAGACGGGGAGAGATGGCAGAAGAGAAGACACATACACAAAAACAACCGAGACAACGCTGTTTGACTTAATTCAGCATCAAGTACGAGATGTATGTTACTGTACCATTACCTTTTGTTGTAATTCACACTAAATAATTTTTTTTTAGATAATTCAATTACATGTACAGTCTCTTTGTTACACTATATATTGATCCTGTGTAAAGACGGCAATCTACCATCAGCAGTGTGGACAGTATGGAGTATTAAGTGTGTGTCAAGGTTCAAATGCATAAAACAGGGAGTCTTTGATAAGCTGTATCTTCTTAAATAGTCAGAAACCATTTAGAGTATCTTTTACAATGATAAAAAATAACAGCGTTGGCACACTGGGTTTTTCAGTCAAAGGCCCTTTTGCAGGTTTACAGGGCAAACAGAGAACAAAACAGTACTAAAGTGTATAGATTTTCCAGTGAGAAGCACTAATGCAAAACACCCACAACGCT
>NW_023339785.1:18686908-18687792 GCF_004916995.1 Morone saxatilis | reverse complement strand
CTTAACAAGGTGAAAGTAAAATGTTTTTCCAAAGCTTTTTTCCCCCCAGAGATGCGCTTAGAGCTGTCTTACCACTGTCATCTGTTCTTTTTTTTTTCTAACTGCAAGAAGAAACTAAATTTCCTTTGTGAATAACACTGTGGGACAATAGTGTCCATCAGCAGCACACTCAAAAACAAAAGCAAATTTAGTACAAATACTGACAACTGTAGGTGCACTGCATTTTGTTGGCAAATGTTGGAAACAGAGGATATTTCTGCATTGACAGGGTCTCTTCTGCAAAAACAAATTTTGATTGTCCAGCAGTTTAAGATCATAAACACACAAGCTAATGTGTTTCTTTTACATATATCTATCTGGGAGATCTTAACTCAATTCTGCTTGGACACAATTGGTGTTGTAGCAGTTTTATTTTTATGTTACCAGGCAACAGCTTCAATATCAGTAACACTGTAGTAAAATGGCTATATACAAAGTAAAGAGCTTGCTCTGCCAAGAGATGCAAATGATTCAGCGAAGTGCAGCCTGGCAGCTGCTAAACACAGTATTTTCACACACTGTCAGTTACGCACATGTCTCAGACTGAGCAACCGAGTGACCACAATTGGAAAATATTGGACCAAAGACATTCCTTTTCACTGTGGCAAAAAAAGATCCGTCCCAGATTGTTGACATTGTACTTTGATCTTTCAGGCCTTCACATTTATCAATCAAATGCCAACACGGTAGGGTTTTCCTTGGAGTCAGTCTGTATTTGTGATCGCCACTGAACCCATTCTAACTAACCCCCAATATTATCTATCTATCTATCTATCTATCTATCTATCTATCTATCTATCTATCTATCTATCTATCTATCTATCTATCTATCTATCATTAGCATT
>NW_023339785.1:18679216-18686808 GCF_004916995.1 Morone saxatilis | reverse complement strand
GAGCTTCCAGTCCGTTAGGAGTAAGCAGCAGTTAGTGGCCAGCTAATATCAATAAATAAAGCTATATGTCCATAGGTAAACAAGAGTTGAAGCAGAGAATCCACAGGACATCAGTAGGAAAACCAGAAAAATATATAACTTTGCTTCACAACTGAAGAAGCCCTTTCATAGCCTTTGCATACAAACCATGTCTGTATTTTTCGTATGCGACTATTTAATCTGTCGTCCGATTAATATCGTTATGCACAGAAACCTTGCACACTGAGACCGAAGCGTTTTATTATTCTATTCGTTGGGAAATTCACAATACGAGAAGGAGTAATCACACAATGAGGATGATTTTGTGGTCCTCTCACTTGAAAGTAGAAAAAGGGGGAAATTGGGTCCAAGGTGTCGAGAACAAGGAAAGTTTCACCTGCTGATAAAGGAGCTGTCTGCTCTATGCTGTCACTCTGTCTTTCACTCTTTCTCTCTCATTTCCTATCTTGAATCCCTGCACTGGAGGTTCCTCCGCAGGCTGTCGCCATTCTCTGCTCGCAACTTGTATTTGGCACCGTCACTACAAATGACTGAGCTCTCCTCCCTCTTGTCTGTGTGCTGTCGTCATCTGACTGGTGCAAAAAAAACAGAAAGAAAGAAAATTTAACCTGTTCTGAAAACGAACGTTTTTGAGTTGGTGTGGAAACATGATTGGCACAATGTGAGGTTGTATTTATTTTTGAACAATTCTGGAACAGAGCAGTCCAACAAGGGGATGACCATTGAAAGAAATGCATGACGATCCAACATCAGTGCTGCGTATGGAAAAAAAAAGATGTTGGAAAGGTCTGAAATCTGAGCTTTTACAAATGATGTTTTTATTACCATTATTATCTGACATGTTCGTGTCGTGTAGTGTGTTTAACTTTGTTTTACCCTTTTTTGTCTTAATATCTTTATTTGTTTATGGTTTTAGTTTTCTCACTTTTTGATAAGATGTTCTGGTGTTAAACAACATGTCAAATAGCGCTGCAACTAACAATCATTTTCATTATGGATTAATCTGTCAATAATGGTTTGTTAGTTGTCAGAAAATAGTGAAAAATGTTGATCACTGTTTCCCAAAGCCCAAGGTGACATCCTCAAATGTCTTGTTTTGTCCACAACCTAAATATATTCAGTTTACTGTCACAGAACTTGAGAAGACTAAAGAATCAAGAAAATATTCACAATGAAGAAGCTGAATCAGAGAATTTTGACATCGCTCATCAATCCATTGACTAATCGTTGCAGCTCACAATTGTCACTTTTTATGATGTCTTTGTACAAAGGGAATATACTTTTTATAAATGTTCTTTATAACAATAAAACCCAATAAACAAAGTTAAAAAAAAATAATTCACTGAACTGTTTTTCTCCTATACCTGACCTTTTGAACTGTATATTATAATATAAGAGATGTGAAGTGGACTCTTGCATGCTTCAGCGGTCTAGGCAACTGGGACTGGTACAGCTACACACCAAGTCTCCATGCTGAGGCCCCAAGGCAATAGTGTTAGCGCTAAATTGACAAAGCAAGTACATGTGACAGGAGGAGTCATAAAATTGCATTTTGTAGGATCAGTTTTTTCCCTTTCTCTCTTGTCCCTCAGCACTTCAAAAATTAGATTATTGCTCAATTTAAACCAATATGATTTATCTTAGGCTGGATCCACGTTACCCACTCGTTGAGTGAAGATGGAAGAGGATGAACTGTGAGCCCCTGAGGACAGAACATGTAGATTTGCTGTGGTCATAGTCACTGCACAATGCTGCAATTTTTTTCCTGTCACTGACAAATACACATGATCTTTAGAACAGTGAATGTTTCATTTCAGCTGATTTTTTTCAGTGTGCTTTCAGGCCATTTTCGTCAGATATTATAAGGTGAGGTAATGGCTGCAGCAGGGTCATTCTAACAGCAGCGCAGACAATCATTTTTAGATAGATTGAAATGTTTGCCATCGGCATCAGATGTGTTCATAATCTGGAAGATGGTCATGTGGTACGCCACACCACAGTTGCACATGATGCATTCATTACAATGGAATAATTGTTGCTTCCTAGGGAATAGCCTATAAAATCCCAATGGCTTAGCAAGGATTCATAGCTCTTTTTTGCAGGATACTCTGGCTGCTGGGCCCCGGCTTTTTTTTTTATTGCATGAGAAAGACAGTCTTCTGAGCAAATATGAAATGTATCAATGGTTCTGTGGCTTGGGTGCTACTGTAGAGTAGATTGCAGAGAGGCTCTCTGAAGCATGAAGCCCTGGCTGAATACTGGGTCAGCTAACAATCTCAGACCACATAGATACAATGGCCCGAGTTTCATATTGGCCCTAACCTACTGTCCAGCAAAGTGAGATGAGATAAAATTGAAAATACTGGACTAAGGCTTTCTGTGGCTCCAAAACTGACCTCCAAGTTGTCCTCGCATTGGCTTTCAATGTACGTAAAGGTCAAATTATATTTTTTAACAGGAAGCTGCAGTGTCACTTAAAAAGGCTTTGTCATGCATGTCTTTGCATTGCTTAAACAGCTCATGGTTTAAAAGGACAAGAACCTCCTGCCTTTGATGATGAATTGAGGACTAGTCTGATCATGTAAATTATCTGCTCCTTATGCAAATCCACATCCAGTTAATAGCTGCTGATTGCTGTGCTATTACTGATTGTTGGTGTTAAACATGATCACAGTAAAATACTGCAGCAGTCCATTTATTGTCTACCATAACCTACCACCTCTGTGCAATCACATACAGGGGCAAGTGCATTTCACAACATTAATATCACAGGCTCTAATAAAAAAGAATAATGTGATGAATAAGATGTCCACACATTCACCATGCTCTGAGACAAAGGACAAAGCCATTTCCATTTGGATTGGGATTTCTCCATAGCTGCAAGCGTGCATGAGAAGAATGAAGTAACATTTGGCTGCTCAATTAATTTTAAAGGTTTTTACACTATTAAGCCCAATTTATCCAGCAGCTATTACATCCTTCCCTCTCTCTTTCTTGTTTCTCTTTGATATTTTTGTTGCACTAGCAAAACTCCTATTTGTCGACCCGGTCCGTCTGCAGCGGAGTACAGCTGCATTTTCTGTCATTTTTATGTTGTGGCTGGAAGCACCACCACTACTGCTGCTACCACTACAGCTCCTCCTCGTTATGATAATTATCATAATGAGTGTAATCATAAACATATTTCTGTGATAAAACTGAACAGCCTTTCTGGGTGGAAACATTTTGACGTCTTTAAAACAATAAAATGTTAATTTTCTTTTGTTGCTATATGTAAACGATGCATTTAATTGGCTAGACTTTTAAAGAGATTTTAAAGGAGGGTTTGCCAAAGAGAACATTATCAAATATTCCAAATATGCTTTTCATATTTCTATTAGTTCTTTGCTGCTTTTACTGACACAAAATGAATTCAAAATCCATTGTATATAGAAAAACTAATTTCTTCTTTCCATTTAGATCATAAACTCATCAGATGGATCCTAATTCTTCCAACACGACTCAGACAATATAAATGGTCTGGCATCTGAATCCCTTTGTACTTCAAACTGATTCAATGCAGGGTTGCTTCATTTCTTTTTTTATTTCAAAAACAGTCTGTCAGTGTAAATATAAAAATCACCGTTTTATAAAAGATTTTTCTCAGCAAGCAAGAATAGTCACATGGACCGATAATGCCGGACTTTGTTAACTAGTGGAACAGATTGTTTTTAGATTTGAATGTATCCAAAACTAAAGAAATTATGAAGTGATCATTTCCATTATCAGAATGATTCTGACTCGAGATAATTATGAAGATCTTCACTTGAGTGACTGTAATGATGCAGAAACTGTCCAGACCTACAAATATACTTGGGAACTGTGTTTGACCTGTTAAATGAAAATTATTTATCTTTTTCTGTTATTTGTAACTTTACATCCCTTTGCCAAAAGGACAAGAATTGATTTCAAAGTGGTGGACTGGAAAAACACAGATCCCTTGCACAGCTCAATACAAGTCCTAAGATTATCTATGACCCCACAAATGTCCTTTATGACTTCTTTAAGCTAGCGCCACCTCACATGAGCCTGTATGTGAAACAACAGAAGGAGGTTTTGCTTTATTCCAAAAGAAATAAGACTTGTGAACAATACAAGGGACGGTCAGTTTCCTCTGTGCTTATATTAATACATATACCTGCACTTTTTGTTTGACATTGGCCAGTTACTGACATTAAGTATTTTAACTTTTTCTTTGCATGATCATATTGTGTATTTTCAGAGGGACCAAAAAAAGTATTCTGAATTGAACTTTAAGAGAGGCAAATATCTCAAATTCTTAGCACATAACACCATCTGCAAGGCCAGATACCGCTAGGGGTGAACTGACCCTTTGTGAAACAATATACTGCAAATGATCCAATTTGAAGGTTTAGGTGCTGTGTGCCAACCATCATTAGTGGTGTCTATAAAGTTGAATGCTACAAACCTCGAAGTAGAGACCAATGTTTAAGTGTCACATCAAAACCACCTTGAAAGAAAATGGGATTTTCCGCCAGTGCACATAGGCATGTCAAAATAGGACATATATTATCTGTCCCATCTCTTGTGTTCATTCTTCAAGTCTTGTGTGGTTTGGTGAAACAACAACAACATAAAGCCACTTGTAAGCACAAAATGTTTCAGCAGTGCCACATTTCATCCACAGATTTCGTTGTTAGAAAGCACCCCTGGCATTTACAGTTGTTTCTTCTCGCTAGTTTTCCTATTCAGCTCTGCGGGGAAGCAAATGCTACACTGATTCGTACCTGTCTTCAAGAACTGTGACAGCAGCAGGATGACTGCGAGGGTGATTTGGATCCACAGAGTCTTGTTTATTGGCAGCCATTTAGCCAAGCGTGTCTTCAAAACCTCGACAGAATAATTTTATCAGCTTGGAGTATGCAGAAGTTTCTCATAGAGATATGCTCCAGAGCAAAGAAACTATGGCGCTGGCAGGAGAAATGTGAGATTAGAGATATCTAGTCTGGTCATTCTGTGTGCAACACTGGGAATTCAGCCCCATCCAGTTCTTGTGGGAAAATATTCTAATTTCTTTTCTGGCAAAAACATGTAAGCTGGTGGTGGGTTGGATAGTAACAGAGTCAATCTATACTTGCTGATACCAACACGTGACTCCAAGCTATTCTTCCTATTGCTTAATTCATTATTCTTCTTTTTTTCTTTCTTACTTAAGATATCACATTTTAGGAGAAAGAACCCTGCCCCTAATCCTAACAATAAAGCCACGTAATGGGAAATGGCCCACGTCAAGTGGCTCTACAATGAAGGGAAAGATTAAAGGATAAATGCAGATATTTGATTCACACAGTTCTTTGGCTTGTGAATACTCTAACAACCAGATTAAACTGGAATACGAGCATTGGCTATAAGGAATAAAACCAACTGTGGTAATCCACGCTTGCCAGGTCCTTTGGAAAGGTTCACCAAAAGCTTGTACGACAAAGAAAAACTGCAACATCTCTGAGCGTCTATGTCAGCTCTACAACTTCTGCATCATTTGCATACATCAATGTGAAATAGTGTCTGTGTAAGAAGAAAAAAACAAACTGCTCTTTACGATTATATAACATTCTTAAGAACTGCACAACACATCACATATGAACACATACCATAAATGACAGCATTTTTATTTATAGTTATTTACAATGTGCTGTAATATGACATACCAAACGCCCATCCTGCCCCATGGCCTACAAACAACAGTATGGATTTTATCTAGTTTCCATCTTGGACTTAATCTGTTCACATTGCCTGGGGCTTGGTGTCCAACCTCAGGGGAGCCCTGGCAATCCCCTGACTCTCTATGGAGACCAGCAGAGAGAAATGTGCAACAGAATGGAAATCACAACCCTCTCAGCCCTCCCAGATTGCTATTGAAAGCACACACATTTACAGTACACTGGTTAAGACACCCAACGAAGCATTGATAATGAGGGAGAGAGTGTGTTACTTAGGCAATATTTGCAGGCAAATACAAGGAGAGAGTCAACTCTTGTTTTTATTCACCCCTCTAGAGGAGTCGGCTACCAGCAGTGGCCTGTGTGCTTTAGCCCTTTGATGCAGTGTTAGTGATCTTATGAATGACCGTCATGGGGTATGTGTGAGGGGATTTCAGATGGAGGAGGGCTGGGAACAGTAGGTAGACCTGAAATGTGCAATCACCTGCCACAGAGAGAGAGAGAGAGAGAAAA
Organism: Morone saxatilis; assembly: GCF_004916995.1. Taxonomy (NCBI): domain Eukaryota; kingdom Metazoa; phylum Chordata; class Actinopteri; family Moronidae; genus Morone; species Morone saxatilis. Next base: position 18,680,536 of record NW_023339785.1, on the reverse strand, counting down.
AGAGAGAGAGAGAGAGAAGAGAGAGAGAAGAAGGAGAGAGAGAGGAGAAAGAAGAGAGAGAAGAGAGAGAGAGAGAGAGAGAGAGATAAACACTGGGGGAGAAGAGAGAAAGTGAGAGTGGCATCCATAAAATAATTATTATAGACAGGCGTGACATGCCTTGTAGGGCTGATTGCCTCCTCGGTGCTGCTAACAGGGGGGTTTCAGAGGGAGTACACTCTGCAGATGACTACATTATTTATAGATGAAAGAGGATCCAAAACAGAGCGATCAATGCACAGATGAGACCGGCTACCCAACGACTCCAACCTGGGCGTTTGAGTGCACAGCAGAATGAGATGTGAGCACTGCAGAATGGGCAGGTGCAGGGCTACTTTAATGGCTCCCTGTCCCTTTCCCCCTAAAACAACCAGCTATTAAACAGCCACTTCCATCATTCTGACTGTGGGGGGAAAAACTCCAGTCTTGTCCTCATTTGGGAGAACCAGTAAATGAGCCAGCATGACCATTGAGGAGTTACGGCCATTTGGGCAGATCCATCAGAGCATTTTGCGGCCATGTTCCCGCATTTGAACACATTCCTGCACACAAGCATCCTCACAAATCTTTTGTTATCACCAAAGTGGCCGCTGTGAAACCACTACACCATGTGTGATACGGACTGCTCATGCTAGCCAGGCCGGTGCAAAGGGATAGGAAGTAGGACCTCAGAGAGTACATTAACCCGCACCGATCTGCCAAATACAGCAGCAATTTCACACCTGAGTGGATAAAAACATGACCATTCATTTTTGCTGGTGTCAGGGGAAACCTCACGGCTTAAATTCAACCATCGTGTATGAGACATATGTTCCTCATCATTCAAGAGAGAGTTTGCAGCAGCTGGGGAGGTCACTGCATTTATTTAATTATAATTACCTATTGAATTATTTTCTCAAATGATTTGTCTTACAATCATCTTCTGGTGTTTAGATATCATTTCACAGTTTAGTGTGATCACATGACATTTTTTGTATGACTAACTCTAATTGGCCCTGTTCTATGTGTGGGTTGGTGAAAAACAAAACAACAGCTTTCAGAGGGATCCCTCATTCATGATTGTACTTAAACAGCAATTGTAAACAAAATATAAAGTATGCTAAGTGTGGTGTTTTTTACTATGTTGATAGGATTGGATAACTGTTTATGTTTATTTACCCTGCATTATGTGACCACCTACTTATGCACCTTAGGCCTTTCAAGCACTGGATTTGACCATGCACCTTAGGACACTTACCCAATGCTCGTTATTTAGCTATTTATTCTACTTTATTTATTAGT
>NW_023339785.1:18653365-18679116 GCF_004916995.1 Morone saxatilis | reverse complement strand
GTGAGAGAGAGTGTTTTTCTGTATTTATAATGCTTTAGTAAGTAGCTGCAATAAAATATGAACAAAACAAAGCCAAATGTGTATATCCTCTGGCTGGGCTGGGTTATACTAGTTGTATAAACACCAAACATATCAAATTTGCATCTTTATAGTAAATATCAGGGATGCACTGATGTATCGGTGTTGGTATAAATCTTATCAAATTACACCAGATGATCCACACTTTCCACCATGTTGATTTTTACCTTATTTACATACCAACATGACAGCACTGTTGGGCACATTGCACAAGGCTGTGTATAATCACTCAGTTGTGTAACAGTGGAATTAATGAACTACAGCTAAAGACAAGGATCTGAATCACGACATCCTGGCGCCTATTACCATATCTTTGTTTGTGAATGAGTGTCTAAAACCCAGTGCAATTCACAGTTTTGTGTGTAAGTGTGGTATATATGTATGTCACTAGTTGTCAGAGAGCCCAGAATTCATGGCTCTCCTCCAGACAGTGCTGCATGGTTGTGCAGGAAGGACATCAGATATCACTTACTACATTTTAATAGCCTACACCTTAACGAAACAATGTACTTTCTATATTTTACATGAAATTACAAGTCATTTACAAGTCAGCCAAGTCAATTTTAATGACTTAACTTCATCTCTAAAGATCTTAAATCAGCATATCACAAAAGGGATTGTGGGGGTTAGGGTTCATGGAAAGATGATTAGATAGAAATTCATAATGTAGCCACTGTTGGTTTTACTTCATACTTTCCTGAGTTTGAAAGGATAAATAGAGAAAAATAATGACATTTTTCAAAACCTCTCAAATGGAAGAGGTTTAGCAATTGCTAAGTTACGGTTGCTATGGTACAGGATAATTAGAGAGCGTGCACATGAGGGTGTGACTCAGCACTATCAGTGTACGAATGGGAGCCAGTGAATAAACATTAAGAGGATGTGAAATAAAGCATTGTTTATGCAGCTGCTGCCTCCGTCGAGTAAGTAGCCTATGCCAGAATCTCAATTCTATTCCTGTTCTTCAAGACTGTCCAAGAAAGAGGGAAGCAAAAGACCAGAAACCAGCTTTTATGGATGCTTATATAAATGCAGATGAGAAGTCCAGAGTCCTTAAATCTGTGAAAAAGTGAGTACACCCTCCAGATAAGATGCAGGGGTTTGTGTTTGAGCTGGGAGAATGCAGTGATCTGTTCACAGCGTTGATATATTTAGCTGAGATTAAGAACCATGTGATGCAACAGCAACACAAATGGTTGAAAGATGCACTTTCTGTTTTGTGAATTTGTGTGGTTCAGTGTGCAATTCATTTAAAAGAGGACAAGTCGATTCTACACAGTGGCAGGTAACATTAAAAGATGACTCATTCAACACTTTTCTACGTCAAGATTCTCTCTTCACGTTACCTCTTCCCTCTGCTTTTCTATTGTACACTTTAGGATGAGCATTACAGTCTCATAATACGTGTCGTGTATATGGAGGCAGACCTCTATTTCCTGAGCTACATTCTCTGCAATTTACCCTTTCCATTTTTTGGATGAATATCTTCTATAATATTACATTTCACTTAATGGTATGTAAGAATGTATGTCTCTAAGGGTTTTTCACGCCATGGCTATGTAATAACCGCACATTGAAAAAGCTGCTTCAAACATCTATCATTCCCTGCTCTGCTATGATCCAGTTTTAACACTACTGGGCTTTGGCAGCGAAAGGTGCAGTAAGAGCAACTTGACATTGTACATTGTCACATGATTCCCTGTCTACAATAGTCTTTCTGTGAGAGCTCAGCACAAGAGGGATAAATATGAATAAGCACTGAAAATACATAAATATTTCATGGCCAGTTTTTCAGGAGATGATATTTTAAAGTTTTGTTGCATCTTTCCTCTTTGTTCCTGTCATGTAAATGGCACAATCACTGAGGTTTGAGGTAGTTTTGTTCATATCTGTAAATCCTCAGGGTCATCCTCAAGAAAAGCACAATGTACTTCAGTAGAGGAAAATGGAGATCTACTGGTGCATGACTCGATCAATAAGTGAGACACGGACTCTCGGTTGGGGTGTTACAGATTTCTTTGTATTTATCTATCTAATTCTGCCAGCAGCAACCAATGCGTCACTGTCAGTCTGCAACTGGAAGGATACAAAAGAGTAAGACTCAGAGAGCCAGTTCCAGGTCACATGGGGTGAGGTGCTGGACTTCACAAAACTCTCTGAGCAGGATGGGAGAGAACTGCCAGAGGCAGTGTGGTGCAAAGCCTCAGATTACACACTGGTAGAGAAGCTAATTGGCCAGTAGTGTGTTTTAAGTCTAGTCTGCTCATGATTTAACTCATTCATTAATTGCTTGTTTTTATGTATCCTCTGCAGCCATAAGAAACTACAATGAAATTATGTACTTAGCCCACAATGGACCTCATTTATGAAATACTCAGTGATAAAGAACATTGTTTGCTGGAGCAGGAAAACAAATCAACCGCCATCCTCTGAGCACCAAACACTTCATTTTAGGTGTTGGTACATTTTAAAAGGGGTGTAGGCTAATACTTAGAAAGAAAAAAAAATACACAAGTACAGATTGAACTTTGTCTTGCAGGAAATTTGAATTACCTGATACTTGTACAGGTTTGGTTATAGAGATAGAACAGGCAACCTTCAGCATAGTGAGACATTTTAACAAGGAGTTCAGGTCCAATTATGGACTGACCAGATGTTGTATTCATATTTCAGTGCACGGTTGTTATGTCAACGAACAGAAGCTGAAAAGAATACATCCATATCACTTTTCAGGCGAACACTTAGCGAGGGACAAACTAATAAGCTTTTGGGCACTGTATTACTGTTCCCGAGTAGAGGTCTGTTTTTTAGGCTGTTTTGCCTGGAATAGAACAAGTATTAGGAAGACAAAAGGACAATGTGTGTGTGTGTGTGTGTGTATGTGTATTAAAAAACGGATACGCCAGCTTTTCAGAATATATCTGGACTTGTTTCACCATGCAAGTAGGCAAAGATGGGCCGCTGACCAGAGTTACTGCAGGTCAATTAACCAGTGATATTTGCAGTCATGGGCACTGAGTTCAGCACAACATCAGTTTTGATGTGCAGTGACTGCTGCCAGTGCAGCTGTCACACTGAACACCAGCGCAGTTCAGGTGGCCACTGGCCGGCCATGGCTGGCTGCTATAAAACACATTCTACAAACAACACTATCACACCTCGCTGAAAGGTAATTGAAAATAGATAAAACCAGATGGCATAAAAGAAGATGCATTCAAAGATGAAGCCAGGCATTTGCTGTTATTCACATACCGTCAGAGGGGCGTGACTTTATGTACATATTTGTGTAAATGATCGCTCCGTGTAACGTTTAATTCAAATTGGTGCCTCTATCCTAATCATATATTCATGGGACCACTCAGCATGCTATGCAGTATTTACATTAAGACCCTTTGTAAAGCATTACATAGTGAAGCACTTCAAGTTAGTTGCACCGCCTGGGGCAATATCAGAAGCAGGAGGCCTCTGCCGATGCCACCAACCCACTGATTACCAAAAGTCCAAAAATCACTGCTACTGCTAGAAACAGTGTGTGTTCTTCATTTTGCTGCACACATATTACTTTGCACTCTGTCTGTCTGGGCAGAATCTATAGGGCAACAAAAATTACCCGCACGTAGATGTTTGAGTGTTTCTCCGAAGCGTTTAAGGCTTGATGTATGCTATTATAAAAGCAGTGTGACGGCGGCTGCATTGTCAGCACTCTGCTGTTCTACTGGCTGATGGAGGCTTGGGGCTGTTTGAGAACTGGCTGACTGAGGATATGACAAGATAAAGAATACTAAATTACATACTTCCAACAATAATTACTTTTTAAATTAAGCATCTACGTATTAAGGGAGATTGGTTAATTTTTAATGATTCTCTTGGGACAACTTATCCGTCTTTTCTCTCTTTTGACATGGTAATTACAACATCTCTAAATGTGATTTTTTGGGTGTGCTACTTTTCAGTTTATGGACAAAATAAAAACAATCCATATCCATATAGCATTTACAGATCCTCCTGATTGACAGTCCGACATGATATCATCATGTCTTTTAGATAATGCTCAATAAAATCTCATTGGTTGCTTTTAAATTGAAGATGTGTCTGCAGCATCGTCCACGAACCAGTGTGAAGTAGTTTTAATGAGGCTGAATCATCTTGTAATATATGACTTCATCCTCAGCCTATTTCTGTGCGATAGAATCAATCTCCAGGAAAAACAGGATAGGACTGTCGGTGTGTCAGTGTGTCGGTGTGTGTGTGTGTGTGAGTGATGCGGTGACAAGTTCATTCAACCTTTAGACAAATCTAATAGTACTCCCTCCCTCTACTTTCATATTGAACCGTTGTTCATATTACACAGCCTTCGAGGAACACGGAGCAATCAAGGCAAGAAAGCAGACACTCCTGAGGCACTGTTCCAAAGCAGAGTTGAATTTTTTTCCTGTTTGTTTTCCTGCCCCCTGCTTAATCAGATATACAGATGGACAATCACCCTGATTCACCCCTGTAGAGGGTTAATAAAGCGAGGTGGGGGAATGGTAAATGTACAAGTCCAAATTTAACGTTATGGATGTTTTTCTTTGGAGATATAAATATTCCCCTTCTGATAAATACAGCTTTTCAAGTGTGCATGATGACTGAAATCAGGCATGGAGAAGAGTACCTGGTCGCGCTGTGAGGCTGAGCCGAGTTCATGGCACCATCACCACAGAGAAATTATTTAACATCACTTTTAATTAAGTCAGCCTACAGAGCAGCTCATTACAATGGAAGGTTGATTTACTCAGTGTATTTCAAGCTCAGTTCAGTACAGTGGCATTTATGCCAGTGTCTGTGTCCATTCAGGCTCCATGCTTATTCATTGCATGAACATTACAACATACATGACAGCGGTAATATGAGAACTGACTGCAGAATAAGAATAGCACTGGTCTTGTGATGAATTAGTGTAAATGACCTCCAAAGAGATACCAAGTGAATCAGCATAAAGGCTTTTTTTAAGGTTTAACTTGTCCTTCATGGATTTAATTCATTCTTAATGCACCAGAGTGATCCTCCATAATGTTGGTGGGTAAGGGTGATATGTGCTCCATGCACAAAGTGCAGAAGTTTTTCAGCATGAAGGAATTAGTACCATAGTTTGATACTGGAAGAGAAGTGCAAAAGCAAGGGTGTTGTCGTCGGAGAAATCATTGCATGCTTTTTTATCTTCAGCTTCACAACCTGGGTTCAACTCCCAGCTTGTACCATAAGTATTTTATTATACCTGAGGCTGAATCTTTTTATTTATTCATTCAACGCAGACCAAAACCTGACATTTACCTTAGTCAAATTCAGCGTTGGGCTCACTACTCTAAAAAAGTCATGTATTACACATAACTCGTTACTTAGCATTGCCTGAACATGAACCGCATTTAATGAGCCAAACACAAACTAACTCACTTTGCTTTATAGTCGACTAATCCAGTTTATTTGGTGTGTTTATCACTAAAACAGTAGTTATATCTAGGGCTGAAACAATTCCTCGAGTACCTCAGTTACTACAAATTGTGATGCAAATTCTTTGTATCAAAGCTTTGGTAAATCCATATAAGTATCACAGCCATACAGCACAGATGAGTTTTACTGTCGCACAACTTGCTGAGGATGAAGAAAATAGCGAGGGGCGAAGAGAACAGACAAAGCAAGGATGCACGATAATCATCGGGGCAGATAAATTATTGGCCTGTAATGGGAAATTTATATCATTATGAATTGTTGAGATAATTAAATTACAACCAATAAATTATCAATCTAAAATAATAATAATTTATTTTGAATTCTTTAAAACGATTTATAAACTTTACTAGAAAATAAGTTAACATTTAAAGAGTCAGAACTGTTGTTTGTTGTTTTGTTAACAATAGTGACTTCAGTTTGATTTGGTTAGGTCAGAGCTAGGGAATAATAAATCATCCATCCAGCTCAGTTTGGATTGGAGTGGGTATGTTTGTTCAAAATATGTTCTGTGCTTTAGTGGCGCTTCATATTGTAGCCTTTAGTTATCACCATGGTCTGCCTATGGGAAGAATAGATATGTAAGAGTTTGTCAATTCTGGAATAAAGCTCTTTTTTTGTTGTATACGTATCTCTTTTTAGAGCAAGCAAGGTGAAATTACTATTTTCTGACTTGCTAATTTCTCCGCCTGTCTCTCATCTCATCTCCCTTGTGTCACACAGACTGTGTGTGTGTGTGTGTCCTACTCACTGAGTCGAGTTGCAATGTACAGATTTGATTGGCTGAGTACCAAATGGGATGATTCTGGGTCGCTAAACTAGTGCTATAAAGGCTACAAAAACTGTGCCGGTTAAAATAGAAACGCATCAGCATGCTACAGTGATTTGATAATCAGCAGCTTAGCTTTTCCCATCATATACTGTATACCCTGGTGAAATGTCAGGAGGCCATGAAGGTATGGACAAATACAAACCTAAAAATAAAAAGTCTAATCAATACTAACAACTATGCCTGTGGAGCCATTATTCTTTGGTTAGAGTTTACTGGCACTAACCAGTCACCATAACCACAGTTGGTCTGGTTGCCAACACTTGACCATGAGCTTATGCTTCCATATGAGGCGCAGATGGGAAATAACTTGTCCAATTTCTGTTGTTGCCACAGTCAGATTTCAGTCAGGATCACTTTTGTCAAAAGAAAACTTTAATTCTAAATACAGTATGTTATATTTCGCGGTATGGCTCGGTTCTGAGACCTCCCTGCCCTTCCATGTGCATATGTGGAAAGCTTAAGGCGAGGAGAGCAGCAGCAAAGACCTCCCCGCCCCCAGGGTACAGAACAGAGCAGGCATCAATGTCAACAAAAATGACATTAATTATATCAGACACAGCATGAAAAGGAGGAACTGGGGTGGAGGCGGGTTGCAAAGCGGCTTGCAGAGGAAGTAGCACAGATAGGCCGGCTAAAGCAGCTTAAGTAAGGCGCCCTGAATGACATTTGCCAATCGGATGTTTGAAGGGAATCAGCTGAGCAATCAGCTGATGTGGGTTGCATTCGATCAGCTGTGATCCATTGATGTAGCTGGGACTGCGAGCCGAGCTTGACTTGGGGCCTGTCTGAACTTATGCTGCACTGAATTTGTGGTGGAGGAACAACATCTTCACAGAAGTCCTGCCCATGAGAACTAATTTGCTTTAAAGAGTTTGTGCTCAACTCACAATTTCACAATTTTATGACTCTTTTGGAGGCACTGGCATTTAGCTCATTAAATATTGAAATACACATAACGCGGTAACTCCCCACCTGAGGGCTGCATTAGCCACTCGCATTTGGATGCAGATCATTTAGGCCAACACAGCAAAATAGCTGCTCATATAGTTGGCAGAGAAAGCATTCTTAGCGGGGGAAAAATACAGAATAAACAATTCCACCAGTGTAGAGGGACAGGTTTCACAGCAGATAAAAGTTGAAAACTGAGAAGGGATTATTAAGTGAATAATAAGCTGTGTGCTTTGCTGCTGGAGTTATTGTTGCAGGTCTCGCTTATTATAATTAACATGTGACACCGGCAGTACACTGCATCATAGGGAATGAAACAGACCAATTAATGATATATATCTTCACTATCCCACACTCCTCTATTCTGGCTCTATCAAAAACAATTCTAGACTAATAAATTGGTTGTCATGCATGTTCTTGGCTGAATGTTACAATTTTCACAGGTAACCATGGTGACAGAGGCAACCCGCTCAATTGGTAAATCACCCCTTTCTGAGAAATGCCACAATGCTGCTGTCCCCCTTTGGTATAGTAATAACTACATTACATACTGGTCTTTTTATCTGCACTCTGTACTATATTAGATAGCCTTCACTCCCTGTCTACAAAGAAGATTCAGCCCCACTGTGTATTGTGGCCTTTGTTTCACCACTGGCCTACTCACTGCCCCTGAGCAAACATACATTTTTGTGGTCTAACTAACTCTCGCCCTAATTAGCCACAAATCACTGAGTGCATTTGAAAATCATCACTAACCTTACCTATAAAGAACACCAATAAAAATGAGCAGGTCTTCGATTAAAGCATTTAAAGCCCATATGTAGAGTGGGGCAGTAGAGTACATTAAGTGATTGTACTGGATTTCTATTGACATTATGCTATGAAGAGAGAGAAATGCACACACACCCACACAATACTGCAACCATGAACTATGAGGTCCATGGTTTCTTTGCTAAATTACTCCGTTATGTATTGCTGGGTTTTTTTGCCTCTGAAAAAATAACTCGCCATCAAAGTATTCTTTTTCCTTCCTTTTTACTTTTCAAGGTCCAGAAAAGCATCTCAACTTTAAGGACCAAATACCATTCAAAACTAGGGGATGTAACCATACACCAAACTCACGATTCGATACAATTCATCATATTGGGCTCACAATAGACTTTTCTCACAATTTTATTTCATAAAATGAGATTGAAGACAAATTTTGACTGAAAAAGATTTTCTCTGACAATCCTTTTTTTGTTTCTGAGGTATGGTATAAACTGTGCAAAACAATGCATATTTATTTTAGTGAGTGAACTGATGTGTCTTGATATAGACTGATTAAGACACATTAATATCACCATCAATAATTTTTATAATGTGTTTCTGAACAATGCTTTTTAGTAGGGCCTGCAATATGACCAAAATATCCCAATAAAGGTAATTTCATATCCAGATAAAGTTAAGTGATATAGCACATTTTCTGTAAATTCAGTGAGTTTATATCTTGTCTCAAAAGGCCTGTGCAATATTTTACTTTCATATTGATCGTTGTGTGTACTGTACTGTATTTAAGTTGATGTCAGCTTTGTGTTGCCTGAGCCAAATGTCTAATCTTATCATAAATAGTTTATATAAAATGACAACATAGAAAGGCCTATTTCCAATTTCATTTTTCACACACAACAATCTTTGCAGATGTAAGTTGCAACGGCGGGCGTTATCTCTTTCCATCTTCGGGATTCTTTGCCATATGGCGTGCCGTGGGCAAAAGCCTCTTGCAATGCCTCAGTCTGCGGGTTGTTTTGAGCACCCGACTGTTCTTTTGTGGCTTTCATCTGTAGACTCTGTCTGTACTGTTTGACATAATTCTCGAGTATTTGGTGAAAGAGGTTAGTTGTGTCTGCGGCATAATTTTCTAAATACAGTTTTCTGATCCCTGTCAGACTTTTCATGCCAAAGACACATCTATGCTTTTAGATACGAGCTCAGAATTACCAAGTTCTTTATCTTGTGCACTCTCCTCTGTGTCTGTTTGTGTTGCCTTCATGCAAATTTCCTGCCTGCATCTGTGATGTGACGACAAATACTGCCATAAAGGGTGTGATTTGCGACACCACCATATAAACGATGGCGCATAATATGAAACGGCAGATGTTTTTCTGTCATAACACAATATATATTGTCATATCACACAGCCCTACTTTTCAGTACAGTCTGAACACACAGCAAAATACCCAACCAAGATAAATAAGAGCAATATCAATACGATCAAAAGGTCGCAAAGCATGTTTCCCAGCACCATATATCAAAATAACCTTCATTCTGGCTCCCTTTCAGAGCTCTCTGAAATCCCCTTGACCTGTTAAATCTGTGTAGAGTATGTGTGAGACGCTTACTTAACAAATAACTGTGCTGCTTCACAGCCTGTTACCACAGAGGAAGACATGTAGGATACATTCCCTCAATCTTCAAATGCGGAGAATATGTCTGGCTATTTGATTAATGCTGCAGCTGGGAGCGAGATCTAATTGTAAAAGCAGGATAAACACTTACTTGGAGAAAGGAAACGGTGCAAATCAGACCACTCCCCAGAGTATTGAGGAAGGAAATTGGTTTAAGGATGAGACACAGGCTTGCCTACCAATGCAGAGCCCTGTCACCCTTCTCTTGCTCTCTCTATCTAACCTTCTCTACCTCTACTGCGGCACCTTTGATTCAAATTTTCACAAAAAATTGGGAATGTGACACAGCTCTTTTTCTTTTTCCTCCCCAATGTATTAGCTATGCTTGTCCTGCAAGCACAAAGTCAGATCCTTGGATCTGATTGTAACTGATGACTTGAGAAGATATAAATCACACTTGAATTGCAGCCCTGAGATGTCAGCCATTAAAATACAGTGCCGAGTACCCGGAATACATATGAGATGATTGGTAGTCAGCAATGCTGTATGACACTACTGGATTACCTTATGCAAAGGTGTTCAAATGAATGTTTAATATCTGGGTCTGTTTAAATAGCTGCCAGGATGTAACTGCGACTGAGAGCATCATTGAGGGAATCTTAAGACCTAGAATAAGGAATCTATATTTATATATATTAAAAGCATTTCTTCCTCAGGGTTGTAGAAATCACTTCCACACAAGAGAAAGCTGAAGAGCTGATCAAACAAGTCCGGCTCAAGAAACTGGATTTAGGTGTTTGCGAATAATCCACTGGCCTTGACTTAAGACAACACCGTGCCACGAGGGAAAACCTGATAGCCACAAATCACTCTAGCCAAAAGTCAATTAAAGAGCCAGCTAAAAAGCATTTTACATCTAATTACATCACACAAATCATCCCAGACAGCACACACATGTTCACCACAGCCATTTATTTTCAATACAATGACAGCAGCCCTCATGGCAAGGCTTACGGTATTAAGGTTTTTTTCCATGCTTGCGTTGTGAAAGGAGATTTTAACATAATTACGTATGGCTGTGCCACTGCTGATTCTATTACTTTTTACTGCCTTTTTTGTGATTCCTTAGGAGATGATTATAAAAGTGACTTTAAATGAAAAGATAGTGCTCCTTTTAATGCTGGCACCATTTCACTGGATTACATAGCACCAACTCTACAGTGTTTTCAGGCTCACAACCCCAGGGATAAGTACCCTGGGCCTGCACTCACATTAGAAAGAGGTGATTTTCGGATATAGATTTTATGTTACTGGTCTCAGAAGCCATGCCATGAAAAGGGGATGGTATGAAATGAAAGTGTTCAGTGAGACAGTCATGTGTGTACGGCCCTTTATAGGACAACAATGGATTTTATGGCTAGATTTGATATTTCCACCTGTACTTTACTATAAAGCCATGATTTTCAACCTGGAATAAATATTTCATTTTTCATAATCATCAGAAATATACATTTTCAAACATGCTTTAAAAGTCTAATTTGAATGTAATTTAATTAGTCTTGCATTGAGTCACTGGTTTACCATCATAACCAGGCCAGAGAGGTAGTGGTGCTGCATAATGCTGAACTCCTTCTCATCCTGTGCAAACCATAGCTTGCCATTGGCAGACTTGTGCCTATAAAAAGCCTCAGTCACAGTCACAATAAAAATCTCTGACCAGCCAACAGGGGAGGAATTTTACACTTTATGAGATGAACGTTGAGGAGATTGAAAGCCCCATACCTCATCACTAATTACACTTCCATGAAGAAAAGCAAAATGAAATCCCCCAAAGGACAATACTTCCATTAAACATGATAAGTGGGTTACTGTGCTACTATAAACCTGACACAGGCCGGCCAATATACAATTCAGTACCTTACAACAGTTGCCATTTCTCTTGCTGGAACTCAAGTAATTAATGTTCTCCCAAATTCCCAGCTCTTAGCCTGTAGCTGTGGCTTTAGGCGACTTCTGGAACCTTTTTCCTCCAGACTGCCGCTGGCAAAAAACTTTTATTAATGTGAATATGTCATTATTAATGACAGCCTGGAAAGGTTAAACTCATAAGGTCAGGGGAACTGATGGAAGACCTTAATACATCCCATTTACTTCTAAGTTTCTACTCGTCCCAGTTACCTGTGATGTTTGTTAAACAGAAAGGACATTTCATTGTCTGTGCTGTGACTGTTAAGTATCCCATCTGACTAAACAGACTCCATCATCCAATACGTTGTTTGGTTTGATTTTGTACCTCTGAAACCTTCACCTGTCAAATGATTCCACTACAAAGTAGCTCAGCACAACAAATAAAACACGCTCTGGTGTGTTTGTAGGCACTGGAGAGCATTAAAACTCCAAAATAAATGATAGTCTCCCTGCATGTCCTGCTGGACTCACTGGACTCTTGGATCCAGTGCAGCTATTGACATTTTCGTGACTTCCTTATTTGGAATTATGGCACCCTGGCATCTGTATGGTGTGGTTCACTGGTCCTTTCAACCAGTCATATTTAACATTTATACTCCAACAGAGCCAAGTCTATCTATCTGAGACGTCCACCTTGGCACTGACAGATTGTCAGTCCAGCAGCCTGTGTTTATTGCCAATTCTCTCTCACTTGGTTCACAGCTTATACTTCAGAAGCCTCTCTATTCCTGTGTTTATGTACAGCATATCTTGACAGCTATAAGCCCGCCCAACCCCTTCCTGCCCCCCACCCCCTTTCGCATCCCCCAGCCGGGTCCTCTAATTTTAAAATAATGGGAATCTTAGGGAAAACTTACCTTATTGATTAAACTGTCACACTTGACCACTGTGATTGATAAAACTTCATTTAAACATGTCGTGCGACGACAGCAGTTTGAGTGACACAGCAAAAGACAAATGGGAGGAAACTAGCGGCGGGGGGTTTTGACATGAGGGGCTGTTCTGTGCTGTCACCTTTGCATCATATCTGCATTCAAATGCCTCATGCTGCCGCACTGTATTGTTTTACTTACAAGGCTGTGGAAGATTTAGGTCTCCTGTTTCACATCAGAGGAGAACCTGTACTCTTATTATCTGTCAAGGCTCAACTAGTCCCTGGGGACAAGCCATATTTACAGAGACGTGTTTGTCTCAGAACAACTGCAGTGGGTTCTGGCTTAAATATGAAGTGCCGCTAAGAATCTATAAGCCTAGCCACATATCACTATGCATACAGTTTTGACTAATCGTGTTTTGTATGACTGCTGTTTTGCTATCATGCCAGGAAGTTTTGCCCAATAGAGCATTAATTTTTCGGAACAGTTGTGATGGGAGAAATGAAGCACTAAATCATTTTGAGGCACTGCCCCGAAAATGTGTCCTGTTGTTAAAAAAACTGATTCAAATAATAAGTGTAACACCAGGTCTTGTCAATATGTATGCCCGTTCCCACTAGATGGGCATTGCTGTGTTTGTTTATTTGTGTCTTTGCTTCTAAACATTCAGTAGTTTACATGTTGACATCTGCAAGCTGCAGCTGTATAAACATATTCGGCACAATGATTTGATGTCCTCAAATGTATTGTTTTATCTACAACCCAAAGATATTTAGTTTACTGTAGAGGACTATAACAACCAGAAAATATTCAAAATAGTTGTTGGCTAATTTGATATCCTTGATTAATCAATTAAGTTGATCAGTGACTGACCTCACTTTAAATTTCAGCTGCAGCAATGCAGTGCATTCGACTCTGACGAATTCAGACTTTGAGAAAGGAAAACAAGCTACTCTGTCTAAATAGTAATCAGCACCACAGCAGACCGGACAGCTCCACCTCCAGCAGACCAATGCGTTAAACATATAAATGTAGTATGGGGCTACAATCATCTGCTATTGAAAGTAGCCTGTGTTTAAATGTGAAATAACCAATAGGATGTAATATGATATGAGGCTTGGACTGTATGTTGTACTGGTATGAAATTACACACTTTTAAAGAGAGACAGACAGCTACAGGGAAAATAATTAGCAGTTTTTCAGGGGAAAGCAGATGCTGTTGCAAAGGGCCGCAGAAATTAGAAGATTTCCTATGGCCCTAGAGGGACTCCGTAAAACAAGGGCAGTGTTGCAAAGTGTAATACGTGTAAGTTTAAAGTTATTGCAATGAAATGATGTAAAATCCTATTAAAAAAACTCCTCCAAGGGTTAAACACTTGACTTTATGGAGAGATTGATTGTGGATAAGGCTGGTGCTGATGGAGCAGACCACAACAGCAAAGACTGTTTAAGTGTGACAGAAATATATCACATCTCTGGGTATAATTGCTTTACAGCATTTTTTTTCTCTTCATGGTTGTCATTGTCCTACAGAGTTTGTTACCTAAAGTCAACCTGTGCAAAGTCGAGGGAACATCTTTTAAAAGATCGGGTTACTCACTGACTTGTTTTTGTTTTATGTTAGAAGCTACATCAACACACAGGACTCACAGACATTTACTGGAGATTTATTATTGCCATTAACTTTTGTGTTAGGTTACAGTTTCAAACTTTACTGCTTCTTTCTACAGGGCGCATACCAATTGAAACCACCCCTGGATATATTAATATAGTAGGGAGCAGATTTAATCCTAATGTGGCCACTCGTAAAAGTCAGTGAGGGTCCACTTTACACAGAGAGAGAGAGGGGAAGACTTATATTAAATGTATTCATGATAATGAATATGGGTAATATGAAATGGGTCATCATTATGAGACTCCAGTCCTACAATGAATTTAGTGCACAAGCCTAAATACCACTGAGAAATGTATGGCATGGGCTGACTAGGTCTGCCCAAGCAGTTTTTCCTCCCCTTTCTTTCTTTTTCAGTCAACAGTGTGTGCATGGTACCACATACTGATTCATTTTATAAAGTATAAGTTCAGTAAAGATGTCAGGGCCCGGTGTAAGTGACACCTCTGGAGGGAGGAGGATAGTTCCAACTTTGTGTGGTGTTGCAAGTGGTGTTCAGAAAATGTTCAGAAACTTGCGGATTACAAGTCTGATGTTCAAAGTTTTAGCTTGAACCTTGAAGCTACTAAACTAAACTAAATGACTAAAAAACTGGATGGCACATGCACCAGACATGAGCATCCCACTCTGTCTCACAACTGCATGAGCAACGAGATTTACAGATAAGCTTCAAGGCTGCTGAACAAGGAGGCACAACCAGACTTCAAGGCCATCCGGACCCCAAATAAGAGATACATACTGACAACGACATCAAGCACCAACACACCACAGAAGGAGAGACTCAGGTGTAAGCAATGATCTATGTCTCACATCCATCAATAGCAGATAACACATGCAAAAGCAGACCATAGCACATGTCTGCAATGAGTTACATTATTTACAACACAACAGAAGCACAATAATACCAGTGGTGAAAATAAAAATAAAGTTTCACTTACCACTGAAAGTGCTGCAGGCAGCGAGTGTAGGAGTTGAAGCGTGTGTGGATAACATCCTTCCAGTCATTACAGCACTTGTAGGCAATGTTTCTCTCAAAAGGTCAGCTGGACCACCAGCTACGCAACTGACTGGTCATTCAGTGTGTAAAGCATGACTTATTGATGTTCAGTGAAAAGGTTTAAAAATTTCATAGAAAGAATTGGAAACGTTCAAAGTTGGGTCATTTTTGGTGTTAACTGATCCACTGACCAGTGAAAACATTCCACAACACTCCAGCCAGTCTCTGTCCTCACACTGGAGCCTCATTTAACCACATATATGTGTAACCAGACGTGGTGTCGTTGGTGTGGTGGACCAGAGGTGTTGCTCTCGGCTCTCTGCCTCGACTGTTTTCCTCGGGTGGTGCAGCAACTCGCCTCCCTGTTGGTTCAGACTTCACAGAAACATTTAAACGGCTATTTTCAAGTCTGTTAGCTCTCAACTCACTGTTGGCGGCTTCTCTCTCCTCAAGACACCTTTTCGTGCCAAACATTTTGGCATTACGCATGCTCACTCGCTAACGTGACATAGTGGGACACTTTGTGCAGCCTTTGTTAAAGTCCCCCTCCAGTCACAAAAAGTTTTTCTTCTTGTTCCTACAGTTGGATGTTTGAGCTTCACTGTGCAGAATAAAATATTTGAAGAGTTTGACAGTAGTAGGACGTCTTCACATTCATCTGCTGAAACTGGAAAGTTTCTCTGTGCTGGCTGAAAAGCTGATTTTTAAGGGGCGGGGCCTACAAGCATGATTTGTGACATTACAAATAGTTTGGAAGTCAATAGATCAGAGCAGGCATACGTCACTTAATTGTCCTCAGGCCGACCCCCCCACCACCCCAGAAGAAGCGCTGTAAAAGTGTCTAGTGGCACTATGCCTAAAAGCTTCTGCGTCGCATTCTGCACGTCAAACGATAAAAAGTTCAAAAAAGTCAAGTTTACGACTTTTCTTTACTTCCCCTAAGAATGATGGACAGTAAAAGAAGCATCTGTGGCTTTGGGCCATCCGCAGAGAGGATAAAAAGGGTAAACTGAGGGACCTGTACAGTCAATATGTATGTCTGTGGCAAACACTTCATCACAGGTTAGTTAATGATGTTACTGAGTAAATGATGTGTGTGCCGATTGTAACTGTGGATTGAACTGAAACAGAAAAGAGTGTTAGTGATGGTGTAACTTTAGTTTTTACTGTGCAGAAATATGGCCCTACTATAAAACACCAGCTTTTAGATTAGATTTAGTTTGACAGTGTGGAGCAGAGGGTATTTTGACCTCAATAATTCACATAAACTGAGCTGACCTACCTTCTAATAATGAACCTCGTAAACAGCATAAAGTAATGAAGGAAGTGGAGCTAAAACTGACGTGTTCTACTTCTCTTCCCTAGTGAAAGGTCACTTAATAAACACAAACGTCAGTTGTGCTTCGCCACAGCAATATAATTTGTTTACAGTAATGTCACATTGGACAGATGACCAAAACAGAGAAATAAAGTTTATTAACAACAGAAACAGTGTCAAATGTCAGAAGTATGACATTCAGTAAGGTAGTTGTATATGTCAGGTCTGTCCACTTTGATGGAGGCAGAAATAGTTGTTTGTATGGCTGGCCATAGGAGTTCTGGTCTAAAAAGCAAAATTGTATTCTTGTTTTATGGTTAAAACCATCAGAATTTGCATTTATCGCCAGTCAAATCAGAGGAGGTGCTTTTACCTAGAAGGGGGTGGGCCCTTAATGCAAGGCCAAAGTACCTGGGCGGGCTGCTGTCATCTGGTCAAATTTGCAACTTATACAGGTGTGATGAATCTTGAAGTGTCCAGTTCACAAACACTGAGAATAGACTTTACAGTGAAGCAGGAGACATCTTGTCTCCAGCAGGAAAACTTTAGAAATGCATTAATTATGCATATTCACAGAATCTGGAATTATTTAGTGAGGTAGAAGGAGAAGATGTATTTTAAAGGATTTTAATGTGGAAATTCTTTTTCTGGTGGAAAAAAACACATCAGACACACATTATTGTTCTAAGCAGACGATTTGTATATATGTCTTAATACATGTCCAGAAGGGATAGGTAGTCCAAATGTCTGCCATGAAAATGGTCTATTTATTAGACCTCATCACTCCAGTGCATCAAACTAAAGTTTGCTCCAGCTTTTCTGTCCCATTTATACACAGCAGGGCTAAAAACATACAGTATTTTGGATGAAAAAATAAAATACTGTATGTTATAATATAATATATTGATGATACGGTATGATTACAAAGGATTTAAAGCATAGTGTCAGTTTTTTTAAAGTTGTATATGCACAGTGTTGTATAAGATAGCTACAAATATATAACCAAAAATATCTATATCTATATATATATATTAACATTACCAACAGACTTTTTTCACAGAAGTCATTTTGATATCAAATAGTTTTTTGTATTTAATATTCTTTATTTGTTTAATTGTGATCCTTTACAGTAGAAAATATGGAATGAACAACAAACAACTTAATAGGCTACTGTAAATCCCTACCAACCCATCCCACCCCACAATAATACGTAATAATAATAATAGTAATAATAATAATAATAATAATAATAATAATAATGAATGTAAGTATTATGTAAAAGGAAAATGGCTCAGAGAATATCTTAAAGTATATATCTTTATCTTCTTTTTTGTATAACATTGGTTTTTTGTTCCCTTTCATCTCACATCAAACAAGTTAACTATATTCCTAATCCTGTGATTTATGGATTCCATTTTATAGTTTTGTTAATTGTGTCTTTCCATTTGCTCAGTTGTGGTGGCTCTGGTTTCAGCCAGGTTTTTGTTATCTGCTTAAGTGCTGCTGTTCTTAAAATTCCAAAGAGATAATTATCATTTTGTTGAGAGAGCGGCTGTGGTATTCTACAAAGTAATAATAGCTCGGGCCCCAAATGGAGTTCACGCTGAAAAATGGAATCCATAACTTTGCTTATTTCAGTCCAATATTGCTGCAAACTGGACAGGAAAAGAAATATATGATTGCGGTTGGCTTCTACCTCCCCACATCTTCACCAGCAACTTGCTGTTGCCTCCTTAGAGTACTTTGCTTGAATAACAGGTTTTATTGTTTAGACATGAAATAGTAGGGTAAACATAGGTGTTAGCAAAGATACTAATTAAGGCTCTGTTCCATTTAGTGTAGCATAGAGTCTTTCCGGTGAGCCAACAAACACAATAGCAGCACCCTGTTGTCTGTTGGACCTGAATTGAAAAGTACTTTCATTAAGTCATCAGGCCGTGGTATGGATTTCTTCTCACTTTACTGCCACTATGGTTCTCTCCATTTATTTTACATCCATTTTCTCTGGGTTGTTCAAAGTTAATACTAATAAATTGGACATCTTACAGTAAGTGGATGAAGACGAGGTAAGATAAGTGGTCTAACTAAACAACTAAATAAATAATCATAAACCTGAAATCATACTGATACCTAAACTGACCTGCATGAGTAAGAATATAAAAAACTGGATTTGTCCTCAGTGATGACTCAGACTGTGTCTAATGTGTGATTACAACAGCACTTTGGGAAAAATAGACAGTTCATTACAAACACTGTTACTTTTCTTCGCAGGCTATTGTTTAAGAAACAACACCAGGACAATGTGTTTGATGTTAAAAGCTGCACTTATTTAGAGATTTTATTTAAAGAGAATATAGCCCACAACAGCAGAGCAACCCAACTACAGAAGTTACAAGAGCATACTGTATATAGCCCTCAAGTCGGTAATGCAGACTATATGGGAGGTATGTATACATGGTAAAATGGCTTAATTATGCACAGCAGCATATTTGGGGGTGTGCTTAAACTCATTTTACTAAATGAGAAAATCATTCTTTTGGGCTTGCATTCTCAGAGTACTAAACCTTTACTACTGCATCTTGAATCTGGTATTATGGCAAAACGTAAGGGTTCAAGGGAGGACAGAAGGCCATTAATTCACTCTGCAGTACAGATAAATAAAAAGAAAAAAGACAGCATTTAATTTCCATTGTTTATTAAGATATAAAGCGGGCACATGAATACAAGAAACGTGTGCACTAATAAGTCAGCTCTCAATAACAAAAAATCCACAGCAAAGTAGTTTGATACCACTCAAGATTCAAATCCAAACTCAAATACAGCAAAAGACAAATTGTGAGGAAAAACGTACTGAAAAACACTCCATATGCTTGGTTCTACAGTTTCACCTGTCAAATAACCATACATACCCATCCTGCTATAGTTCACAGATGTCAAACGAGCAAAACAAAGATTCAGCCCCAAGACTAAAGCAGCAGGATTTCAAAACCTCACTGTACACCACTATGCAGGAGAATACTACGTACGACTGGAAAACAAGCTGCACAGAGTTACTCATCCCACAGTTGTTACCTGAAGTAAAAAAAAAAAAAAAATCTTTTTTCTGTTTAATTTTAAAGCTCCAACACCTGGCAACTTATTTCTTCCTCTATTTTCGTATAAAGGCTGTGCATGACATCTTGATTAGTGTTCAAGCTTAAGGACAAGGAATACAAACAATAAGCAAGAGTTTAAAGTCGGTGAAATCCCCTCCTCTCCTCGCCTACCTCTAAGCTGTGGAGAGAAAACATATTGATCCCTCAATTTGGACACGTTCGTGGATTGTGGAGGTGTTTAGTCTCATTGACAGTTAATGAAGCTTGTCAGCTTTGGAGAGCACCGACACAGGGTCTACTCATTGTTTAGCCCACTGGGTTCTCCCAGACTCTAAGGAGTCGAGGCTTATTTACAAAGTTTGCCTGAACTGGGTGGATCTGTGTGCCTTAAGTGTAGGAATGAGCACATATAGAAAAAAAATAAAAAATACTTTGTCACCTCTGGTTTGCTGCATGATGTGAACATGAAAAAAACATCAAGAAAATAAAACTTGAGATGCTTAAATTATAAAGACATGACATTTACCCATCCAAATGCTAAAGGGGATACAAAGTCTTTAGTCAGTTTGAACTTACTGGATACACTTTATAGTGGCATAACAAAGTATGTATAAAGTTATAAAAATGCAGGCACACGTGGAAATCTATTGACTTTGGCTCTGAACCAAAACATATTTAAAATCTTACCAGTTAGCCCAGCACATCCAAAATGAACTACAGTTATTGCTCCTGTTATAACAAGGCAGTTGAGATTTTGCATAGCTGATATTTGCAGTACAGAAAGTATTTTGCCATAATTATTATAGTAGAAACACCAGAGACCCCACAGTATTACTATAAAACTGGTTAGAATACAAAATAATCAAAAGCCTCTTGGAATTAGTTATTATCGCTATGAAATCCACTCCACTTCCTCCTGTACACAGGAAAGAAGAAATGTACAAAATGCCTTTATCCAGTTGCTTTCCCTCTAACTGTATTTTCCAGGGAGGAGATTCTACACACTAGAGCAAATGTGAACTTATGGAATAGTAATTAGGCTGTGTAGGAATATAATAATAGGTCAAACAGACAAGCCGTCTATGCAAAGGCAGAACAAATATGATAAAACCTTTTCTTTTTGATAGAATGACGAGCTCTATCTATATATAAACTCATTGGTCAATATTTTGTGTTCTCTTGAATCAAAAAACAGGGCCCTTTAGATGCTATCCATGGCTTTAAACTCGCTCAGAGCCTGCACAGGGTTGATATGCTTCTTGTGAGAAGATCTCTTGACTCTGTTGGTTTGGCCATCATCCTGCTTCTCTCTCTTCACCAGAGGCTTCTTCTCAGGCGCCTTCATCCTCCAGGAGATAGCCGGCATATTGAGGGCCTCCATGTTCTTGTTCTTCTGGTACTTGGTAGATGCAACGTAGGAGGCCTTGACGGTTGACACCACGGTGTTCATCAGGTTCTTTGCGGCCTGAATAAGGGACATGGCGCTGTCCAGCTGAGTACATGGAAGAGACAGGGGAGAAAAGGTTATTCCAAATATCCATCTGTTTTGAATTCATGTCGAGTGAAAGTAAACTCTTCCAGTCTTTCTAATGTCTTCCAGTATTGTGTGGTAAGTTTTCCAAGGGATGAACCCAGACTGGTGTTTGTATGGAAGAATTAACAACCTTTCCGAGTTTGTCTGGCATAGAAACAGATGTGAGAAATTTGAGAATATGGAAAAAGGTCACACTAATTTAATCTCCACAATTTAATAGCCTCAGAGACACTGGTGACACTTGACTGGAAGTGTTGGAAGCATGGGCTCATTTCAGCTCTACAGAAAGGAGGGAGGAATTCATTACATCCTGCACTCAGAAGCAACCTGTTTTAATTAATTTCACTGGCAACTAAGTGGTTAATTAATGTTTAAAAGGGTCTGTAAACAGTGGTCTTGCACAGTCTTATCTTAAGTAGTAAAAAGGTTAGGAAACATTTGCTCAACATTAGTGCTTTCTGGCACAGAGAAAGCCATTATTTCTGTTATCTGTTTATTTGATATAAAATATAAGCTGCAAATTCTAGTGCAGAGAATGAATCATAAACTAATCACAAACAACAGTCGATGCCAGTGAGTCTTAGTTTTTTTTTATTTATTTGGGCAACAACAGATAATAAAACTTTATAAAGTAGCCAATGCATTGTATTGATTTAATTATCTTTGTAGCTAGGAATTAAAAGGTACCCTGTGGAGATTTCCTTGTAGACTGTTCTGTTTACATTCATTGTTTCTCACTAAAACACATAGTGTGTATCCTTAAGGCAAAAAGACATTTCCTGCCTGACTTTACATGTTTACCCTGTCTTGTGAATGTTTTGAAACATGCGTAGTTAGCGTCAGCGGTAGTTACTGTGGGGCCTTTGGCACAATGAAGACTGTAAACGGTAGACAATGTGTCCAAGGTTAAAATGATGTTGAACTTACCCCAGAGACAACCAGCTCTCCTCCCAGGTTCTGCACCTCAGCCTTGACTTTGCTGCAGATGTTGAGCTGGTGGCAGTACAAGGCAATACGCTGCAGGTAGGCGAGCAGATCCTGCTTACAGGTAGAGTCGGGGCACTGCGAGAGAGAAGGACAACATGTGTCAACTAATGCTCATATCAGTTAGCATATAAGCAGAACAGGTTTGTGGTTATAATATTACCTGCTTGCAAGTTGAGCAATGAATCATTTTATGTCACTTATGTTATTTACTGGTACTTCTCAATCTGAATATTTATGTGATTCTACAGACGCAATGATTTCACACTTTATCAAGATGAGTTAGTAGCAGTGTGACAGGTAAGGTAGACACCCACATTAGGGACGTGCTCAGAGCCAAAATGACAAATGCACGCCTACAACCTGGTAGATTGATAACTCATCTTCACAGGGTTAAGTGTGATCAAGTCACACAGAATGCAAATTCTATTAGGAGGCAAACACTGCTGTCAGTCAATTACTTTTAGGCAAACAAAAATACTTGATCTCAAGTGAACCGCCGCCCAGCATGTAGAAATGTTTTTAAAATTAAACTAAGTCATCATTCCAGCTGTCAGTTATCTGGGTTCTTGCAAGAAAAAAAGTTTGAGAACTCTTCATCCCAACAACCTGAACAATAACTTTAGGTGTGAATTAACTGCTCGGGGTTGGAAAAGAACTCAAACAGACAGAAATTCTATTAATTCTCAGAGGAAATATGCAATGGATGAGAGGATGTTTAAAATTTGAGACAATTATATTTCAATACCAACTTGAAAAAATCCTCTTGTTCTTATTTCCAACTAAGCATTAACAATATTGTCAAAAGTCAGCTAGAAACACATAACAAAATACATCATCAAATATACAAAACCAATAAATTACCATAAACCCCACTTGAAAGTTGCAGTATCTGAAAAGCCCCAAAAATGCATCTCATTTAGCATTGGCAATCTTTTTGAATTATTTCATCTCAGCATAATTAGACCCTGGTTTTACCTTGGAACACCATTTTCAGTTCCAAGCACCCTCCCAGTATAGTAATTAGGCCACAGTATTCTTCTTAGCTGCTCATCTAGTGAGAGATGTAAACACCCTGATGGGGCTCTGACGCTTTAAATCAGATGGTAGATGTCAGAAGACCTGACACACAAGCGGTATGACAGCAATGATCATTTAAAGATAATCTGAGGCTGACACCTACTAAACTAACTACACCTGTGAAAAGCCCCGGGGTGACCATGTGAGCGAGCTAGCCAAAAGAAAAACACTGGCAAAAACAGCAGTATTTGCAGGTCTGAAGGAGGAGTCCTTTGGCAGCTGTTGATTCTGAGTGCAGGGAAAAGGTGAATGGGAGGTAAAAGCAGCCAATCTTTTAATTGATGGTATCTCTGCAGAAGGAGCTGCAGGTCACTACTAAAGAACGCAAGTGTTGCATGTGTCTAGACAAAATGAGGAAGTGTTTTGCCCGGCAATAAATGAGCAAATGACACAGAGTGGGCTTCTCTTAATAATGGCAATTATCCACAGAAGGTGAGGAAATCCCCGTTTTTTGGACTTCAAACAGACTAGGACTTATGTGTCTAATCCTGCTGAGCGCGTCAGTATCCCTGGTGTGAGTGTAGACAGCTCCACTGAATATAGCACCCCCTCTCCCAGACATGTAGATGCATGCATCCACCACAACTGCCTCATTCATACACAGCATACATCAGAGAGATGGGGACACAAAAACAAAACAGTCTATTCAACACTTTCTTTTATCATACTTAATGAAACCCAGCCAATGTACATACATAAAGGTCACAAAAACTACTAAATCCATTACCATGATGTCTTTCCTTATTGAGAGCTCCATAGATGTCCTGAGACAATATGAATAAAAGTATTCTCTATCACCACCACTACCATCCACTCTTGATTAATAGAAGGATGGGCTAAGTAGAGAGGAGGGAAATGTAAGAGTTGACATTCTATTAAAGAAAGGTATGCAAGATGAGATGAGGGGAAAGAGGGCTGGAGGGGATGATCATCATACAGGAGAGGACTTAATACATGGCTGAGAGATTGGAGAATATATGAGAGGGAGGAAGGTTAAAAAAAAGAACCAGAGAAAAATAAGTAGTTGGCGAAAAGACTAGGATGAAGAGTGAGCCAGAGGGGGAACAGTATGGAGGAGTAAATAAGGGGGAGAAATCCAACTGGGGAATCGGGATGCAGACAGGAGGATTCAACTGTAGTTGGGGGTGGGAGAGAGAGAGGAAGATCACAGATCACACAGCAAACAGAAAGAAAGAGAACCACAGGGACAACACACAACAGAAACAAAAAAGAAACGAACCACGCACCCGGAAAACAGAACGAGAGAAAACACGACAAGGAACTCGCAGCAGCAAGGAAGGCAACAAAGAAAGAAAGAAAGAGAGAACAGAGAAGTAAAGACCACTGACACAGCAAAGAAAACAAAAGAGAACATCCCAACCCACCAACAAACAAGAGAACGAAAACAAAACAAAAACAATTAACAAAACGAAGAGAAGAAGACGGAAAAACACAGAGAAGAGAAGAACCAGCCAAAGGCCACCCCACCCCCAACACCTCCACAAGAAGAGAGAGCATGAGAGAACAACAACAACCCATCCAAAAACGGGGTGTATGTGTGTTATAGCAAAAAGCCTGGGATTGAGGCGGAACTCCCATTAACAGCAGCCAAATAGTAAAATGAAGGCGATGTGGAACAGACATATTCAGACCGGCCTGAGCAGCAGAAGAGCACTCGTGAAATACAATCCACTATGGAAGACTCAGATACTCAGCTACTCCCAGCTGTCTGGCCTCCACTCAACCACTATACACCGAGACAAAACCATCTGCAAGGGCTGATGCTCAGCCCCCTAGACTGAAAATAGGACATGTGCAAATTACATAAGGTTGCACCAGGAGAGAGAGACAAGAACACCTTGATTGTTTTGGTAATGCAAATAGGAAGCACTGTGTGCGATTAACTCAAAGCAGTGTTCACAAGCTGATCAACGTTCACCCCCCCCCTGACAACTAAAGTACCTCACAGACTAGCCTCACTGTGCTATATTAATGGCTTCCAGCAAGCAGAAGTATCAGGTAGGTTCATTCTCATGTTCACCAAGAACCCTTAGGTCTCTGCTATTTTACACTTAATGGTATGAATTATTAATGGTGGCAGATGATGAACAAACAGGGAATGGGACTTATATGTTAATGTTTGCAGTTGTGCAAACATAACCCAGCAGTCATTGTTGAAAATTCAGCATTCAGCCTCGACTGTTTTTTAAACAATTCATTCCATCTCACGAAACAAGATTTAAGCTCTAGTGTAGAAAAGACCACAGAGGATACAATCACTCTTAGATCCCACTGAAGTAAATCATACATCTGCCTACATAAATAGTGACTATAACAATCCATTACGAGCCGCAATCATTGCAATTCATTTTTTATTATCTAGAGTGCTATCTGATAAAAGATGTACCATCCGCATCGACACTTAGCCTCTTGCTTTTGATCACTACGCACAGCCACTCGCTGGTCGGCACAGTTATAGGACCTGCGCAACATCCC
>NW_023339785.1:18645815-18653265 GCF_004916995.1 Morone saxatilis | reverse complement strand
AGAAATGTCAAACAATAAGATAAGACATTTTATTATTGTTCCAATGAAAGACAAGAGCTGCGTGTGAAGGACCGGGCTGAATTACTGCTCAACTGCTGTAAATATGTTGTTGGAAAGTAAGAAGCCTGGTCTTTTCCCTATGAGCTGGTAACGCTGGGAATATTTGACCCACATACTGCCCCAGCCAGAGGGGCAGGAAGTTGCCTGGGCCTCGTCGTCGCTTTGGATGCCGACAAGATGTTCTTGTATTCGGCCATGTCCGTCTGAAAGAGCTGATCCACCCAGAGGGGAACATCCAGGTTCAACAGGTCCTCATGGCAGAATAAATTTAGCAAGTTTAAGGTTTAAACTTGTCTTGTTGTAAATCTTTGGTGTAAACTCGCCTTAAACAAAATGTTCACCAAGAGCTCCTCAATGCACCCCTTTGCAAAATATTGCTTCTACCGCCACCGTTGAAACATGCTACTATAGACTTTGATCTGGTTATCAGACAGCCAGAGCTACAGCTAAACAGAATATGTTTTTATTTCCAAATGTATATGAATAACTATGCCTCAACCCTATAAATCTTCCCATATCTGAAGTACTTACAGCCCAATTTGTTCACCTGCCAGAGTTAAAAGACAAGCTCAAACAAAAACAAAAACCTTCATTCAGGCGAACTCCACTGTGTAGTGCTGGGGTTGGATTTTCATAGCTCAAAAGGGAAGAAAACAAATCCAAAACCGTAGCCATTGCATTTCACTGTGTGGCTTTACTGCTCTGACATATAAAACATCTATCGGGGGAGGAAAAATAAAAATAAATCAGACATACGTGTGCACTACAGGGTTGTGGATAATTAACTGTGCCTAACCTGAGAAAAGACCTTCAGGACAAGAAGCCACCGGGAACCTCAATCTGCCATTACACCTCAAAACTGCCACCAGGCTTGCAGGGATACAGAGATATACGTCACAGTGTGCTGACTGCCATTGGGAAAACCGTGCGACTGAGATCCATGGCATAGTTTAAGGAGATACAGGAGACAAAGCACTGGAAAGAGCGTTCTGTTTCTTTAGACAGAAAGTGAAGTCGAAGATAGGGCTACGGAGGGATATGATCGATTCGAGCTGCATTCTGTAGACAGTTTAAGAGGACTACACTGCAACATAAAAATTGTTTAATATATTAAATGGAATTTAAAACTTGAAAATAGTGGTGGTGAATACAAAGTTGAAAATATACAAGTAAAGTATAAGTGAAGACAAATGAGAAGGCTACAACCACTAAGGAAACAAAGAAATGTAAGAACAGAGCAGGCTTCCTGTTCACAAGAGCTCTGATGAAGTTGAGTATGCTGGTGTTTTCTGTGCACTGCCTAGTTAATGGGCCTTACAGTTAATGTGCTGTACATTAGATTTTGTCCGTCTGGTGCTGATTCTGTTACTGTTGATGGCTAAATATAAATCTGCCATGGTCTACCAATATCAATCAAGATCAATATCAAACAGAATGATGAGAGATCTCCTCTCCTCATTGCATCTGCTAAAAAGATGCTCCATATTTGCGTGGGGCCAATTCAATCACACTGGCACTTGGGAATGTTAATGTGACATTGAAGCAGACAGGGAGTCTGGGTATGACAGGAGAAAATCAAGCTGGAGGCAAGCCAAAAAGACCGTCTTTAGAGGTAACCACAGGGACCAATTAAATGGCCCTCGTCAATTTTTAATGTTCAGGCTGCACCTGTCAGTCAGGCATTTCACTGTCGTACTTGTAAGCAAAGCTGATAACTTAACAATGTGGCTACAAAATAGGTAATGGGTAATAAAACATTTATACTTTTTAACTTTTTGACATTCAAACCCTTTACTCCTTTTTGGCTCACCGAATACCTGACTGCCCCAAAGACTATACCTAAGGACTTAAAGCTTTCAGAAAATATATTCAATAGCTATACACTATTTAACTAGCCCAAACCATAGTCATTCATACTGAAGTATTAAGCATCTGTCCACAAGTGAGGAATGAACAACTTTACATAACCATCTCAATAAATATTTTGCCGTTCCAAGCAGGTTCTCCATGTCTTAGAGCTCTTTGGTTACCAAAGGTGGCTCTTTCAAGGCCAACCTCTTATTTCTGGGCCTTCAGGATTAACAAAAAAACATTAATAATGAATTATTGTGGGTAAATGCCTGGCTTTCAAAACAATCAATTCGGAGTTGATATATTTTCTCAACCAGCAAATAAACTGGGCTTCACTTGGTTGGGCTGAACTGCAGTTGGCTGAGGGCTGACCCTTGAACTGCTGAGCTGAGAATTTGTGGGCTCTCTGGGTGATTTTGCTTCTCCACCACTGCAGTAGGTAATTTACAACCCTGTCTGCTGTAAAGCGTCTAGGGCCAGAGCCGGGATTAGACTGTGACCAGCAACAGAGCCCATGGATCACCATAAATATCCACTGATTGAATGCAAATTGGAAAAGTACACTATGTATGTCAGTATACATTATGAGAATAAAGCTTACGCAACACATACACACACAGCTAGCACATGCCCATTCTCTAAATATGCAAGCCTTATTTTATGTGCATGTGTTTGTATGTGTACATGCAAGTGTTTATGTGGTGAGCAGGCAAGCAACACAAATTTATGGGCTACATAGTGGCTAACACATTTGCATTATAAATCTCAATTACATAGCATTATTTGTTTACCAGCCAGCTCAGATGGAATTCTCATAAGGTGCCCTGCAGAGGAGGGTCATAAATTCTTAATAAACTGCAGTGCAGACCTTTGTACAGCACTGACCTAAATCCTGCAGCTCATCTCTGCACTACACTCATTTCTTTAAACTTTAATAAGGTTCTATTACACAAATTTAACTGTTTTTCAGAAACCCCAAACTAGACCATGTCCACCTGCGCATCTCTGTTGAACACAATATGCATGTATCAAAACATGCCATGACACAGTCTTGCAAAGGAAAATGTGGGGTAAGATGCTGTGCTATCAGTCTGGGACCATCTGCCGATGTGTTTTATATGAGGAGTAAACCCACATAGGGCCTCCAGGCCAGAGGCACAGAGCACAAGTGATTAATATGCCTAGGTTAATGAGCAGTCCCGGCATTGCCTTTGCTCCTCCAACTCTCTGTCAGTATGTGTGCATCTCGGTGGTGATTCACTTAACTATTGCTTCTGGAATATGTAGACCATCCCAACGTGCCTTGCTTTTGCTTGAAACAGGCCTGTGGCATCTCCTGCTTTGTTAGAGATACATTCCTAAATATAAACTGCCTGTAAATAAATAAATTTAAAAAACCTGCCACCTGGCAATTATACTGCTAATTAAAAGGCGAAGCACTCTTAATGGATTCAT
Source organism: Morone saxatilis (assembly GCF_004916995.1). Taxonomy (NCBI): domain Eukaryota; kingdom Metazoa; phylum Chordata; class Actinopteri; family Moronidae; genus Morone; species Morone saxatilis. The sequence continues at coordinate 18,649,899 of NW_023339785.1, read as the reverse complement.
CTCTCAGGAGGGATGTTCCTCTCTCTACACAAATGCACTCCCCCACTTCTTTCTACCTCTCCCATCTCTCCATCATTATTTTCCCCTCTAACCCATGTCCATCCCTGGGAGCCCTGGCTGATGTGTTACTGGTGAGTGTCGCCTGGTCTGCTAGTATTATGGTCTTTGCTGAGAGAGAAAGGCTAAGAGGGACAGCTGGATGGGTTCAGAGGCTGGAGGGGTCCTCACTCTTGGCAAAGACTTCTGTTCCAACCGCCAAAGCTCTTCATTTATTCATACTTTGAGTGCTTCAAACCCCCAAATCCCCTAATAGTGTACATACACAAACATACACAGAAGAAAAGATAAAGAGTACTTACAAATAGTTGAGGATTGGAGAAATCTAACACATCCATACACATGTGCTTACAGAGAGGCAGGCCAGTCAACAGACGTGCTTGTATGTAGGCACACACAAACCCACACACACACACACACACCTGCACAGTTGCCCATCTGTTTTCTTTGGGGGATAACACTGTTTTCATTAAAGTGAATAAGCATCTTCAAAAGCGGCAGTGAGGCATACAAAAGTCACTTTCCAGAACGGCTTATTCCCTATTCAGATGATTCGGATGCAATTGGGTCAGAATAGATCAGTCTTTTACTTTGTGATATATGTGGGCCTGTAATATTAAGGATTTAAGGGCACCTTAAATAAAATATCAGATGTGAAGGGCTCTTGGACGCCAGCAGCTCATTAAGTCAAACTATGAGGGAGAGATTTATGCTGAAAGCTAAATGCAGATGTTTCCAGCATGTGTTGGCATAATTGAAACCCCTGGTTGAGCACCACCAGGACAAAGGTACTTTATATACTTTGTACATCCCCTTTGAATGTGAGCAAATGTTATTTTTTTACTAATATCAGTACATGTGGAATATACTTCATACATGCCCCAGTAGCCCCACCACATCTCTCCTCATTACATAACTGGTAGAAAAAAAACCATGACTAAACTATGTAATCAACTATTCACCACTGCCTTAAGTAGGTGTATTTAGAGACAAATATTTACTTGCAAAATAGATTCAAACTGATTTGTTAATGGCCAATGCATAGCAATAAAATCCATGTGTTGTAGTCAGCCCTGAAACATTAAATTTGAATGATCTCATTACTTAACAAAGAGGCTTCTCTGCTGTTACAACATTTTGCCAACATATCAGTAGTGTTGTCAACAAAAGCAGAGTAAGGGAGAGACTGCCAAACGCCTCCAATGTTATCAAAATGGAAATCTTATAGCAAACATCTAAAGCCATTGTGTGCCTTCACAAGCGTGTGTTCTTGGAGAGAATGGAAGAAACCCACAGCTGGTGGATCTAAACCACAAAAGCAAGCAATGTCTTTACGGTAGAAGACCTCAATCTGACAGCCATGACTGGTTGCACACATCACAACTAAACTCTTCCATGATTTAACAACAAAATGTATACATATTGCAGTCACAGAGGCAATCAGTCTCTGCCTAAGAGATGGCCCATGAATAAGTTAGAAGATAAATCATGTACAGTGTCTCCCTGAGGTGTGGTACAGTGCAAGTATTTAAGTGAAATATGAGGCCATGGATAATTGAATGTGTGTTTCCCTATGTCAAGGACCATATTCTCAGGGGTAAGGGATAGTCGTGGAGAGATGATGGAATCGGGAATTGGGGAGCGGGAGATGGGAAAATGAGAGACAGGGAGAGAGTGTTCGATCCTGAAAGAAATTGGTAAAGACTGGTAAGGGTGTCTCATGAATAACACAAATCATAGCGGTTGTTAACATCTGCAGGGCTGTGCCGTGTGAGCTTTTTACTTTGATTTGCTCCTTAACGTGCAAATGAGAAAAGATTATATAATGAAATAAAAAGCATTTCTGCAAAAAGAAATTTCATGTACTGAAAGTTATTTTTTTTAGCAGGCATGGTTCGACACAGAATATTCCAAAAGAAAAATGTTGCTCTTATACCCGGTCTTTAAAATCTGGTTTACATGAAGCACAGTTAATGACAACATTTCAAAACAAAAAGGAAGGGGTGTCAAAATGCAATAACTATGAAAGGTTTGTTTTTCCAAGCTCAGTGTGAGCACCACAGCACACAGCAATGTCAGTTCCTTCAGCAACACAGGAGCTGAGAACAAGTTGTGCATTTGGGTAATGAGAAACTTTACTCCACTCTAACACCATGGTGTCAATTTGTGTAGCATAGTCTGAACATTCATGACTTAGTAGATAGTAAATTTAACTCTGAGGTAAAGTAGTTAGGGTCAGAATGATGAAATGGAACCCTTATCGATACATTACTGATGCTTGCTAGAAGTATTATTCCTTAGGATTAGTGACATATGTGCCCTTGTCTTCTAAACAGACCAATTAAACATAGTTCAGATGCCCTGAGCATATTCTGACGTTTTACATTGCCAATTCACAACAAGGAAGTGAAGGAAATGACTTAATTTGTAGCTTCTCATTTTAATATCATCTTTCATGTAGTCCTGCTGCCTGCAACATGTCTTTTTGAAACATAAATTACCTTAGCACTGTCACAAAGTTTGTGCTACAATTTTTCTACACAAGCAAGTAATTTTCCTTTATTTGTCCTTAGAGTCTGCTGCGCTTGTTGCTAATTTATTGGGCCCCGACAGTGTCGATGTGGCACAATGATACAATTCTAATTATATATTGAGGTTGCAAGCACAAAGGTGTCGTCTATATCAAACCCTTTGGGATGGATTTCATTAACGACTTACATTGTCAGCTATGGTGCGGCCCAGCTTGTCCATTCTTGATCCCGCCTCTGCAATTTTCTTGGCAGCGCTGATGACATCAGACGTATTCTTCAGTGGCCCTTTACCCCTGTGGAGAAAAAAAGTTGAAAGATCAGTGACTGTTTCTGATCCACTGCAGCCTCATTCAATATGCAGGAGCAGCATCTCAGTCATGGAGCAGGGGTTTGTTTTGGAAGGTTGTTTTTTTTTTTCCTCTCGGTCAGAGGCAAGTATGGATAGAGAAGCCTAACTTATGGGAATTGTTCAGGGAAACATCACAGAAAAAACACTAACGCCCATTGTTCATTCAGAACTGAAAACATTTAATAATCCATTAAATGCAGACAGGTAGCCTTCATTTTGAGAGCTGTGCTTAAAGAATGGGACCATGAGGCTGTACTATCACACTCTTTTGTAGCACTATCACTCAACAAAATATCGTGTTAAACTCATCTTCCCCTGTAGTTTACAGAAAATATATTGGTCATAGGCGTTTAAGAAACTGGCAGCACTATCATACTCTGGAATCATAAGAAAACCCTTATTCAAGATTATATTACAGCGGTCACCAGGGCCATATGCTTTCTAACACAACTTCTCAGTTTAATCTACTGTATTTGTCCCCTTTTATTTAAGCACCTATGAAAGCTTTATTAGAAGGCTAAGAAACAAATCAGACTGGTTTTATTTCTATTGGAGGAGAAATATTGGCTGCCCTCAAAAATGCTACACAGACACACACCACCAGCTCTTCATTTGTGTAGTCATTTTCATCCAGGTGCATGACAAAAAAGGAAGCCAAAGAAAAAAAGTAGACAACTGAAAGTAGAGAGATGAAAGTACAATTCAATTTGGTCATTGTCCTAATGTTGAACATCTATTCTTGACCCTTCTTGAGCCAAACAAAGCCGGTCCCAACACAGGTCAGTCCAGCCATGACCTGACCCACTGTAAGCTTGTCAGCCATTTGCCGTTTTTTTTCTGCCCCCACAAGGGACTCTGGGACACAGTTGGCAAGAGGCACAAATTGGATTCAAAGCTGCTCTCTCCAGGCTAAAAAATGAGCCATCCAACCCAGAACAGATGGAATTTTGTGTGCTGTTCTCTCGCTTCCTCTTCCCTCTGCTCCCGTCTCCAACCCTTCCCCTCTTTTGCTCTCCCTCTGCTGCCCTGCTGTAAAGCAAGTCAGGATCCTAGTGGAAGAGGCCACGCGTCAGAGCACAGACTGGCAGCTCTCCGGGGACAAGTCAACCTCTGGAGACAACTCTGGAGGCATTGTGATGGGTTCTGG
>NW_023339785.1:18621240-18645790 GCF_004916995.1 Morone saxatilis | reverse complement strand
GGGGGGGGGGGGAAGCCTGCATGGACTGTTTAATAAAGTGTTGCTAGTATAGTGTTGTAGTTTTTCCTAATAAAAACTATCACAATGCATAAATACAGGAACCATTGAATTCTCCATAACCACGTTTTTTCTCCTTATAAATATCCCTTGCTGTAGCCCTAAGAAAAAAAGGAGCTTCCTCACTTTCTCCAACTCCACCTAGATGGCCAAATAATCATAGTGAAAAAGAAACAGAAGCCATGGAGATACGTCCTGACAAGAGGCCATCCTTGTAAGATTTTCGTAATGGATTTATACATGGAGAAGGTACTGGGGAAGGTGTCTGGTGACAGCTGCAGGCCCCCAGATGGGTGTAATGTATGTATGGGCTGAGCACTCCACAGCACAGAATGCTCTAAGATAGGTGGCTCCCAAATATGTTGCATGTTTGCAAGCTACACATGCCTTATTCATGAGAGCTGCCATACTGCCAAAAGCGACTCAGGAGTCAACAAGAATCTCTCACTCTCTGCAGATTGGTCAGGAGAGAGGTCCTGAACAATGACCTCATACAGCATTAACCTTGGCAGGGCTTTGTGCCAGCTCAAGGTTGAGGGGGCAATAATTTGGGCGCGGGCTGAATTAGCCAGCTACTGACCTTCCATGTGCTACTGCCGCATGCAAGAGTCAAGGCCTAATGTGAAGAGATATATCCAGCCTGACAAACATCCATGTGTGTTCACACGCTGGCATACACAGAGTGCTACACAAAGCCCCAGAGTGCCAAATGAGAAAAAGTTACACAACACTAAGATGTGGTATTTGTTTTTTTAATTAACTCTCTCTGAGTAACTGCACTATGAACAACACAGGTACAAAAGCCATTCCCACAGCTTTCTTTTATAATTTGTATTTTTAATGGCAATGACAATACTGTTTTTAATGTATTTAGGTTCAGGCACCTGAGCTACAAATGTACGATGTATGAATTCTATATTTTATATTTAATGAATGATTTAAACATTTACAGAACAAATAGTCATTGTTAATAATTGCCATCTTAAGTTTCCAAGTGGCAAATCCAGATGCTAGACTGTGCTGGATGTGCACATTAATTTAGAAGAACCATGTAAATGCAGCATATGAGCTCAGGACATCAAACAGTTAGCCATGGTAAATATTTAAATATTAATTTCATTTGGAAAACCTTTTGATCGAAAAGATTCAACTATGAGGTGGCATTCCAAATGACAAACATCTTGTTATTCAAGACATTTTAAGGTGGCCGTTAACTCCTAAATTAAATATGCAGAGGATAAGAGGCGTGTGATTTTTTATGGTTTCAAATTCTGACTAAAAATGCCTTGTCAGGCATATACATTTTTTTTTGGATACTTTGATATAAACAGCTAAAATCTGATCAAACATTCACATCTAGCATTCAGTGCTTGACAGTTTGAACTGGACATCTTAGTACTCAAAGTGTGGTGAAACTATGCTGTACTAATTCACTATTGAGCTATGTGTTTGGGTGTTTGTTTGCTTTTTTGCCTATTTGGCTTTGTTGTTTTTGATTAGAGACGTCCAACAAAACTAATTATAAACAACATTTAGAATTAAACTAAATGAATACATTTAAAGAGTAATACTTAGCCAGTCATTGTAGGCCTGTATTAGACATTTTCTTTTTCCATTTAAATTCATTGGGTAAGCTTTATATTGTGAAACTTGGAGAAGGAGCCTGACATAAAGACGTCATTGTAATCCATAACCCCTTAAAAAAAAAAAAACACTTTGATTGCACTCCAAGATGGAAGCAGGAACTGCAAGGATCTGCATTGACGTGTGTACAGCACTTACAGATGGAAGAAATGCAAAGAGGCAGCAATTATTTAAAAAAAGAAAATTGCAGGGTTCTGTGTAACCTCAGTCACATTACTGGCTAAATTAGTATTTTGAACTCTGCTACAGCTTTCCAGTATTGTACTTCTTCGGCCAAAGAGACAGGATCTTTGACCCATTCAGGAGATGAAGATAGAGAGGCAGCATTTCATAGTCATTACGGATGTGACTCAGAGTTAGGCACAAAATGTCCTCTGAGTAATTCACTTGAAAATTTAAAAAGGCACAGTCATACAAATACAGTCAGGCGCAAATCGAGTCAGCCACTCAGAATGTCTCCTCACATCCTACACACACACCAACACACAAACGCAATCACACCGTGTGAGCTAGACGATCACACAGAGACAGAAATCTTGTCCAACAATAATCACAAAGTGTCAATAAATATTGCCACACCTAGCCACAAATTTCATCTTCACACATGCACGCACACTATCATACACACAAAATATGGCAGGGATTCTCAAATTATCTGCCAGTGAGGGTACAGTAGCTTCTCTTCACATTTAAATATAAAAATGTTTCTTTGCCAAACACAATCTCCATTACTGTAATTTTTTTCTGAATGAATTTCCTTAAAAGGCCCCTAACATCATGCTTATCAATGTCGTGTCCCTTGGAAAAGAGCTGCCAAAAGAAACAAAAACACTTTATTGCAGCTTAGCTAGTGGCACAGGGTAGTAGGATGCATAACTATGGTGAATAAAACAGACTTTGAAGAAGTATTGTGGTATTCAAGCATACAGTGCACTAACCTAAACTTGGCTTGTTGAGAACTGCTTAAAGCGCCATGGTTCAAGTTTCATTATACTTGTCTATTAAAACTAGCCTGGTATCACCAGGCATCCAGCTCTCAGTTCATTTTCAATTCAAAGAGTTATTATTATCAATGGCGCAGACCAAAATGGTCTAGTCCAAAAACGTACTAAATCCTAGTACTGCAAACACATCTTTCTGATAAACAAATGCTTTAAGTGTAGTTGTTTGTTCTTCTTTTAGAAAAAAATATACCATCCAGTTTGTTTAATACTGATGCGAAACAGTTACATATCTGCGACAGCCATCTTGGTTATTTATGAAAATGCTTCAACAATCAATATCGTCACGGTCCTCTGTAAAGTCATTGTATCTAACCTGCCTCCGTATTAGATTAACAGTTGTGATTGGTCCGACCAGCTCCAGGTTGGGAGGAAATCTTTCTGAAAGGGAAGGGGCCCAGCGCATTGGCTCGAGTGGAGGGGAGTGACAAATAGGTTTCTGTTTTATCTGTTTCCAATCCTTTATTTACATTGGATCAGTGATGTTATAAAACCTCACTGATTAAATTCAAATACATGTTTCATCTCTCTCAAGTAGTTTGCTACAATGGCTACATGTGCCATGTAGTAACAACAAGCTTTTCTGTTGTCATACTGACATACTTAAGCATGAACCAAGTTTGGAAGTTTTCAGTAAGAATAACCTGCTTGTAACCACAGAAACTTTCAGACATGCGTACAGTTTTTAGTAGTGGCATATTTTGAAGCCATATTTACTGCAAAGATGCCCCCCGCCCCCCACAATCATTTCTCTACCATCTTTATTGTCTCAACAAACCACTGACAGGGGTGAATATGACCACCCTGTAGCAGCTCTGCTGAGTGAGACTGTCCATTTAAGATTTACGGTGCACACCCAGCTTTATTCGTGTTCCAGAGAGAGCGAGATTTGACACAGTGCTTATGGTTGTGCATATTAAGATTAGAGCAGGATGAAAAATAATCAAGAAGAAAATCCTACCTACAGTGCTGCTTAAGGAAAATGAAGAGCGTTGATGCATGAACACTAGTGTTAAACTGGGTGAATAGTATTGTGCAGATATAAGCAAATGTTGGGAAACAAATGTAGGCTTATTGGGTAATTGTATTTGGCTTAACTTAAACATGCATTCTGTCTCTGAGACACTTTGCCATCATAATATTTCAATGTTTGTACAATTCAAGCAAAGAATCAAAGACAAATACACAGACTATAAACTTAAAATGGCCAGTCATACTACAAACCACTCATTCAGATGTCTGTGGTCAAAAAATATCAACAATTACAAAATGGCCAATAATTTGCTAGGGGACAAAAATGGCTGTGTGTGAGCTAAGCTGTTGTGCAAACTCACCTGGTGAAGTCTGTCATCTCCATCATGATCATGCACATCTGCTTAGCCAACACAATGATGTCATTGCCGCTGTCATCCCACTTGGATACCTCAGCATCCAGCTTGCTCTTCTCTTCCTGGAAGCTAGCCACCTGTTCTGCAATCTTCGCCTTCTGCTCCTGGGGCAACTGGGCCATGATAGCCTGAAGGAGGATTTATGGAAAGCGTAGAGGGTTAGAACATCAGACCTCAACATACTGTTACTGAGGCCATTTCTGTCTCTAGGGCATTTTGTTTTACAACATCCTCTATGGTTTCCAGGAAGTACCATGGTGCTGCTTGACATCAAAGCACAGAACCACTGTGGTACTATGATGCACTACACTACTGTGACCCAAGTTTAACTTCTTTTATGCATTCTTGTGATGTGATAGCCGTACTACCTGGTCGCTTTATTACCACAGCTTTGCACAAATTCTTTCTTTAGAGAGGTGTTAATTCAACTATATGTTTACTACTGAGGTTGTAGTTAGTGGTGGTGTTGTACTGAACTGCATTATATTGTATCAAGGTTCACTTAATACCTCTTTCTTTTTTATTGCTTTGATTGCCTTTAAATCAATAGGTGAAGAGTGATGGGAAAGGGGGGAGAAAGAGAGGATAACTTGCAGCAAAGGGCCACAGGTTGGAGTCAAACCCATGGCCACTGCAGCAAGGACTCAGCGTTGGTAAATGCAAAGTCACCTCTACCAGGTAAGCTACCGGGACACCCCGGTGCCGCCACATTCATTAACACTTTTTTTTTAACTCTTATTGCTGCATCATCAAAATGCATAATAGCAATGTTGGCCTGAAGTCGTAAGACTGAAAATGGCTTTATGATTTGGTATGTCTTTTCTGTAAATAAATGTCATCAACACCAGTGCTCAAGGACAGATTTCACATGGGGACCGGGTTCACAGCCGCCAAATAATATTATGTGCCATCTTCTGGAAAAAATATACATTTACTGAACTCTATGCCTCTAACCACCAAAGATCAATATAAGGGCATTTGTTTAGCGGTACTTAATATCATGTGCAAATGTGTTTAGCAGCATTTCTATCCATCCTCTTATGCTGGACGGTTAAAGGGCAGCTTCCAAACGGGCAATCAGACATTCAATGAATGAGCTTGTCAGGCTGAAGTGGGCAGACACTTAAGAGCAGGAAATCGAATATCATCGCAAGAGCGTTCATTCCATTACTGGTAAATAGGACTCTCTCTCTAGAGTCACCTAAGCTTGAACAAAGCTGTTTAGGGCAGTGCAAAGCTGAGAAGCTCCAACAAAATAGTGAAATAATCTTTAGGGAATTAAACAAACAGCGTGGAAAAGTACTGATGGATCACTCTGCCATTAGGGGTTTTTGATTAATTTATTACCCTGTATTCTTTAAAACATTAATGCAGTTAGCCTCTCAAGTTACTATTAGGTGTTGGCTTAAAACAGAGAAAAGCTGTTTAGTAGGAGGGCTGATAATAACACAGAAACAATTGTAATACTGGCTTATCAAGTTGACTATTGTATAGCGTATAACAACTACAGACAGAAGGAAATACAGAGCAGCAATGTAAGCTCTTGTGAGTGATAGCAGGTGTATTATTTGCTATGAGTCTTTTCAGGTAGCCTATCGGGAGTTTGGGAAGTCTAACCTGAAAATTCAACCACCAACACCAATTCAGATGGGGCCAAAAAAAACAAAAAACGATGTCATGGATAAAAGGTGAAGCATACTACACCTAAATCTTCTTTAGACTCGACCTCAACATGCATTTTATTTTATATTTGTTGGTAATAACTATTTAACACAACAAATGAGAACCAGCTGTAACCAATAATGGTATGAGGAGAAACTTTCTACAAATACTTGGATCACATTTGTTATGGTGGCGCCAAGCCAACTGTGCGTAACCAATTAACAGCAAGTATGGGGGTGGAATATTTGGAAGAACAACAGTGGCTCGAACAACATTCACATGAGCATACCGTTACAAAGGACCATAAATAAATCTGTATCGTTACAAATTAATAATACAACATGTACTTCTATTTTCTATAACTACAGCCATGATAAATGAGATATGGAATTGCTCTTCTGACTAGTATTCTAAAATATGTTTCATTGTACATACCAGGCAAGTGATAGCACTTTCTTCTAATGCACTGTTAAACATGCCACATGAATTAACTCAAGTTGGATGGCAATATTCAACTCATTAACTGATATAACACAAGCTTGTAAAGTCAATATTCAACCGTCTTCAAGCACGCCTCTGTTCTTTTCTGTGGGGCACTAGTGAATACAATCTCCTACATGGAAAATATTAATATAAATGTGTGTACTCAATATGTGAGTGGGTTTTTTCCTTTGCACATATCTCCCATTGATTCTATCTAACAACTGAAGATTTTAAAGGCAGGAGATCAGAGAATCAGGAATGCCTAATACTACAAGAAGCCATAACTTGACAACTTACCCGTGCACTCTGGCCAGCAATAAGCTGGTCATCCTCTGTCTGCACACTGGTCCTGCTGCGAACATCAAAGTCTTCGGTCTCAAAGTCAGAGTCGTCCAACTCCTCTGGAGTCTGTAAAGGGACAACAGAAAGGGGAAAAGAGGCAAGTATGGGGCAAGGGAGGAGAGATCAAAACAGCCCAATGAATGGGGTAGGGGAGAAGAAACAAGAGAAAGGGTAGAGAAGAGTAAGAAAAGCAGTTAGTTGTAAGTGGAGGACATAAAATAATATTGGCATACTACAGCCTTTTGAGCACTATTAAATAACCAACCTGCTTACTATCTATGAGAAATGTCTTGGTGCTGCCAGCAAGGGCAGCATCAGATAAATGTCTTCTCCCACATAGCTTGGTACAAGAAACTGTAAACTCTAAATGAATTTGTAAATCAAGTGTAATGTGCTGCCTGTGCATTTTGAGAGGGAAAATGAAGGTACAAGCTGGTATGAAACATATTGGGAGCAAAACGCTTCAGTCCCATCTGTCGCTGCTATCTGTAGAAAGGCGGGTGAGGCATGAGTTGTGTTCTTCTTGAGTGTTGCTACTCCATCTCTGATCCTTCACCTCTTCCCTAGCTTTGAATGCAAAATAAGCCACAAGTATTCTATCAGAAAATATTAATATTCAAAAGAATTTCTATCTCAACAGGTCATGCTTAAGGCAAAATACAATACTGAGTGACATAAAAATGTATTTGGTGGCGATATGGGCACAGGGAAGATGATGTGGACAGATAAAGGTGCATTATCACGCCTGTGCCGCTACTTGTGCTTATCCAGCTGTCTCAATACCTCCCTTCTGTAATGGATTTGGAGCCCTCACATCTAAAAATAGCTGAAGGTCTCTGAACAACCTTACACTGCTTTACAGAATGCAGGGATGCTCTTGTTCTCAAGGGAATAGGGGTATGGTTTCAGATACAAAGCTGTAGTGACTCATAGGCATCTCTTTCAACCCAGACAATGCTGTTCAGTGGGGCAGAGATATCACCTGCTGTGACCTGTGCAACAGATAACCTGTGAATGTGGGAGGCTCAGAAATGATAGCTCATGATGAGCACCCAATGGGACACTACTGCAGAGATGTGACAATAGCCTGCAGTGAAATTTAAAAAAAGGTTTTGTCAATGTAGTACTGTTGTCATAATAAATGAAAATGTAATACTATTGTTCATGCTGTGGCAAAACATGTTAATCAATATTTAATTGTTTAATGTCCAGCATCTCCACTGTATGTGTGAAAGTTGAAATATTCAGTTCCATCTGTATACCTCTATATAGCACATATGACCAGATGGTACAGAAGTGTGACAGAAGACAAGGAGAGAGCTGAAATTACTGTATTGTGACAATGCTAGAAAGTAGGTCTTAGTCTCATCTAGTATTTTTGTCTGCCGCTGTAGATATGGACAGGGCAGTCCACAAGTAAAATCCCCAGTTATTCTTTTCGTGACATTCTGCTTATAGCCTCTGAGAGCAGAGCTGATTTTTTTTTTTTAAAGGACAGAGCCAGCAAAATCACCTTGGGCCGTGGTGCACTGCACAAATCATAAGGTAACGACAGCTGCCCCCTGTATCTCGCTGTCAGCAGCTCCCTGACTTCGAGACAGTTTGATGTCTGGGAGGCATATTCACTGATGTCAGTGTAGGTGGGGAGAGGGTTCTGTCCGCATGTCAAATATCCAAGGGACGGCCAACGTAGGCTGCACCACTTACAGAGGTTAAAGACTTGTCTATCTTAAGTAGCCCCAACCACACACTTGTCTGTTCTGATTTAAGAGTAGGCCATTGTGCAGCGCGTGCATGTGAAGGTTTATAGAAAGATGGCTGGAGAGCGCGCGTGTGTGTGTACAGACATGCCCTCTAGAGAAGTTGTCTTACAGTGCTCAACTCAGCTGATCTGACTCAGAGCTGAACATGCGTAGTTTCAGGTGTAAACTGTGCCACTGAAGGGCAATTCAGCCAAGCAAAGATAGAAATTAATGTTTTTGATACACTTGTCTAATCTCATTAGAAACAACAGCAATTAAAAGTAGGTTTAAAGGACCAGTGTAAGATTCAGTGATATCTAACAGTGAAGTTGCAGATTGTGATTGTTTGAATACAGCTCAGGCTTCCTTAGGAGAAACTTGTGTAAACTTGCGTTTGGTTTGTTTGTTCTGGGCTACTGTACAAACATGACGGTTCAACATTGCCACCTCTGTGGAAGAGGACTTGCTATTTCTGTAGAAAATAACACCTTATTCTAGGGTAATAAATAAAAAAATAAACAATTCTTATTTTTAGGGAATTAGACACTAATGAAAACATACCTATGACTATTGTATTTCATTTCTGCTAATAGATCCTCCTAAATGTTACACACTGGACCTTTAAAGGAGACTGCTGTACAGATGCTGTTAGAAATGCAGCTGAGCCATTTCCTGCTGAATAATAATCACCAAACATGTGATTATTACCTCACACACCTGATCAAAAAAATCCTGGCAAACCTATGGGGAACTGCATAATTTTCCTTGTAAGATGAGTTAAGAATGGCAGAAAAAATCTGAGGGATTAATTATAAGTAAGAACGGTATTTCATAAGTCCTCTGTTATTTTTTACACACATGCACACCTACACACATACACCCACCAGGTACTGCTCAGCCCACCTCACAGGCCCAATGTTAACAGCTTAATCAATCTGGATAACAAGAATGGAGCTGGGGCAGATGGAAATTGAATGTAGTTCTCTGGCTCGCAGTCCAACGAAAGAATGCTAATTAAAACCTCCATCTTAAATCAATTGCTTATTATAATGCAAATACTGAATAATAGTCCCCCTCTCATTTCTTTTTTGTCTATGTCTTAGCAGCATTATTCATGGGAGCCAAGGCACAGCTTTGGAGCACCACTGTCGCCCCAACTGTGCTGTCAAGACTAATGAGTCCAATTCAAAACATTAAAAGTGTTGAAAATAATAGAAGATGGCATTATACAACCAACCAGCACATTGTAATTTAATGTAGTAAATACAGAAGCAGGTAAAATAAAAATAACATATATATATATAAATAAAGAAATAAAATGGCATTGTTAAGTAGTTAAACTAGTTGTACTATAAAGCCTTAAGAACTATCTATTTCTCTTTACAGCTGCAGTGGGTTTTGTTGTCGGCACATTGTCAGTCAATTAGGTGCCCAACTACCATCTGTCTCAGTTATAGTTCTACTCAAGCAAAGGCCATTAACCCACTGACAACCAAGGCTGCTGTTACACTAGATTGCAAGTCTGGTCAATTAGGTCTGCTCTTGCATGAGACAAGTTAATGATTGGCTTCTTGGACTACACGCACATACAGCTTCTCACATACCATTAAAAATAGCATCTGGTGCACACACTACAGGCCATATATGAATGTTTGTGTGTGTGTGTGTGTGTGTGTAGGAGTTACCACTTCTTAATGTGGCCAAAGGCAAACTTTTCTATACAATTGAATACATTTAAGTGATAAAAAATATATTTACTCCTGTTTCAACTCGACCCATGCTCTAGGAAGGAAAAGGTAGAAAATGTAACTCACACTGTCCAGATTTAATACAGAACAGGGAAAAGAACGTGCTGTCATTTAAGATAAGAAATATTTGTTTTAAGCTCATGGCAGGGTGAAAATCAAATATCATGTTGCAGAGGTACAAAAAACAGCGTGACTTACTCTGATCATGAGGACAGCCTTGCGAATGTCGCGAATGCCATCATATACCAGACGGGATGCGTCAATGAACTCATTCTCATCCACAGGTAGTGAGGGGTTAGCACTCAAGGCCTCTACTGCAGACTCCACTTGCTCTGTGAACCGTGGCATGACTGGAGAAGGCGAGATGAAGGGTAGGAAGGAAAAAGAAAACAAGAAAAAACAATATTGATATTGATGAAGATTCACTCCAAAAACCACAAAGAGAAAGAAGGTACAGAAGTTAGCACAGCGTAAAATAACAGACAACAAACTCATACCTTGAGTTGGTATGTGTTATTTTACCACATTAATATTTTTTAAATAAAGTACATAAACAGAACTACACGTTGTAAAACTGTTCAGCCATCATCTCCAACACAGAGCCACTGAGTTCACTGTGAAAGCACTAAGGTGAGATTTTACCAGAGCAGTGTGCCTTACTAGCTTCCTTATTATTCCACATCTATCCATCTTGGGTAGCAGTGCATGTGTGAAAGACATTCCTCCTGAGATTGCAGGTTATCAAAAGCTACTTGACATAAAGCATCAACACAGTCTGTTGACTGAGGAAATTATATTTGAGATTATTATTAATGATCCTCTCAAAGATATTAGTATGGGTCTAATTCTGTTCTGTTGGGGGAAAAACAACAACATCTTACTGTGCCAGTGAAGATAGTCACCTCTGAATGATTCATTAAAAAGTACATTCAACTTTGAAAGATGGAATTTTGCACTGTTGGTCTAGTTACTCATTGTAGTGCGTTCTATGGTTGAATGGGAAATAGGGAACATAATGCTGAAGAGAATAGATCCCAGACTTAGCATAACAGTTTTCCACTAGAAGGTTTCACAAAGCAGTCCCTGCGGGCATGTATTGTGCCCCACTGATGATACAAAAAACTGCTCCAGAGGGCTCTGCACCACATCTGCTTTAATAATATTTCAAATTCAGTATTAAGGATTCAGCTAGGCCTTCATGGGAGAGGCAGGATGCAGATGTGGAGGCAGAGAGCAGAAGGAGCAAAAGAGAGAAAAAAAAAGAGGATTTGGTTTTGTGCTTACAGACCATTTATAACCTGCAGGCTTCTGTATGAAAATGATGTTCAAAAAGAAAATTGAAAATCTGGTAGTATTGTGTTACACTCACTGCAATCTCGTCTCCTAACCTATTACTGATTAGTCTATGTAATCTTTTCACATTAAAAAGACAAAAAGCAGCAACAATGCATTGTCATTAGTGTCTAATGTACAGCTAATGAACTCTAGGGGTTCGGTCACACCTTTTTTCTCAGTGCCACAAGCCTACTACCAAACCATCACAATATACAGAGAGCATCATGCATAAAGTTTAATACGTGCTGATGTAGAGACATTGTGCTTTTTTTCACTGCATTCAATGTTTTGTAACTATTCAGCCACCTAATTAAAAGAAAGATTGCTCTTTTTATTCTTCAAGTGTGTTGTCAAATATAGTACATTAGCACATTAACATAAATTTCCCAGTTGCTTTTATCTTTAAATTAATGAGAAATAAAAGGAACTTTCAGTCAAAAAAAAAAAAAAAAAGCATTCAAACCTATGAAATGACATGTGAAACTTTACTCTGAGGAAAATACTGGCCTACACAGATGAAAGTTCATGTCAGAGCAGAAATTCTACAATTAATGAGCTGTTCAGTTTTAACATGAAACCCATCACTTTATTGTGGATAGGACATGAGAAAAACAGTTTGTCTCCAGAACTTACCACCTCTCTCAGCCACAGCAGAAATTCTGCTTGAACTACAGCCTGCATTTTCTTACTGTTAATGGGTCCACCCGCGAGAGGCCCAAGCTGTTTCCAAATCTGACAACCGACAAATCATTCTGCCATCTTGTTAGCTTGCTAGTAGTGCAAGCTAACACAGCTCGCACTTACTGCCTGATAATGATATAGCATAGCATATGGACAAAAACAACTTCTATGATATAACTTGGATTAAGATATTCAGGGATATCTGACAACTCTGGAGTGCCTGCTGTGCAGATTAGTAGCGTCAGTTGAATTGGAGGTGGTTGCATCCTACAATGCTGCATTCATAACAAGTATGGGGAAGGCTGTAAACAGAAAATTGCATTTTCCAAGCCAATTGGACGGGGTGAAACTAAAAAAAATATATTTCTTTTTTAAATGCCAATAACATTCAAACTCGAAACAGCATCTGCAGTTAAGACATTAAACAAGCTTTTTAAGAGCAGACTTCTGAGAAATAACTGGGGAGACAGGTGTGGGTGTGGCATTGGCTGTGACACAAACCACTGTCAGGTGTATGTAAATGCTATTGGCAGAAATAAACATTACTTCTTATTACATAATTATGTTTCTGTGGTACCTGTGTTAGTGAGGAGCTTGGTGGCCTCCAAGACCTTCTCTGTGTAGACTCCAGGTTCATAATTGTCCATTTCAGAAGTGACCACATGGACAACTCTGGCAGCACGGCCTCGAATAGCCCCAGCAGTGCGATCCAAACCGTCAACATCTTTCTCCTGCAGAGCGATGACACACTTATTCACATCCTCCAGGATGTGGTTCTCTGGAGACATAAAACAATGATGTAGTTAGTAGTGTATACTTTGTATTACTGAATACATGCCACCAGCCGGCCTGGATGCAAAGAGGTTAGTGTAGAAGATAAACTGAAAATAGTATCTTTTTCATCCAAGGCATGCTTTAATCATTGAACATCATGAGTAATAATGAGAAAATACAAATGGTCAGGAAATTCTCAGTCTTCGTTGTGTGTTTGCATAGTCCTGAAATTAAGAGGGCCACTGGGAAGCTTGAGTATAGAATGGGGAGGGCTGAAGACAAATTCTCAGACTGCTTATTAATGGGGAGCCTGTAAAATGCAAATGTCCACTGTGTAAATTACAGTCTGTCCTTGGCTAGAGGTGAGAGAAGTCACTCTGCCTAATGCTTAACGAGAACTATTTAAGGCTATGCCTGACAAACCATTTGTGTGCTTTAACACACGTGACAGGATGTCAATTTCAGACGTAGTGCTGCTAATGCTTCAGTACTTTCTTCTGTAGAGCCCAATCAGCCTTGATATGTATGGCTCACATCAGAAAAGACAAACACCACAGATCATTTACGGCTATTTTACCTCCTTTTAAGAATAGTCCTAACTGCTTGAACAAATCTATCTTAATACTGACCAAAAGCCCTGTCTACTAATCAACAGTACACAGTCTGTTTGCACATTTAAAAAAAAACATCACAAATCATCAATGATCATTTCAATAGTATTAAACTATGAATATGTATGAAACCACTACGAAAATTTCTTTTGCCCATGCATGGCTATGACATGCAGATGAGTACCACTCACCAGACACACAAAGGAAGTCATCGATGGATGTTATGTCATCAACAGCATCAGTGAGGACGCGGACCTGCTTCTCCCATTGCTCCTTGAACAAATCCATATTGTCCTGGGCCACCTTACTGTTGGGCTTGGCAGCAAGGGCTAACGCCGCATTAATCACCTGTAATCATCCAATTACAGCCATTAAAGCTCCATTACAGCATAGCCCTCAGCCACAACATTAACATAGGTTGATTGTGCGAAGCCCCCATCTCTCCCACCCAAATGTTGGGACTGCAGCATGCCGCCTATTCATTCCTGGGAATGATTATAGACACGAAGTGTTTTGAAGAATTGAATGAAATAAAACTAATAGCTGCTTGTTTTGGGGGAAGAAACATCTGTGAATATCAAAGCTCAGGGTGAATAGGAGTCATTAGATGAGATTAAAAGGAGCAGTGGCAGCAAAGTGGAGAGAGCTGGCAAGGCTTAGAGGTACAAATGAGAGACAAGTAGTTAGCATGGTAAGGGGTATGAAACGATGGGCTCAGTGGTGGACACAAGGACAACAAGACCTGAGGTATTGATGTTATTCCTTATTCCTTATCCAACTTGTCAACAATATTCATAACAGTATGTCCGAAATTACAAGCACAGAGTTTGGTTAAACCATTTGCAGCGTTGATATTAAACATCATGTATCTAAACTTTCAATGTGGAACTGCAGTTTTTTGTACATGGCTGGAAGGAAGTTTTGGAAATGGGGGTGGGGACTATGCAATTACAGAGCCAATAATGTTCAGAGAGTCCAGCACAGGTCAGAGAGATGAGGTCGGGGCACAGAAAGTGAGTGAATCAATAACACAAAAACACTTAGTACAAATAACCACATCTAGAAAATAGTTTCTTTCAACGGTACTTTTTGTGTTTGTATTTTCCATTTGTTTTTATCTAATGTACTTGATTCACAGTTTAACAAAGTGGTTTAATTTTGGTTCATGTAAACAGAACGCTAGAACATCCTTGACTTGATACCCCATTTTTTGTGTAGGTTTACCTTTATAAGAACATAAATTGCCTTTAGAAAGATTTTCACTGTCAGTTTTTCAGGTACTCTTTTATTCCTCTACAGAACATCTCCATATCTGGAAGTACACAGGCTGCACTAGGGAAAATGTGTACTTTGCCGGCACATAGTCCTGGAATTCAATTCCAGGTAGTGTTACCTTTAGCATTGTTGTATGTTCCAAAAAACAACAAAAACCAGTGTTTGCAGGTGGGAAACCAGCAGGGGATTATGTCCTTGTCACTGTACTGGCAACAACAACTAGCTATTATTTTTGTTTGTTTCCCCAAACATCATTCCACTAACTATGCCACTTTTTATGTAGCATGTCTGTGACTATTTTCCATATTTTATTTTATTTCAATGTTGTTAAAATGAATAGACTGTGGTAATAAAGACAACACCCACACACAGTGTGTGCCCAATCCACCACCTTTCTGGCACAAATGCAGAATTAACAACACTGAAGCAGTTAGACTACAATTTATCCATAGCACTTAAGTTCAACTGATTGACCCATACGCCACGTCTGTTATTTGCATTATGCCCAGTCTGACAATGACATTAATTTGACAACCCAACTGAGGTGTGTACATAGTACAAAATGTGATGTTGTCCTAATCTGCTTATAGAATACCTCACTGCATGTGAGAAGGCCTGTCTTTATATCAAAATCATCAAAAACAAAACAAAAGCTGCAATCTTAACTACATATGAACATTCATTGGCACTTTCTAGTAATAGTATTAAAAGACTGCGTCACACCTCTCGAAGAGGTGTGCAATCAGTGAGCCGGGTACATGTTTGGGGGAACACAGCCAAATACCTGGGGGCAGAGACTTTCCAGTTGAGATGCTGCCATGCGGACCAGCTTCACTCCCTCTTCATTGTTGGAGATAGAGCATGCCAAGTTGGCCACCTAAAACACAAAGCACACACACGTCTACTTTTTAGCCACAGACAAAAACTCTGACAGTCTTATTTTGAAAGAAACAAAGAAAGAGCAATACATAGATACATAATTAAACTTGGATAAGTTCATTATGGTATCAGAAATGGAACAGTGCTGCAATACAAGTAATCCCCTGTGGAATACAAACCCACTGCTAAGGATTAATTTATAAAGCTGCTAAAATGATACAATATGATGGCACCGAGGGAAAATGAGAAGTAGGACGGAAAACAGAAGCAAAGCTTTTGAATGAATAGATATTAGAAAGTTAAAATTTTGTATTTGTTTCCCAAACAAGTGTTGTTTTTTTTATTTCTCCAAAAGCAGTAGCTGGTAATGATGTGGCTATTTTCAGTGAACATTTTACAAGGTTGCCAGATTGCCATTGCCCTACCGGAATAAGAGAGGCAAATATTCCTGACACTTTCAAAAACGAGTGAGAACTGGAGTGCTGAGCTCAGCAAGTCTTGGTTGCAGCTGCCAACATTTATGGTTTGAGAGTATATTTTCTTGTATTGACCAACAAATCAAGCTCCCCCACAATTATTTCAAAATATTTTTGCATCTTTCAGAGTAACATTATGCATCTACTCATTTTGAAAAAAAATATAGGTCAGAGACTTTCAATATTCCCATTTGCTAGTTGCTATGTGCTGGCAACAATGTGGAAACAGAATGCCTGGGATGTGAGGAACTGTGCCAAAGCAGGATTATCCAATGGATAGAAAATGTGCTGAAACATAATCAATTACAAAGACAACTCTGATTGCACTGTAGCAACAAAGACTGAGGTTTTTTGTCTCCCCCCCCCAGTTTGAGCCATCATCAATCCGTTACATTTTACCCACTACTTCAACTACTGAGATCTGGGTCACACAGCAATATAAGCAGTGACACTATCACATACATGGTAAACAAACCCCAGTTTTACCATAATATCTAAGATCGAGTGCAACACAACTGTCAATTCTGATCATAAACTGCATTTAAAGGTCCAATGTGTAACATTTTGGATGATCTACTGGCAGAAATGGAATATATTATAAATTGCTATGTTAGAGTGACACATTTTTATCTCTTCCATGCAGTCATGTTTCTACAGAAGCCCAGAACAGACAAACCAAACATTGGCTCTAGACAGGTTTTTTTGTGGCCACCATAGATTCTTCTACACACTTGGAAGGCTGAGCTGAACTTTGTAAGTCAGACTGAACAAAGCCAAAGCAGAAGGTTGCATATGAAAATCAAAAACATTTTTATATTGGACAACTTGGTTATTAAATGTAATATTGCCAATTATTTTGTCTTCAAAACAAGAAAGGAAAACAGGTTTATTTTCAGTCTGTGTTGCTAATGTTTGCCATAATGATCTCTACTGTGTTCTGGGATCTTAAGATTTAAGCTGGGTGATGAAATGGTATTATAGAAGCATAGAAATGTGAAGCAAATCTATGAAAATATGACTCAGGTTGTATTAAAAAAAAATAAAATCCATTAAAGCAATGGTGTTGGAATGCTTCACCGGCTGCAAGAGTGGCAGAGTGTGAAAGATCCTCTCCTCCTCAGTGTCAAGTCTACAAGAAGATAACCCACCCCCACCTTAAAATTCCTGAGCAATTTTGCTGATGAGAAGCACTTATTCCACTGCACTGGCAAAGCACTGAAACCATGATATAAACACATCCTACATTCAGGGTTTCCGCCAGTGCACTGCAGGCCCACTGGTCCAATGTATTTTTTTTTCTTTAAGATGACTTTTTAACTAGTTACAGTAGTTATATAGATATTCAACACTTTAAGCTCTGACTATCACAAGCTAACGTTACACCTTTGCTAACTAGCTAGCCAAATAGTCAGTAACACAGATATGTCCTTTGTGACATTTAGGGATGTTGAGGAGTAAAAGGTTAAAGAGTTTTTTTCAGATGGACAAATACTGGAAATGATGGGAATGAAAAAGAGACTGCTCCATAGAGTCAACGTTTATGCAGCCAGTGAGCACCTCTTCCCCCGTACGGCTGAGCCACCGTGCCTAAAAACTTCTCTGGAAAAAGCCCTGTACATCACTATGCAAACACATGCAGGGACCACAGGGAAAACATTCAGTAACCCGAGAGGAGGGGAGAGAGTGGGTACATAAAGGAAAATTGGCACTTTATGGGGAGACCTGTGTTTTGACTTTCATGATCTTTCACATAAGCTTTCTCTTACTTACACCGTGATACCACTGGGAAAACAGCCATTTCAGCATAACGGGAGGAGGTGGGGGAAGCCAAACTAGGAAATTCAATCCTCAAGTCAACTAACACTATTCCACTTGCCATGTTGTACCATTCTATTTTGAGTGTCAGGGGAGCCAGAGTTTTCCAAGCATTTGTAAACATATACCAAAATGCACCAGTTTTAATTCTTACTTTCTGTGCACATAAAAAACTATAAAAAATAACTGATTCATCAGGCTACAGTGTGCATTTCATTCAATGACAATGAACATGTCAAATCACTTGAAATGAGTAAGGACCAGTAATTCAATTATGCTGCCTAGGCAGATACTGCACACGAAGGACAATCCTATAAACGTTATTCTTATGGCTTTATCACGGTGTACCCTTTTTACTGCACCCTATCTCTTTAACTAACATTCGGCGCACACTGGCTTGGAAGAAATGCTGTGTGTGAGTCGATAAATAATGTGATGGATATTATGCAGATCTGACTAGATGAGATGACAAAAAGAGCTTGTTATGTACATGTACCACTACTATCGGATTATTCCAACATTATGCAAGAATAGCATGTTCAATGAATCACACTGTCTCACAAATTTCATGCAAAATAATATGCATCTATCTTAATGAACTGACTTTTAAATGGTAAGAAAATGCAAACAGAAAGCTCAAGGAAATATAGCCAAACAAGGGGAGATACCAGACCGTAAATATTTCCCCTGAGCTGCCAGGAGAGAAGACAGGAGGAGGGAGAGGCCGGGAAAAGAAGACAATGTATTTTGGATGCTAAATATGCGATGTCATCATTGCACTAAATAAAATCAGAAGTAAGAAAATTTAGCTACATTTCTTTTTAAGCAGTTCTCTTAATAAAGAGGTTGGAAATTTATAAAAACGCAAGTCACGCTTAAAAACTGACAGTGGGTTCCCACAGTAAATTCTGGCGATTTCCACCACTGATTACGCTAATCACTGGTCACACCTCAATGGAGGCATCTCATCTGGACTTGTCATGTTGTAAATCTCTATCACTTATACTGGCTTTTCACTCCAAAGCTCATAATTAAAACGGAACATGCACTCAAAACAAACATCAACTTATCTAAATAATGTAAAGTAACCCGCTATCTAATGTCACTACCACCCCTCTGGTTGAGAGCCTCAAAGATTGGTGCATGCCAAATTGAATCAATTTCTCCATTCCCTCCATTCTTCAGCTGTCAATATTTCCATTTCATCTTCTCATTAGGACACTTTTTTAAAATCCTGAATAGAAAAATTCAAATGGATTTAGACTGATCTGATGAAGGCATTACAGATGCTGTATATTCAGCTGTTTTTTGGGCTACATTCTTCCTCTGTTAACTTGTTAAGTGCTAAAGTCTTGACCTGCATCTGCACCATCATCAGCATGCAGGACCTATAAAGAACATGGCCGGGACGTAATAACAGTGAGTTCAGTTTATGTTTCTCCCTGCTCTTCAGATGATTCATTTCACTGCTTCAAATTTCTTAATAACATGGGGAAAACTGCCTAACCATCGGATTTGGCAACAAATATCCATAGAATATTTTAGCCTAACTCCAAGAGCAAAGGGCTCCAGTGGTGGCAATGACTGTTGTCACGTCAAAAAAAAAAGATTAGGGGAATTACAGTTACAATTACAGGTTGTTGTTTGATAGCTTGCACAAAGTCTATCAGCAGGATTTGACACTTTCAAGTAAATGAAACCTTGTAGCAAGTAAGATCTCTAATTTTGCTTCATTTAATGATATAAATACTAGCTTTCAGAAGAATGACGTTCTGACAAACAAGGGCAGAGAGCTGCTTAAAAGGGCCTACAAATGAATGTGGGTCAGTCATAATGTTTCTTTCAAACAAATGTGTGTGAACTAATGCACCATTTGCCTTGAGGCAGCCTACACTTGCACAACTCATGATGTCATACAAACAGAGTCAGAGATTGGTGGCACTTTGCTGTGTCTACCTCTGAATAGGGTACATAATGCATTTACAGCACATTCATTGCTTATGTGATAAGGAAGCAAACGTTTTGTTACTTGTGAGTTTAGACATTGCAACTGCATCATTTACATCTATTGCGTTTGGAAGGGTCTCTTTTCCAGAGCAACTTCCAGTACGGTTTAATACCCACTTTCTCAGTCTCACTCAGTCAACTGCACTGATGTTGGCTTGCTTTACTGGAATGTTTCCCTGAAAAATTATACAACACTTGACTGTGTACTTTTGGCAATGATAATAGCCAATGCTAAAAAAGCTAAGGTTAATTTTTTAGCTTTTTTAGCATTGAAATCAGGAAATTAAACACTGACTGCAACTGGATGGGTTGCAAATCTTTGCCACAATGAAAGGCATGTATGTACCTTCTCCTTATTTCATTACAAACAATAAAAAAAAATGTCCAAGTAATTAGAACTTCATCAGTTACTCAACATATGGAGAGCTGAGATTTGTAACTAAAACCCTACAATTTCAACAGATTTTAATCAATAGTCAATTTACTGATGACTATCACTACACTCAACTAACACAGGCCCATCATTGCCTCAGTTTAACGCAGTGAAACTGAACGACTGCTTGGTTGCATCTGCTCCTGTCTCCACATTGCCTGTGGATGTAATCACACCACCTCTAGAATTCACTTAGCATCTGCCTTAAGATTAATTCAGCTGTCTACATTTATATCCTTTCTTGTGTGTGCATGGTCTTGAAATGCCATTAAAATATCTCATCTGGGGTACACTAATACCATAGTAGGGAACATGACATATATAGTAGCAATATTAGTCGCATGACGATGCAGCATAGTAGCATCCTGATATACATGTAGTAGTAGGTATGACATAAGGGTACATTAAAGCATGAATATAGCAAGCACACAGTGCCAATAAGAAAGGGAAATACAACCTTTCAAATAACTATAAAACAGGAGATTCCTGTACAGTTTTTAAACTATCTGCAGTATACAGTTTGCTGTACAATGTGTGTTACTGCACTTGCCAAATATAATTATTATCATTATTTACAACACTGTAATTACAACTAGATTGAGCCACCGGGCAGATTTGGACTTAACCAAGTTTGCCTAATGCTTAAGACGTACCTATCAACATGACGTGGGCGATTTTTTTATAATCTCTATAAGCCTGTGTCCATATTGTGTTCTGTTATTTAGATTTTACTGTTTTCAATGACTCGTGTTTACACCACTAATGTCTGAAATCTGATCTGATATCTGTTTTTCTTAATCAGCGTGTTACAAATGTATTTTCTCTCCTAGCTTTAGTGACAACTTAACTAAGCAAAACAGCTTGTATTATATTTAAATATCAGAAGTTTGGTCAATTCTAATGACACAGCACAGCACATGTGCTATTCAGTGGTGCTCCTCAGATATGTCAGTCCCTTTCCTAATTTATGTGTGACAAAATATTATTTTGCTGATGAATATTTTAGTAAGATTTAGGCTGAGTTAGCAGTTTAGTTCCGCTTTACACACATGAGGATTGGGCAGGTTATAAAATATATTAGCTAAAAGACACACTAGTGAAAACTAGAACTTTATGTTGTTTTTTGCAGACAGTTTATTCTATTTGTCACTTGTTGCTCGCAGCTAAAAACAATTTCTAAGCCTTAATCTACTATACGCTTAGATGGACACCACACAACACTGCCTTGAAATAGGCAATGTTGTGTGGTGCTAATGTCTTCAAGTTCATTTCAAGTTCATCACATCCAACTGCATCTGACAACTAAACAAAATGTTTTGTCATTCATCCGTAACAAGTTGTTTTTAAACAAATTGTGTTTCTTTGTGTGTTATAAGCAGATGTAGTAACGGAGCATTAAAGGAGTCAACCAATGTCATGCTCTAATGCCACTTCTGACACTCAAGCCTTCAGGAGCTACTTCAGGGTCTACTCCCCAGTGTGGTCCCATTTTCTCTCTGCAGCATCAGTGTGCAGAGTGATTTACCAGCGAATGCTTAGGCTGCCCTGCTTTCACTGGACCAACCGAACCAGCTACACTCTTGATCATCTGCCCATGGGGAGAAGTCACTTTCAAATGTCAGAATATGATCCTCTGACACAGGCATTATTACTAATGAGTACAGCTGATGTGTGTGTTAGCTTGTTGACTTATCCTTGAGTTGTGGTTGTTCCACTCCTTTGGTTCTGCTTAAAAAGTTGATCTATTGCTACAACCACAGCAATGTTCTATTTGTCGGCTTACTATAACATCACAGCATCAGATTAGAATCAGCATTGCCTTCAGTATAGAAAATGATTTTAGAATGTGTGTGTATGTGAGAGAGCGACAAACAAAAACACACACACACACACCACACACACACACACACACACACACACACAAACAAATGAAAGATAAAGACAGCGACTTCAAAAAATAATTTCAATGTTTATGGCTTTGTTTTTATTGGGGCAAAAAAAAATATCCCAGATTGTGTTTTTGTAGTGTAATCCTAAAGTTGTATCATGAGGGAATCTCTGAGAACAGAGCCACAGAGAATGAACAGAGAAACTGGATAAAGACTGGTTTTTACTATAAACTAAGCTGAAATGTCCATAACAGACAGGAAGAAAAAATGGGAATGTGCTGTATTTAGGTCACATCAGGTTTGAAGTTTGAAAGCATTCAAAATCCAACATTACCTCGATCAGCTTGTTGGCGTGCTCACGGAACACCTGTGCATATTCTTTGACTTCCTTCTCGTTGCCATTCTTGGCAGCTTCAATCAGGACCAGGAGGGGAACATTGGTCTCCAGGAAAGAGTCAGAGACATGGTCCATTACAGCTTTACGCAGCTGTGAAGGAAGAAATTAAAACAAAAGAAAAGGCGGTGTTAAAATAACACATCAACTTGTGCATATGCACTGACATCTTCAGTACAGCTTGTTGATCCGACGTAATAATACATCTTCCCTCTACAGTCAAGACAGATATCAGCCATAGAGGATAGGTAGTCAACTATATCAGCCAAAATACAGAAAGAAAACTTTTGATACATTAAAAGCTCAACATGAACACAAAAGTTATGTGCAAGATAGAGACTGAGCAAAAAATAAATAAATCAAGATGGAAAAAAAACAAACCTGTCTGCGAAGGTCTCTGGTCTTCTTGGTCATCCTGTCGATGGCTGTGTTCAGAGCATCACTCCGGTCCTTCCTTCCAGCCTGAAATATGAACATGGGAGAGGAATTAGTGAGTAGTATGGTGCAGTGACAATTCTGTTTTTAACATATTTGTTGTGGATGCTCACATAACAAACATTCTGATGAGTCTAAGGACCAGAATTGAATAAACTCTGTCAATCAGTATGTCTGCAGACACAGTCATGTATCTCTCTCCTTTGCTTCCTATTAAGCTCATTTGCATTTGCTTTCTCGTGTCTCGTGTCCAATGTGACGTTACTGTGAACAAATTACATTGCTGTGGCAAAGCGGAACCACCGTTTGTGTTTATTAATCAATCTACGAGCCGACAGAAGTCGAAAAGAGGTCAAATTTATCTTACTTCCTACATTGCTTTTTGCTGCTTACAAGGTTCATTATTAGAAGGTAGGTCAGCTCAGTTTATGTGAATTATTGAGGTTAAAATATCATCTGATCCACACTGTCAAACCAAGCTAAATCTAAAAGCGGGTGTTTTATGGTTCATATTTTTTCACAGTAAAAATTTAACACCATCACTAAGCCTCTTTACTGATTCTCTTCAATCTACAGTTACAATCGCCACACGTCATTTACTCCGTAACATCTTTAATTAACCTGTGATGAAATGTTGTTCACAGACAGATACATATTGACTCTCTTGGCTCCACAGTTTACCATTTTCCTTTGTGGATTGCCTAAAGCACCATATCTTTTTCTTTTGCTTCGTTGATTAAAAAAGTAAAGAACATCATAAAATGGCTTTTTGAATTGTTTGATGTGCAAAATCCGACGCAGCAGATTCTAGGCATAGTACCACTAGGCACTTTTACAGCGCCTGTTTTACCCAAAAGGGGGCGTGTTGTTCTGAAGACAAGAAAGTGAGGTACGGCTGCTTTTATCTATAGATTATGTAAATATGACTATTATTCATTCATCTATTCATTTAGATGTAACACATTCTAGCAAGAGTGAAAGTGATCTTCAAATTTGAGTGCAGCTGGTGTTATAGATATCCAGCCAGATCCATTTCTGATCCTTTTATTTATCGTAAACCATTGTGCTCTGGGTAGACCAGCTGTCAAAAGCGACCCACTGCCCTCTCTTAAAACATTGGAACCATTTCCTAACATAGCACTGCAAGTGAATCATGAAGCACACAAACAAACAGTGGGCCAACAATTTCAATTAATAACATAAACAAACTGAAAGCGTGCATCAATAAAATGAACTGCTGCTTTGGGTTAAAAAACAGCTGATTTGCATCTATATCAGTGCTATAATTCATGGGCACCACACCCTCTTAAGTGCTACAGTAGCAAACTGCATTGAAATCCAAATTTTTATTAATGCAGGGATCAGGAGGGGCTATCCAAATCCTGTCCAAACCTTCCTTTCACCACATTTCTCTTCATGGGTATCATACAGAACACAATACAATATATTACAGTAAACCATTTAAAGGCAACCTGGGAT
>NW_023339785.1:18606401-18621215 GCF_004916995.1 Morone saxatilis | reverse complement strand
TTAGTTCTTAATGACACTATTGAATGTCACATGTAGAAATAAGAGAACTGGACATTAGTATTTGGCCAGGTCTAAATCTTTAACCACTCACATTAAGGGTAAGTGACAACAGGCTTTAGTTTCTTAATGCACAGCTATTGAGATGTCAAACATGTAGAAATAAGAGAACTGGACATAGTATTGGCAGGTCTAAATCTTTAACCACTCACATAAGGGTAAGTGACAAATAGAACTGTTTTTAGGGCATTTTCCTTTTTTCCCCCCCATTAGATATGGCTCCCAATTGTAAAACCCTAGAAACACTGCTCAACAGAGCAAGGACTGGCTTGGCTTGTGTGAAAGAGTAGATTTCCTAACATTGTTGCTAAGCAAAAGCACTTAGACCACGTTTGGGAAACGTTGACAATCATGTCAGCATTTTCAAAAAGCTCTGCTCTCTCCATCAACAACACTACACCCTGGGGGGGGGGGTACACAACTAAGAGAAAGAAATATGTATTCAAATGTATATGGTCTATTGTTGCAGCTGTAAAAATGTTAATCGCTGATTACTTAAGTACACCGAAAATAATCTCTTCCTCCACATGTGTATTTTTTCTCATCTTCAATGACAAATGTTGTTGATTAAAAGGTTACAATTCACTATACATGACTGTGTAAATTATGTACAGTAATATGGCAACACCACTGGCAGCAGTCACACAGCTAAGTGCTACGCAGTGTTCAAAGCCCTAACCACCAGTCCCCACTGAGAGCACAGAGATGTTCAGTCACATTCTGCAAACCACTCAAGTGAAAATAAGGAAAACCTAAAAACCTTCTGGAAGGATGGATAGATGGAGAGGGAGAACAAGTGAGTGAGAAACAGAGATAGAGGGACAGATACTGGAGAATAACAAAATTAGAGCAAAATTAAATGAACAGGAAAGGGCAACAGAGAAAAGGCAAAGAACCAGTTGGACACTGGGCTGTTCATCCCCCTTGTAATGCTCAAATCAACTGCGACATAACACCATGGACGGTGGTGGCATTGACCTGCCCCACCCCCCACTGCCCTTTGCCCATTGGGGGGGTTGTTTACATAGTTAGGGGCCAGGAAGCTCCAACTGCACTAATCCCCTGTGATTTTGTGCCGGCTGGATGCAGTGGTGCGGTAGGGCTTTAATCTGCTGTGCCCCTACTCTCTCAATCCCATTTCATTCACGCCTAGCCTATATTTCATTTCCACGCCAGAGGGTTCTAAAGCACTTCTTCAGGTGCTTATTATGGAGGCAGTTTCTCTGCGGCATCTTTTATGATACTCAAGTGAGTCTCTATCCATCTCCTTTAGGACAGATTTAGGAACATCCCTTTTCTACAAAACCACTAGTCCGCTGGATTACGGAAAAATTCAATGGAAATAAAGTATGCTCCAAGTATCAAATGATCACAGAGTTCTACAATATTGTTTTTTGATATGTCAGCAAGTTCACTTAATTGGACGCCCAGTCATTTTTTCCCACTTTTTCCTTTAAAATAGCTTTTTAAACATCATGAACTCCAAATGGAAAGCTAGCACACATCAAATACAGGAAATATCCACCATGCCCCTTGAGATTTAAGCATTTTATCTCCATGTTTCCCACTTTCACATCCTGCAGAAGAGTCCCAGCAGGAGATATAGTCTACCACAAAACATTTGGAGAACAGCAGCAGAGTGCTGGTCAAGTGACCTGGATAACCACAGCCAGATACATGTGTTGTCTTAAGACCGGAGAATTATGTAATAAAATAAATGAAGGAGTATACATTAGGTAATAATCATTATAAAGCTTTTCGTACAAATTATACAAAAATATATTCATCTACTGCTTTACAGTAGATTACAATTTATTGTTTTTAAAAAGGGGCAACAACAGTTAGAATTCATATTAAATTACTTCACAGTAAGGTAATAGGAAAGGTAAGGAAGCAATACATTAAAAATAGTATTTATAAATATTAAAAATCAGAGGGTTGTGGCGGGTTCCAGCAATCTGAGGTCATGTTTAAGTAAAAGACACTTAAGTGAAATACAAGGTTGACAAAGTTAACGAAAAAAAGCTTCAAACTGTCTCTTGTACCTTGTTTATGGCTGCTTCAAATCTGGTTCATTGCAATTACCCCAACATCCATCTCCACCCACATTGGTCACAAGGAAAAGTCTGCATTTTTCATACAACTACAGACATCACATTCTGGTAAGCACTCGAAATGGTTCTGAAATATAGCCTGCTTCTTTCGACAAAACCATTAATCAAATCCATTTGCTCAATGTTAAAAAAAAAAAAAAAAATCATGTTAACAGCAATTTAGTTACTTTGATATCACCTTGTGGTTCACACGATCAAACAAGCATCCCGGCCCTGTCAATTACATGTTAAAAGGTAACCTAATTAAACTTCAGAGCAGCTGGCCATACATCACATGCCAGTGCTCAAAAATTAAAGCACTGCACTCAGGATATGTAAATTATGAATATAAGCCAGACACTCAATGTTACCATTGCTATAGCATACTTGCTCCTGCACAGAGATATGGCAATGCAGCACACCTTTGCTCACCCATGCTGATGTTTATGTTGTCTAGAGCCACACGTTACAAACTCTATTTTGCTTTGTTGTGTTATTTTGTTTATGTCTCTGATATACATTCATACATAGTGCATGCAGAACAGCAGCAAGGCGAGGCTGAGATTTACAGCTGTGGTTAATTTCAACAGCAAGCTGCCGCAACACGTTCAAGATATCAATATTCTGATGGTGACGAGCCAGTGGGAGGGAAGGGGGGATTCGAGAGGGAGGTGGAGGAAGACTGAGGTGCACAAGCAGTGTGTATGAGGCAGAGAGCAAGTGACTGAGCAAGAGAGTGAGAGGGTGTTTGTGAGTGTGGGAGAGAAAAAGAGAGAGAGAGAAACAGTAGTGATGATCGACGCCAGGCTGCCACCACTCTGTAGCAGTGAGTGGCTGCAACAAAACGCACAGAATAACATCCCCGACTCCCTGCTCTGCTTTTTTCTCTCTCCCTGCGTCTCAGCTAGCAGACGAGGGCTCCGCTCACAGCTCTGCAGAGGCTATGCTGAGACTGAGCCGGCAGTGGAAGCAGGATCCCTGGCTGCCATCAACAAGTTAGGGTTGGAAGACCACAGCCATGAAAGAGGAACGCTTGATCTTCAATTAACCATCTGAGCTGACATCATTGCGGTGGAAGGGAAACAAAAGGGTAAAAAAAAGAAAAAAAGAAAAAAAGGAGAGGAGGGGGGATCTGTTCACCGGAGTCGCTCTGGATGCAACTGATCAACTTAAAAAAAAGATATAAATATTTATTTCAAGGATTTGTGGGATGAAGGAAAAGATTCAACCCTCTCTTTGAGCTTGGATTTTAAAAAGGACTCTAAGCAAAATAACAGGAATAAACATCATCTTGTGACATGGAATTTCTTATTTTGTTTCAATTGGGTGGGCTCAGAATTGCTTTATTTCCAAAGAGGCTGATTCCTTTTGTGCTTACTCAAAAGGGTTTTTTCCCTTTGGATTTTTCTTCCATCTGGTTGCTCCAAGAGTCTGCGGAAAAGGACAGTTGAATGCAGCCTCCGATGTGCACAAAAGAATGGGTAAGTTAGCCCCTTTATATGGCAGGTCTGGACATGAATAGGGAATACAAGTAAGAGCGAGGGAGGCTAGGGACTAAAAGCTCTTCAGCGTAGTCTATTTACTGCAATTGTCCTTCATTTTTCCTTCTTCACCACACGACACACGCGTAGGGCATATACTCATTTTAAATACCATTTGTATTGTATAGCAGAGCTCTTAAGTGATTAGGAAGACTTTAGAAAAAACTGTTTAAAAAGCTAAGAATTCAAAGGCTCACACCATATTTGAGCTGCTCAAAAATGAAAAAACATACAGTAATGATTGGTAAATGAATGACAATATTCAGCAGAAAATCTGAATTTAAGCCCAAAATGAGCCCAAAATAGGCTAAATATAAACAGCAGGGGAGTGGAAACAAACTCCAGCTCATGTATGTCACTGATCATTAGATGCCTAAATAAAGGACATCTCTATTAAACCTAAGCTCAAAGAAATCATGTTTATATACAGAGTGAAAGTTGTCAATGTAAAATATCTTAACCGATATATGCATGGGAAAGAACGAGAGCATACACAAAAAGCACAATCGTCACCATGAATTAGTAATAAGTGCTCTGCAGAGATAAGCTTTCCCGCCCCACAGTTCATTTTCTTATCTTTGAACCCACCCAGGTTTCCATTCAAGGTGGCCATTGGTGGGACCTGCACCAGCGGCTCTGTGTCTGTGTGTGATCAGCATGCTCCTAGTGTGCCTGCTGCCTCCTGCATCGTGCACAACCTGCCCTCAAAAATGCCGCTGTGAGGACCTGCAGTTCTACTGCGACACCCAGGGGCTTCAGGCACCCCCAGATGGTGTGGACAAGGGGGCCCTGGGGCTGTCCCTACGCCACAATAGCATCACTGAGCTCAGTCCTGATCAATTCTACGGCTTCAGCCAGCTCACCTGGCTACATCTAGACCACAACCAGATTACCACAGTACAAGAGGATGCCTTTCAAGGTCTCTACAAGCTGAAGGACCTCAATCTGAGTTCCAATCGTATCACCAAGTTGCCCAACACAACCTTCATCCACCTCATCAATCTCCAGATACTGGACCTGTCCTTCAATCAGATGACTGCATTGGAACCAGAGCTGTTTCATGGACTAAGGAAGCTCCAGATACTCCACCTCCGCTCCAATTTACTTCGCACCACACCTGTTCGGGCATTCTGGGACTGCCGCAGCCTGGAATATCTGGGCCTGAGCAGCAACCGCCTACGGAGCCTGGCTCGGAATGGATTTGCTGGGCTCATTAAGCTTAAAGAGCTCCACTTGGAGCACAATCAGCTGACCAAGATCAACTTGGCCCATTTCCCTCGCCTTGTTGCCCTCCAGTTTCTATATCTGCAGTGGAATAAGATCAGCAACCTAACATGTGGCATGGAGTGGACCTGGACCACTTTAGAGAAGCTGGACCTCACAGGAAATGAAATTCGTGTCCTGACACCTGATGTGTTTCAAACGCTGCCAAATTTAAAGATTTTGCTGCTGGATAACAACAAACTAAGCAGTCTGGATCCTCAAGTCATGGATATGTGGCAGTCTCTGGGTACCATTGGGCTGTCTAGCAACCTTTGGGAATGTACCAAAAGGATTTGCTCTCTGGCCACTTGGCTAAGCACCTTTAAGGGAAGGTGGGAACATTCCATTCTCTGCCATAGTCCTGAATATGCCCAAGGTGAGGAGATACTTGATGCTGTTTATGGATTCCAGCTTTGCCAGAATTTTTCAGCGCCTGTTGTTCAGACCATTAGTACAACCACAGACGCTACTATAGCTGCAGAGATAACAAGCTCCTTGTTTGGAATTATGCAGCCGACCCCCACGCAGGACTATGCAGAGGATTTTGGGAGCTTTACCACAGTCACTACCACAACAACCACAACACAAACACCACGCACTGCTCAAGCAACTACTGCTACATTTGAAGAGGCAGCTGTAACGGATGACGAAACGGCAATGGACAACACTGTTATGACTCATAGGGTTATCATTGGAACTATGGCCCTTCTATTTTCATTCTTTTTCATCATTTTCGTTGTGTATATCTCACGGAAGTGCTGCCCTCCCACCCTGCGCCGGATACGCCACTGTTCGGCTATTCAGAACCGCAGACAGATGAGGACCCAGCAGCGGCAGCCTATGGCAGATCTAGCTACACAGGTACCCTATAATGAGTATGAGCCCAGCCATGAAGAAGGGGCACTCGTGATCATCAATGGCTATGGGCAGTGCAAGTGTCAGCAACTGCCTTACAAAGAGTGTGAAGTATGAACTCTTATTTATTCCTAGAGCATATGGTTTGCCATTTGACCATTTCAGATGATACAGGGTTTGCTTTTTTGCTTTTTTTCCCCTCCAGTTTATGTAAAAAGCATAATTTCTACAAGTGAGATTTGAGAATATGTGAGAAATGATGAATGCAACAATGACAGGGGTTGGACATGACAGTTTAGGGATGATGTAGAGATAGTCACAAATTTATTTTTCTATGAATGCAAGGTTGTTCATATCAGGCAGGGGCAATCATTTTAAACAAGAAAATTGTAAACTGTGAGATTTGTCTCCACATTGTCTCTATATTCTGCAGCACAGAGAAAATATTTAGCCAAATGGCCCTCTGCTAACGGAATACATTAAGTGGAGAAATGTGATTTATGTCTTATTTCTTTTAAAAAGTAAATATTTGAAATCATGTTTCTATCTGCACCACAGGCAGTGTAAGCCAATCACTTAATCACTGGGGCAAATTAACTGGATCAATTATCAGAATGTTTCATTGTTTTCAACTATGGCCACTAAGACCAAAATCTAACTCTGAATTATAAATAAAAATAAATGTCATTATTGTTATGATGTTACAACTAAGAATAAATCCTCGGTTGAGGAGAGAAAAACCCTGAAATTCTGTTCAGTATACACTAATGATATTACTTTTACCAAATCAGACATTAGTCAACTAGGAAAGTCTACAGCCTTCCATCAGATCAAAACACTGGGTGACTCCTGTTTACAGAATTTATTTGGGCAGCCCAACCCAAAAACAGCTGTCCTTTCCTTAGCAAAAAAGGGATTGTTTTTTCTGTTTTGGGAAATTTGGATTTCTGGAAATTTCTTCTGTGTGGAAATGCAACTAAAAGTGTGTACTAACTGCCAAGAGAGTGAATTTATGTTCATTTATATATATATATATATTGAAAAAATGACCTCTTTAATCAGACCATAGCACGTAAATGCAATGCTGTTTGCAGCTGACTCAAGTTGTTGGATGTTAGAGCTCCCACCCACGAGGGCCAAACACCATAAATAAATTCTCAACCTGTGGGAAACACTAAGCATTGTTTATCTGTGGTTAATCTTAAATATACTGCACTGCTTAGCAAAACCACATAGATGTCTTCCTCAGCTTGGACATCAAGAACAAAATTATTAGACCCTTCAAATGTACAATGACCTGTACATGGATTCTCTAGCCCCCAAATGCCATTCACACTGTGACCATAATATTTCCAGCAGCTTAACCTAGTAAGTACAGTTTGCTGATTTGCCATTATATACCAGGATCAATACACAGACGAGCTAGTGTGAGGGTAGCAAGAAGAAGGGTAATGAACAGCGCAAATGCCAGACAGGAGAGCATTTCATTCTGAAAATAAAACCTTTCCCAGTAGCCCAGGCTCTTTACTGCTTACACACTAATCAGGACTGACAGGCTCAAGATTGAACCAATTAAGGCGAGGCAAAAAGAATCTAATATTCTGTCACCCACACCAGTGATCCAGCAACATTTAGCTTGTTCAGCCACTCAGAAATAGTTCTAGCAAAATCATCCTCTGCACCACACAAAAACATCATTGAACCTCGTACTTTAAGACATTGCTCTTGTTAGGGATACAGAGTTGTCATTTGCAGTCTTAAAAACGGGGTTACAGTCAGTAATAAATATTATAACAGTTCCTTGGTTAGCAGTCACAAGTGTCAAGTTAAACTGCGGTCAATACCCTGAAAGCAAATGGAGATCCAGTGATAAGCAAACAGCAAGCCTGGGTCAGGAGACATTTGTATGCAGCAGGGAGAGGATGTGCATTAGCATCAGACTAAAGCTGCTGCCGCAGCTCCGCACTTCTTTGTGTTCAGTTTGGTGGTGGGGGCAGGGTGAAAGAGAGAGGGATTGAGAGGAATTGATGGGACGATGGAGAGGGGGCAACTATGGGATAATGTTTTTATTAAAATCAACCAATCTTTCAGGCCAAGTAAAGGTAGTAGATAATGGAAAAATAAAGACTGACTGACAGCACCGTGGGTTTTAAATGCACACTACTGATGAGCTAATCAGTCTTTGACCACTGAATAATTGAAGTACAATCCTTTACATTGGAAATCAGAGTGTCAATTTCTCAAATTTTTAACACTGGAAACCATAATGGAATGAGGGAATAATCATAAAGGAAATCAATATATGGCATTTTTTTGACAGTTCAACTTTAGGCTATGTTCAGCAATTAGGACAACAATACACTTCTGATAGCATAGCATAGCAAGATATCTGGTTTGGAGAAATTAGGATGCAGTTTGTTGGATATTGCCCAGAGAGGTAACCAGGAGGTACTATTTGTGGCTTTGTTTCTCTACTGAGCCTGTCAAAAATTGGCTTCAAACTCCTAAATGGATACTTGTGTCAATGTCTCTGTGCACATGCTCATAGGATGCCTACAACAACTTCTAAGAAAGTGTTTGTGTAAACCAAAAATTGTTACACTTCACGTTTGAATTTAACAAAAAACATTGCATTCACTGATCATACCAATTTCCAAAGCCAAGCACCTCCACTTTGTTTCTAATTTTGTTTTCTTCCAGCTTCGCACTGCTTTTACTATTGCCCTTCGAATCTGTCTTGCATGTTCAAAAGTCAAAATTGAGTTGAATATTTCTTAATGTCATTCAGCAAACATTATGGAGACACCTCATTTTTGATTACACCAAGAATGGGGGCGTATGTGGAATTCCTATAAAGTTTTGCCAATCATTTGACATTTCACTGTTTAAGACTACGGTTGTACTAAGTGACTGAAAATCCACAATTTGTAGAAATATGCATCCCTTTGCACTCTGGCTCTTTGTAAACTGTTTTTGTTTCCTCTTGTCATCCTCTAGCCCTGGTCCCCACCCTGCCTAAAAATAAAAAAACAAAAAAAACAAAAAAAAAAACAAGTGAACCAATCCCCTCTCTCTTACCCAACCTCTTTGTGCAAAATGAATGCTTTTCTCTTCCCATTTTCCTTTTGTATTGTATTATGTACAATTTCATATCTGTATAGTGGATAAGATGTGCCAAACTGAAAAAAAAAAAAACATTTTCCCCTCAAAACATATATTTTTTAAATAAAATGGTTATAATTTACAGTGTTTGCTAACTGATGGATGCTCATAACTTGGTTTGGTCTTTCATTACATTTTGGTTGCGCAAACCAAACAAAACCCAACTCTTGATGAAGTCGATATGCATCGGTATATTGTGAAAATCCTGAAAGTATATGTCAATTATGATACAATTTCAAATGTAATGTGTGCGAGAAACTTCAAGCACTTAAGGTTGAGGGATTCATTCCAATCCCATTCCCTTCCATCAATGCATGTCAACATAATCATTAGAACATGTAGTTAACAAGTTTATAAGATAAAAGCCCATTCATTTTACTGTTTTTTGTTTTTTTTTTAAACTCGTCTTTCCAGGGTCCACAATGTTTAAAAGATATTTAAACAGAAGCATTTAATCCTCAAATTTTAGAAGATGGAAGCAGCTAATGTTTTAGGCATTTCTGCTGGATAAAGGACTGTACTGAACAATCAAGCAGAGTTTGTCATGCAGGAAAAAAACTATATTCGGAGTGTTTCCACAGACACGTCAACCTTCAGATACACATTACATATTTTACATACAGTTTCTACTGGTTTGTTGTTGTGTGGCAACATTGTTTTTATATAAATTCGGGGGCAAACAAAAGATTTTGTTCCCTTGTATAGGATCTGGAATGTCGAATAATATTAACAATAGCATCTTAGACAAACTGGCCATTTAACATAGACACTGGCCATATTATATTTGGTTATATTTTTTCTTACTTATTTCACTGACATTTTAAAGTTTTAGCAAAATAAAACCTGATTTACTAAATTAACGTATTGGGAGGCAAATGTCAGTGCAGTAATAAATACAGACAAGCAAATAATCTCAGCAACCCAGTAAGACCAAAAATTACCCAGAGCAAGAGATAACACATTCATTGCCCATTCAGTTTTCAGAGCTATGAAGGCTCAAAGTATTTTTAAAAAGCAGCTGGAAGCTTTATGATATCCACCAGGAATGTCATAGAAATCCAGTATTTTGCCATA
The DNA here is from genome assembly GCF_004916995.1 of Morone saxatilis. Classification (NCBI taxonomy): domain Eukaryota; kingdom Metazoa; phylum Chordata; class Actinopteri; family Moronidae; genus Morone; species Morone saxatilis. The sequence continues at coordinate 18,611,170 of NW_023339785.1, read as the reverse complement.
CAGGTGTGGATATTTTCTTAACCACAGCATGAATTGTATCTTACCCGGCACACACTGAATCTGATTAACCTGCAACTATTTTAAAACAAGCCATAGTTCCAGCTTCAAATCCTTTCAATTACTTTAATAATTTTAATTTATTTTTAATAGTTCTGAGGTTTGCACTACTGGTTGGACAAAACAAGCATTGTGAAGGTGTCACTTTGATGCCATTTCTTACTATTTATAGACGTTCTAAAAATGATCATTAGTGGCAGTTTGATGCATAGTAGTTCAAAATCAGCTTCACCTCAACCAACTAAAGTAAAATACTGCTTTTACATTAATGCCTATTTTTAAGCACATTTTTCCAATTGTACTTATTATGTTTTATTTAGGTAACATTTTTAATGCAGGACTTTTACTTGTAACAGAGTATTTTTACAGTGTAGTATTACTACTTTTGCTTAAGGCTATGAGCACTTACTATTGGAATTTTTTATTAGGAACAACCCCTTAAGATTAACAATCTCGTTTTCAAGTGGATACTTTTACTCCATCAAGACACACTTGGTGGAGTAAATAGAACACTATTATATAAATGTATATAGTTACAATGTTTTTAACAAAAAGAAGTACAGTGAAGTGCATGTTATAAGGGGTAGTTAAGTTACTCCAGTTGGCTGTGGTGTGGGAAGTTACTGAAACACTGTTTATTGTATTCACTGTCACAGAAGTGAAATACAAAGTTCCTGTTCAAGCATTTACTGTGGCGTCTTTCTGCATTTTTTACAGCAGAATTGTATGAAACACTACTTACCAATGGATAAACTGAGTTAGCTAGATAACCGAGAAAATCAGTGAGGGTCAATCAAAGAACTGCGATACAATTATTGATGGTTGTACATTGCATTGCCTATTTCAGCAACCCACCAATACCAGCTGACCTCGTTTATTTTATTCGCCAACATAGCATTTGGACTGTGCCCACGTTATCTGGTAAGTCAAAGTAACTCTTGAGATATTTTTTACCAAGTGACATGTTTTTTCAAAATACGCAATTCATAGATTAAGACATCTAATGAAGACCAAGAGCAGATTATGTACGATTCCATGATGCTCATTGGACAATCTATTAATATTAGTGAACTAAAACTGGTTAAAATCTGAGTTCAATGTACATCAGAGGAAATCTTTTAAAGTTTTATTTAATGTTATTTTTGTTTTTGTTATGACTTGTTTTAAACTTGTTTTAAACAAAAATGCACAACATACATATATATATATATACATGTTCTACAATAACAAATCACTACAATTCTACAATAACAAATCACCAATGTTGGTGGTGCTGTTCACAAACACTGCACTACTTCTACAGACAACCAACGACAATTACTAGCTGTGGAGACACAATGTTGTATTAAGAAATATTATGGTGCAATATTTAGTTTACCCCCCCCCCCCCACATAGGATAGTAGTATACATATATAAGTATACAAAATTTTAATAATAAAACCTCTAAAAGTTTTTATCCATCCCATTTTTTTTCTTATATCAGAAACTTACTGTCTTTATTAATGTTTTCTTTCTTTCTTCTCGATATATAATTTATTATTTATATTAATCATTTCTCTGTACATTGCATTTTTACTTAATATTTTTTATATTATATAGTTATATTATATATATTATATATAATATATATATAATATATAACTTATTACTATATTTATTATATATTATATATATATGACTGATCAGATTGGGGACCAAAACACAACAACTCTATCAGGAAATTTCAATTCAAGCTTTTTTCAATTCATCAGAAAGTCCACATAACAAGCCTAATGTGCTAAAAAGAAAGAGTAAAAAATTCCCTTTAAGGCTGAAGATAGACATTTTCAGGAAGACAAGTTCACTGAGATGTATATTTTATCTGAATGCAACTTACTGCGATTATGTAGCAGTTTGGGGTTTTGAAAGAACATTGTGACGAATACAGGCTGACATGGCTATCGGACTGTAAGAACCACTTCAATTTTACGTGCTCTATTTTGATGAGGTCTACAGAAAGCAGGCGTCAGTAATTAACCTGCAGAGTGTACCCAGGTGGGGGAGGCACTAAACCGATGAGTCTGACTGCATGGCCTCAGTAGTCTGCAGGTTCAAGGACTCAGACTCCTACAATAAATCTAGAAAATGCTTACTAGGAAGGACATATTGATCTGGCCTCTCATCAGCAAATACCTCCGTAATATATTTATTGCTTAACACATTTAAAGCAATTCCTCAACTTTATCATTTGGGGGTAAAAACAACTTAAAGCAAAGCAACCTAAAAGTCCTTTCAGTGTCTGTGGACAAGACTTAACTCCTGTTGATCTTCTTGGAGAAGAAGGCAACTTGCTTCATACAGAAAACAAAGAGCATTTTGGTCACCTACATCTTCATTACGTTATTTACATTATTAGTAAATTCACCTATCCTTAGATCAAGGATAAGAGCAAAGTCAGCGACAGACCGTGCCACAAAACTATTCTTGAAGACCACTATACATAATTTTAAGAAACTATACAGAATTACAGAAAATACAAAAGGTGTTGATACAAGTACTGTTGAGCTAAGGACCAATAGAAAGTGACATTTACAAGCTTCACAGTCTTTCAAGCAAGACCATATTGATACAACTTCAAATATTAATGCTACAAATTGCAGATATTAAGCGAACAATCTTCTAAATATAAACATTTGAAAACAAAACCTAATGAGCCAATTCCAGAACTGTATTGCTATCACTTATGCAGCCATACTGAAGGCATCTGTAACTCACAGCATCAGCCAGTAGCTCACTCACTCAGGTCAGCTGTCAGAGCCACAGACACCAATTATTTGGATTTATTCAATGTTTTTATTCCCTGTTTGTGATGCACTGGCTCAGTTAGAAAGCAGCCAAATAAGAACAAAGCAGGCACTCCGGATGGCAAGTCCTCTATTGCTGCCTCCAACCCAGAAAGGAGTGAGAGAGAGCAGCTTTTATCAACAGACGTCTGCCATGTTGAACAGCCATGTTTAGCCCAGAACAGACATACCAACCACTGGCTGTAGATAGGACCTTTTGCTTTTTTCAAAAGTTCCATGGCCAACATTGTTTCTCTTTCTTATCCCCAGGTCATCAAACAAAGACACGAGAGGTGTTCAGTTTAGTTACAATCTCAAACTTCACCACTAGATGTCACTAAATCCCACTCACTGGTCCTTATAGTTATAGGAAAATTGTTCAAAATGTGTTACATCATTAAAGCAAAAGGTTGTCATTAGAGAGGTCTTTTCACATTCCTGTAAGTATCAAGTCAGTATCGAGATCAAAACATACTCCAGACCATAGATCTGGTACTTCAAAAGCCAATCGCAAATGCCACCGGCACAGAAACTTGAAACCCCCAGGACAGAGCGGACTTTTCACTTCCACTATCTACTACATAATAACAATGTGGCAATGTGAGCACACGGTAACATTGTAGTAGATATTACATGTTTCATAACAAAGACAACAAAAAATATTAACAAATAAAAGATGTTAACTACACTAACCATTCTGACACATCTGCTAGCTGCTGATTTTGGTGTACAACAGATTCCTTATCTGAGTCGAATACTGAGCGAGGCTCAACGTAGAGGGTATGGCTGAATTTTCTTGTTTCTTGTTTCCAAGAAAGAGTAGATGTGCTTCTGTGTGAATTCATCATGTTCTGCCCATGTCCGTTGGGGTTTTCTCCAGGTGCTTCAGTTCTACCATAGTTCAAAGACATGCAGGTCAGGTGAACTGGAAACATCTACTACCTGCAGGTGCGAAAGTGTTTGTCTGTGTTCATGTACGTTAGTCCTGTGATAAAGTGGTGACCGGTCTATGGTGTACACACTACATCTCACTGAATGTGTGCTTCAATAGGCTCTAGTCCCCTGGGTCCTGAACAGGAAATAAGGTGAAGATAATGGATGGATGGATACTGTTAAATGCTTTAACAAATAGTTATATTAATAGAGTATGTGTTGAACGTACTCATTCGGGAAAGCAAATGTGCATACTTTCTAAAATGAGGTCTTTGTTGTGCTTAAAAATGTAATAAAGTATAGTAATCTCTATTCGCCTTTGTCATTTAATATCAGAGTTGTGAACAGTAATTTCCTGTTGCTAAGGTCAGTGGCATGTCTGGCGAAAACAAAGGGACTTGCTACAGCTGACTATCTCTGCGAATGTGTGTGCACGTGTTCAAACATGCATAGATGTAGTTTGCCTCCCACTGAGACACATTTATCACAGCTCAATTCACTTCAAATCAGCCTCTCACCTTCAAGCCAATGTAATTCTGTGGCTAAACACACCTGCAAACAGCAGATTCTAATTCTGGTTTTCTTGTCATATGTCACCATATTTATGCACTGGCTAGAGGACAACTGCTTATCAGACTCAAATGGTGCAATAACATTAAGCATTTATTTGTGCATGACATAATTAAATAAATTACTACAATGTTGCTAAGACGGTAGAACAAAAAGCACAGTTATCTGTCCCTCTCTCTCTCTTTATTTAAAGTGACTATATTAATACTTTTATATTAACAATTTCCGAAACATTTTTCCGTGCCAAAACAAATTATTCAGACTTTTCTAACTCAAAAGTTGTGCATTATTGGCTGCTACCTTTGTATGTCAGTATTTGTGAGGCAAACAAAAAGTGTGCACTTATGTGTGTAATGACAATACACACACAGCTGGTGTGTTCACTG
>NW_023339785.1:18587863-18606380 GCF_004916995.1 Morone saxatilis | reverse complement strand
CACTGCCAATGTCATTGAGTAACACGTTTGTTTCGATCGTTTCTCATCCATATGCAGCTCATTGTGAGAACTGAATAGTGGGTGACAAACTATTCAGTTCTAGATCACTATTAATCATCTCTAGTAAAACTAGAGATGATTAATAGTGATCTAAAGATTTCCTTTTAACTAACTCAAAACAAGAATTTTAGATAAGACTGTTCTGCAGCATCTGCCATGCGCGCACAAAAGGGATATTCTGATTAATTAAGTAATCCTAATGGCCAAAAGAGTGTTTTAGGGTAAAAGGCAAATTTTATACTGCAGCTTTATGTGGTGACAACACATCGTGCCTTAGACTGTACAATAAAAGAAAAAAAAATTGGACAGGCAAAAAATTAAATATTCATCTGCATAAAATAAACATGCTATAACCTTTAGTGACAAAGGTTGTTTTATTTACCAACGAACTCATCTAGTACCAAAAGCTGCAACTGAGTTTATAAAAACAGCAAGAATGTGTCTCGTGTTTTTTTTTAAAGTTTTTTAACCCATGTAACTTTGAAAAAGGGGAAAGTTAGAAATTTGAGGCCATGGCATTCTTTATCCTGCTTTATTGTTGTGGAAAAAAGGGTGCATCACATCTACCTGTCAGTAAAGCCAATCAAAAAGCTTAGAATTCACCAGCAAAAGATCAAGGGCCAGGTCTGGGAAACATTGCCTGACAGCCTGTTACTGACAGACCAGTGTTTTATGGAGGCTGTAAATATACGAAAAGCCCTGGGGACACTAAATCTTTTCCCCATTACATTGTATGGAGTGTAATTTGGTTTAATTATGCATTTAGATGAGATTACAACTAGATAAATTGAACTGCTTTCACAGTGGTTGTCCATTAGGTCTAGCCCCTTTGAACCTTCTACTTTTTTCAAAATAATAGGGGGAAAAACATTTTGGACCATTTCACTATATTGTCCATTGGTTCCATTGCTCTGGACGTACATTATGTTCTCAGCAATAAGAAGAAGTCATATAAAATGCAGACAGGAATTCCCATTAATTGTGTGCAGTTTTTAACTTGAAACCAACCATAATTTTCTCTGTTCGGTAACACATAATAGGATCAGGTAGACAGGGTAGATGGTCCAAGACTCACTCAACCTAAAATGGGTTTAAAATGAAAGGCAACTATGCAGGCACAGAGGAAATTCTGCCACTCACTGTAGATGCCCAAGGCAAAAAGAGAGATAGGGAAAGAGTGAGCTGTAGAGAGAGAAAGGGACCCAAACGGGGAGAGAAGCACCACAAAGACAAAGAAACCGTAAAAGAGGATTCAGCAAGGAGAAAGTGTGAGAGAAATGTTTAAGAGTGCAGAGTGGGAAGATTATATTGAGGGAGAGGCACCAGTCGCACTGCAGTGGCCAGGCCTGTCCTTTTTATACAGGTCCAATGATAATGTATCACTTCTAGTTGAAGGAACATTTAAATGTCAGTAGCTTAATATGTCAAAGCAACCTAGCATCACTCTCTTATGTGAAACAAAACACTGACAGATGCTGGGACCTAGAGATGCATTATTAATAAAAAGTGGCAGAAACAGTTACACTCAACATGTGCCATGCCAAACTGTCATGACAATATAGAATAATTGAGGTCACACTATGTGGCAGTGCTGGGGCAACATTACCCCCACCGCCTTTCCCCTTCACTGGCTGAGTAGACAAGCTCTAGTCTTGTTAAATAATCATCAGAGCACTGTACACAATTCCTGCTACAACAGAGAGAAAAAAACACTAGTAATCCAACCACATAATGTATTGTTTAAATACATTCGCCAGATTTCTGTTTCCAAATCTGAAAGGCAGTCTTCCTTTCCCTCATAAGAGGTTTAACACAAGATTACTGCTGCTTTTCCAATCAACGTGCTGTATGAAAGTTTTAGCTGCCTTCATAAAAATGACCTGAATAGGTTGTATACGTTTTCCAAAAATGTATTTACCGTTTACCCAGTGATTAACTGACAGTGTTAACTGTAACTTGCATGAACATAAATTGCAATGCCATTAAACACCTGCTTGGTTATTGGTTTTTTTAAATTAACTAATGCATTCTACTTCTGCTTAAACAGCTGTTATAGCTGTACTGACACAAACTGACAGTGCAGTAAATTAGCTGCATTAACACACCACTTTGGAAGTTCAAAAGAACACAGCACAAATAAAGGCAATGTTAAATTTAAAAAAAATTGTGTTCATAAAAAACACGACATCTGAGCTCTGAAACAAAAATGGAACAAGGTTCCACAGTGTGTTAGACTTAAATTAAGCTTTGTAGCCACTATGCTAATTGCCTTTATTATTGTAATCCCTGTTCTGTGTAAAATCACAGGGAAATGTATTTCAGAGCAGAGAGAACTTATTTTAACAATCAATGTAATACTTGTTTTAACATAAGGGTTTAAGCATCTGTAGTATGCCTAATTAAAAAAAACTGCACATAAGTCAATGAAAAAAAATGATTTTTTGACATGCATGACAAGAAAATTACATCTTTTCGTCCACTGTGTGATTCTTTTCTGTATAGAAAATGTCCTTATCTGTTCATGGTCTTGACATAGCCTCAATTCAACTCAAATCTTAATTTAATGTTTTTAGAAAAATCTAACTTGCATTTAGATGATAGATAATGGTAGTTGGCACTTGGACGGTGACCACTGCCTGCTCAATACTTTATTATTATAATGTTGTTGTAGGGTACTTAAAGTAACTGTATGAGTTCACTGTATAGAGTAGTCTTATCTTTAAAAAATAAAATAAAAATAGACTTAATGATGGCACATATGCTAAAAGGCAGACTATACAGTTGTTAGTGAATGATTTTGAACAACTCCAAGTTCCCTTGACATTTCTTACTTAAAGATGGTGAGGTAAGAATGTCTGCCAGACTTTTTGTCAAAGAGTCTGTAGGAGAAGAAAAATTGAGAAGGGGGGGTAAACAAAACTTGTAGCTAGAGGGAATGAAGAAGCAGAAGGGAAGGGAGAGAAAAAGAGAATGAGTTAGGAGTCCATCCAACAGCCTCAGCTCTGAGTGTAAACCCATATGCTGTAATGGCAACATGCTGTTTAATGACTCGCAGTGCCCTATCTACAATCAGAATAATATGCGGACAAAATCATGGACCCCAGCAAAATCAGCGTTAAGTATATAAGTTTAGAGTGTATAATCTACTCAAGGAGGGTATTTCCTTTTCTGCATTACTTACATATTTCATCGCACCTCTACAGCTCTGCTTTAGAATGACAGCACACACATCGTCATCAAGCCAATGTGAGGTTTGTTTAGTCTGTTAAGCTTATTAACAGAGGCAGTGAGGTTACATGTCACACTGTCTGCCATTGGTTTAAGGCATCAGGTCGAGACACTGGCTATCTCACTGCGCTAACTACTTGTCAGCCACAGTCCTCAGAGGCTATGCTAGGCCATTAAACGCACAGGAAGGACAATGACATATTAGGTTTCTCATCAGTTTCCTTGATGACAGCCAAATCGCTGTCATGTCCACTCATCATCACTGCAGTGATGAGATGTTTACCTCTGTAAACCAAAGTTCTCAAGTCATACAGGGCAACATGAGTGGCATGGAGGAGTCCAGTGGAGTAGAAAACTTGCTTTGAAGCAAACCAGAAATGCTGCATGAATGCCCTGAACCTTAAAATAAACTGGCAGTTTACTGGATGAGCCATGAGAGCAAACCATAGCTGTAATGCCTGAGGATGGACAGGACAGTATTGAGAGAAAATGACACGTAAACTTAGTTGACATATGACTGCTCATCATTTGGTCTGTCAACTGAAAACCTACTCAAAACACGCACGAAAAAGGGTTTTGAAACTGAGCCCCAAATCAATTCTGTTTTGTGCCAATTATCAGGTTGCCAATGTAATATCCACCAACGCTTTAATGATTTAAAAACATATTTCAAGGCTGGTTTATGTGATAATTCTCCACAACCCTTTTTGGAACATAGTATGGAAAACCGACATTAAAAGTCCTTATAACTACATTATTCCACTTCTTGTGCCCAATGTATTCCATGAATTCCAATCACAAAATATCAGTACTGAGGGAAAAGATACATATGGAGCAAAAAAAGGGGAATTTAGTCATTGTGTCTCCTTTTAGTAACAGATACTTGTGCTAAAGGTTCACCGCACTGAACTGAACTTCCACTGTACTACTACAGATAACTGCTTTACCATACTGAAACACTTTCAAGTATAAAGTACCACGTCGATGTGCAGTTATCATTTCTGTATTTTTAAGGTTGTTTCCCTCAAAAACTACTTCAACGATTTCAGTGATACTGCATGCAGAGTTGGGCCAAATGCCAAGACAACACAGATTATTGTTGGGTGCAGATAGAACACCCATTTACCCACTTATTAAGCAGGCGGGCTTAGGCCATTACCCAATTCTCTGCTGTAGTGAATACCCTGGCCCGGCAACCATGCAGCAGATGTGCCAGTCCTAAATTGAGCTTATTTATGATGTAACCTACAAAATACTGTATTTAGAAAGTGTTAGATAACCTCAGCTCAGGAAGGTTATTACTATAGGTATTAAGCTAGTTAGCCTGGCATGCTTAAATTAGAAGCTTTAAATCTATATTAAATACTTGGACAAATTGAAAAACCATTTGCATAATTTGCAATGTTAAGATATTTGTACTCTGGCAAAGCTACAGCTGTCTGTGTGTCTGTGTGTGGATAAGAGGTATAATCTGTACCACTATCACACCCTGCCTGACCAGACATCCATTACAGCCAAAGGAGCACTGTAACAATTGAGAAATGAAATGGGCAAGCTGTGGAGTTTATGATTTTTAACTCCAGAAGTCAGCAAGAACAGCAGAAAACAGATAAAGTTCAAGCTCATAGACAATAATAAACAATGCATTACCACAGCAATGCAATCTCTCTAGGGTGACTGGCTCACACTGAAATCCTGCTGTTACAAGGAGGATATTTGGGAGTGGTTAAACCGAGCGTTTCCAAAAATAGAAAAGAAAAATCCAACAGGAACATAATGTAAAAGAAAATTAGAAAGAGCAGAATGGAAAAGTGACAGGATTTTTTCAGTTTCATTGCTCCCACCACAGCACAGACAACAAGATGTGTTCTACTGAAATTATCTCTTGGGGAAGTTGTAGTAACAGACACAGCCCTTATTATTTAAATAATAAAATTAAAAAATGATGTGCTGCCTTTCAAGGCCCCTGAAACTAGAAATGATTCAATTAAAGATGAATTTATAATCAAACAATAAATTAGAATGTTTTACAGTGAATACATGGGCTGGTGCTGGTGGGGAAACAATACTTTGTTTCCCCACCAGCACAGCACAGTTTCTGAACTAAAGCCAGGGTTTTCTGTTGTTACCTAGGGTGGTTAAACTTTATGCCTCAATATCCACATGACAAAGTCCCCAATTAAATACAGTGACAACAAACAAGCACATATTCTGCTGCTGAAACTAAATTGTTAAGCAATACTGAATGTATTTTTAAAGAGATATGAAAATAATACATCTAGATACTTCACTGATCCTCTGATTAAACAATGAACATTGACTTTGTGGAGCTATTATTTGAAGAAAACAAATTCACTGCCTTCACAGCCAGCAACAGCTGAAAACAAATCTAGCTGGAATCTAAGTGGACTTAACTGTGTACGGTGGATTGAGACTGCATCATTTGTAAATTTTGGATCAAATATTTTGCTGTCAAACAATTTATACAAGTGAAGCTAACAATCTACGTCCTAAAACATCTGTTATCATTTCATTATCTGAAGTGTAATGTAAGTAAAATAGCTATTTACTTTTGCATTTCTGCATCATTTGTTGTGCTACAAGAAGTATACAATGATTTTTTTAGTACTATACTAGGGAAACTATGATACCTAGCATTTTATGTTATTGGATAGTTGCTCAGTTACTGAACACAACTTCTGTGTTACCCAGAACTATGTCGGTAAGCAGTCTATGGAAATTGTCACTCACTGTCTGATTTTCTCAAAACATCCATGATCTGTCTCCTCTGTCTTTCAGATAATGGCCGCTACAGCTACAATACAATAGCTCTGAAGTTTGCCATTGTTCTCTGTGTCATTAAAGCAATGAAGCAAACCGGCTCCAATGATTTCTACACATATGATCAAATAAAAAGGAGCACCGAGATGCTGTGGTGTTTGCGTAAATGAAAGTGTCATTAGTATGATCTGGATTTTATGTGGGCACGAGACACTTGAAATGACAAGTGTAATGGAAAAACTTGCCATTGAAAATCCTGTATCTAGCTAGTCATGTAGTTTTAGAGGACACATATTCACATACTGTACCAAACTACAACAGCAGCCATACAATTTAAGATTTACCACCACATAGCAGCTTAAAATCCAACCTGATGAAGCAATCTAACTGCCTACATCAAAACCAACTCCTAACTCCAGTTAAAAACAGAACCACAAAGCACACACACATCACATAGCCTACCAGTCCAATCAAAGTCACAGAGGCAATTAGTGTGTGTGTGTGTGTGTGTGCCTGGGGCTTTTGTTTCCTTCAGAGGTTCTCCAGCTATGGCCCTAACCTAACAATCCATAGCGTAAAGCATTTGATATGTAGAGCTTGCAGGGGTCAGCACACACAGTAGACACAATTGCAGGCATTGTACTACAATGTACAATGACTGAAAAGTGAAGTCAATTTAGAGTATATGTTAACTACAAGGACCTGATTAACAAGAGACACTGCTGATTGCAGCCCCATGTATTCAATTTACCTCTAGCCACAGTGTCAGTGTTCATTTCCACAGATTAATCATGTAATAGGCAGGATGGTGCTATCATCAAGACAATGGCCTGAGAGAAGGACTTTCATTTGTTTTCGAACACAACATTAACTCTCTCAACACGTTAAGTCAAAGTATGGAAAGTAAGCTGTTGCAGGTGTTCAGTCGTTCAGCGCACAAGTAAATATTGGGTAGGGACTGAATTTGGTTTCAGTGAGATTACTTCATATTTTCCTTCATGACATAAAGCAAATGAAAGTGATTAGGTAGATGACAAATAAAACCATTATGAATTTTCCCACTGTCCAATAAAGGCAAAATGTAAATACAAAACTAAACTGAGAGCTGTTGTGTTGTGGGTAATGATTAGGACGTGGTGTGGTGCTAACAGGAAGGAAATGAGTAGATGAGACACTTACATTGCCCATATACTCAGAGAGAAGGTCCTGAAGAGCCTGGCGCACAGAATTGCATTCAGCCACAATGCGTTCCCTGCGGTCATCACGTGTGCAAGAAGAGTCAGCCATGAGGGCAGCACCACTGATAATGCTCTCAAGACGCTCCTCCAGGGAGGGACGGAAGCGCTCCTCACTAAACGCCAGGGGGTCCACGATGATTTGTTTCTGTAAGGAAAGGGTAGAGGGGAAATTACAAAGGGAGAAGAAAATGCTAAAAGTCATCATGTTAACATTGATCTCTTCCTCTCCAAGCCCAAAGAGAGAAATCTGGCAGTTAAGGGGGGGTCTATTTGACAGACTGACAGGCTGACTGAAAAACCTAAAGAGAAGAATGTACTGAGCTGTCTTTTTTGTGTCCATTACCCAACAGACAATGACTTGGTCTCCAGTTCCAGGATTTGAGCAATGTGCCTATTTTTACTTAATGATATGTTGACCGGGTATCACTTATAAAGTAGTGAACGGTTAAGGTCACTTTTGCCTTCAATTCAATAAAAATTTCCCCACACTTGAAAAAGTAATGACACCAGTCCACTGTGGATAATAGAGAAATACAAAAGGATTATAATACTAGAGTTTCAATTATTTAAAATTTTATGGAAAAAAGAGAACCATGTCAACCTATTCTCGTGGTATTTTCTGTAATAGAGCACAATGTTGGAAAAAGGGAAAAACTGAAACTGTGCTCTGTTCATTTCAAAACAATTCGTGACCAAGGCAACACACCCTTATTTCACCAAAAGTTCTAGTTCCAGTCAGAAAAGCGTGAATAATGCAGTTCTGAGAAGTACTTTAGGCTTCCAAGATTACTCAGTTTTAATGCAATGCCTTGCATGGTGTACATACTCAACTGAAAAACTGTTTGATTGGCTTTTGCAAAAACCTGGCTTTTTTAAAATTGGACTCAGCAGTGTCCTCTTCTCATCTGCGTCACACACACAGGAAAAGAAAACGACTTATTCACAAACTTTAGTCAGGGACTGTCCATTTTACAAGGTATTAAGTTGGTGAGGGCATTTTTCTCTATATCCTCTTTAAGACTAGGTCTGCTCCTCTGCACTGCTGACACAGTTTTTTGACTTTTTCAAGATGAATACAACTTTAAAAAGGCACTTTCTCAGAGAAAACTAGTCACAAAATGTAACCCAATCATCTGGAAGGGCAAAAACACAAAACAGAAAGGTTCTTCTAGGGACCTAATGAATGAATCAACGATGAGACAAAAAAAACTGTAGTACAATGTCTGCAATGTAGACTACAAGATCCATTTCACACAACAGATGAGCCTATAAATATGTAATTATATATATAAATATATAATCCCGTTTGTAAAGCATTTTATTTTTCTACCTACATTTGAGTCACAGAGGTACCATAGTAACCCACTCTCCTCTCTTTTGTATCTGCAGGATGAGAGAGAACGCTTAAATGTCTGATTTCACAGGGGCAAGCCTGCCGAGGGAGGCTAGTTGACATGCTGGAGAGACACTGCTGAGGGTTAAGGTATCACAAATGACACTTGTGGCGGCTAAAGAAAGAAAGCCAACTTCCACAACGACAAACAAACTCTGCACTTGCGCAGATACCTTATTGCTAAAACATATTCAACAATTCAGCTGTTAGAAATGTGGTTTATTAGGCAGCCCGCCCTCTATCACAGCCACCTCCAGCCCCCTCCATTCCGTCTCATCTGACCTCCTCTGCTTGCGTGTCATATCACCATGGCAACAGGCACACGAGAGAGACACGGAGGAGGAAACAGAGAGAGGGAGGGAGAGAGAGTGAGAGAGAGAGTGAGAGAGAGAGAGAGAATTGGGGGTGTTGACTCATTTGCTAATTTTGCCTTTCATTTGAAATTGGGCATCAGACAGTAGAGTCTGGAAAACTGCAAACCAGTTCTTTGGGGAGTGACGTTTTGCATGACTACCTGTAAAATATTCACTGACGCAACAGATCTAAGAGACTGCGTTGTAGACATCCGTTTGATGGAGATTAATCATTTGTCATGCCATCTGTCATTAGAGACAAATGCCATTATATTTTGTAATAGTTTAACATAAATTCCCATGGTTGTAATCCACTCAACCCGAGTTCATTTAGTCCATTCCTGAACACAAAAACTTGAAAAACTGGGGTTTCAATACTTGAAACAGGAAAATCTAGTGAGTGAACTGTGATACAAAGTTTCTGTTCTTCTAGCCATCAGGTACTATTGCCCTAAAAATCCAAATGAGTTGAAAGCAGAAATGGCATGGTTTTATAGACACAGTACTGAGACTACTTTGGAAAGCAATGCTCACTTGATGAAGGAAGTACCACATTTGCTACTTAAAAAGCTTAGCTTGAGTACATTTTTCATTCGTCTTGCTAAGAGCTGCTGACTCAAATGGGTTATCTAAAAGGTGGGGGTGCATGAGATCCTATCATTTCGTAATTATTATACATCTATTCTAATACCTGCATCCTATGCTCTATCAACAGGAAAACCTTGGTTGGCAATACCCACCCTTATGATTCTTGCAAAAGGCCATGAGTAATTAAACAGTGCGTCATATGGCCACAGGCATGTAAAACATAAGCATGCAGATTGCATCGATCACGTGGGTAAACAATGTCACTGCAGGAGCAACACATCAAGTTGCACACTGCTACTTGCTACATGACTAAATGACAGATCACACAAGATGAGTGATGTGTCTAACAAAACAGGACACAATGGAAACCTGTACTTCTATAAAGCTCACTGAACAAGATTGAATTTGTCATTGTGGATCTGTTCAATGCTTTTGGAAGCTGTCTGAGTGTGAAAAAATCAGAGGGGCTTTGTCAAGTCTGACAGTAGTCAGTGGCAGTGAGAAAAAAAATTACAGGTTAATCATCTTTGCATTTATCACCCCAGGCAGCATTAAGATGATTAGCTCAATGCTTTATCCAGCTGTTATCTCGATGCTGCTTCATGTCAATATTATGATGACTAGTATGTCATATTCATATATATATATATGACATATATATTTTCCTATTTTTAATGAATATGAATGAATATTTTATTGAATAAGGGCTTAAAAATTCTGAGGTTGACTATGAACAAGTGCATTTCCAGAGAAATAAATAAACTAGTTTGTCTGAGTCAGCTGAGGATTTTAGGAACATGCTGCATATAGTTTGAGTAAAAACACTGGATAACAGTAACTGACTTTCAGACATATACAGGTTTTAAGCATGAATATATGAGGGACTAGACAGCAACATGCAAAGTGTTTTTAGAAGATTAATGTTCCTCTTTGTGCTAAAAGTACTCCTTTGTTTGCAACTTAAGGACCGTGGCTGCATGTTCTCACCTCTTCTGCAAATGTAGATATCAAGGTATTACTTCAGGCATGCTTTTCTAATAAAGATGAATCAAAAATAAAAAGCTACAGATGTGTAAATATCCTTCATTTGACCTAGAGACGGAAGCAATTAAAGGAACGACTGTGACTCAAGAACATATTCAATGTACCCCAAAGCCATGTCCCAATTTGTCCAAATATCCCGTCCTAATTTCCACCTCGACCGAGCCCTTCAAGGGTTTTGGTCATTTTATGATTCAGTTGGGTTAGTTCTATAAACTACTACGTCTGACCTAACAATACCCTTTGTGAACGAGCCCTCGTCTATCTCTGTTAATAAATGCATATTTTGTATTATACCTCTGGAACTGAGAGTGCTGTAATGAAAAATATGATCTTGAAGTTCATGTTTTTTATAAACCTGGCAGAGACCTGGATGTCTGGCTGTATGCATCAGAAAAGTCAAATGAGCTGTGACTTGTAAACTACTCATTTGACTTACATCAAAATTGTTGAGGGCGTAGGCGAGCTCTCCACCCCCTGCTGGATGATTGAGTGCTGAGTCTTCAGTGGCAGTGGCCTGGGCAGCATTGGAGATGCCGGAGACTGCATGCTGCAGCTGCTTGTAGATCAGGTCACGGTTAGCCTTGTAGGCTGCCACGTCAGGGTGCTGCAGGCAGGCACGGGACGCTGTGTACAACATGGGGATGTTCCTCTGTAGCACACCACGAGCAGCAGCCATTTGGTCCTTGTGGTGAACATCTTTTAGCTCCTAGCAGAATGAGATGAAAAGAAATGTAAAAAATGGATGGAAATAAAAGTAAGGGTTAAACTCAACGATGGAATAGGGGTCTAGGTGGTAATGTACGTTAGATTCAAAATGGGCCTGTCATACCCTTATGGAGACAGTAAGTGTGACAGAGTTTGTTCTGGATGACCCAGATTTATTTCTGTCCCCTGCAGTAACACAACAGAGTCATAATCAGGCCATTATAATATGCCTTTGCAATTTAATGCGTTGCTATTCAGACCTCAGCATTATATTGCAATTACATCTTCATAGGAGGGAGGAGAGGAGATAGTGATCGCGGCATAGATTTATGGCATAAAAAAAAAAACAGCTTGCATACACAAAACGAAAGCCTCCCCTCCAAATGGAGTGCTCCCAGGGCTTTTTCCCCCACTATTGCTTAAGACATGCTCTGAGAAAAAAAAAAAAAAACTACCTATAAGCCCCATTACTTCCTGCATTCGCTTGGTTAAACACATTTTGCTATCCATAAGAAAGTGCAATTACAAGTAAAAGTAATTTCTTTACAAAATCATCAGTGATCATTTTGGCAAGTTTCCCATTTGAAGAGGTGGCAATATGGAGAACAAGAACTGTCTAGTATTTGGGTGGATTTTGAGATGGTATTTACTTTTGACAAATGAAGCTAGTACACTTCAGTAGTTGCATCATTCATTTTCCAGTATGATGTGAAAAGCCTTATTATATATATATATATATATATAGCTGATCAGTAGTAGTATTCAAAACTTTTTTACACACTTAATATTTTGATGGTTTAGACAGTGTGCACAGCATAGAGAGGTGCATAAACATTAGAAAAACGTCTATTATCCAGATTCATGATGTTGGTGGCACTATTGTGTAATACTACTTCTACTACATTTTGGTCCTACCACCATTCACCGTAGCTATGTTTTGAAAAACAATCATACATGACCTTTACCTCCAGCTAAGGATAGCTGAAAAACATCACTATGGACGCATTCAGACTGCAGGCCAAAATGACCCAGATCTGTGACTGTGGAATCTAATCCTTTCAATTCTGATTTGGGTCATATTCATATGTGGTCCAAATCAGATTCAGGTCTGATTCTTTGCAATGGGACCTCAGTGTGAACAGTCATATGAGAATTCATGGGATTTCTACGTCACTGTAGACGGACATTTGTCATGCAGGTCAGTTCACATTGGAATCTGATATGGGCCATATTTAAAAAGTAATGTGAACAGCCCAAAAAAAAAATCTGATCTGAGCAATAAATCAGAATTGAGTGCCAAGGCTTGCAGTGTGAACGTAGCTGTGAATGCATACTACTTCCTTTGTCAGTCGTTTGAAGACAATCTCAACAAATAAGGCTGAAAAGAAAAGGTAAATATCATCACAATAACAACACCATTCACTCAGCTTTCTTCACTTCCAGTAATTAGCATGCGCGTGCATCTCCTGGATCGGCACCAAGAACCATATGAAGTTGTTTCATTTGGAAAATGCACTTCACTGTTGACTACCACTTACACTATAGTGGAGAAAAACGATGTGCCATTTCTCATCACAAGGAAATGGGTTTTTGTCACATTTAGAGTCGAGCCTTTATGCTTTTTTTTTTTTTTTCACTCCCAGCCCACTTCACTGGTAATAAGAAGATTGTCCATGCTTACTGCGTCTAATCGTCCAGCTAAAGGATGAGGCACTCTTCTTCTTGCTTACTACCTCCTATTGTTTTACTTATTGTTTGCCATGTAGGTTGGAGAACACGTTTGTTATGAGTAACAAGACCACTAAAACGCATTCACTTGATAACCTCCCAACCCAATTACATCCACCAGACTCCTCTGCTCCCATGATTTGACCTTTTCTCTCTTTTTTGCCAACTGTACATTACCTGCTGTCTCTTGGCAGCCATGATGTTCAGCTTGTCCACCTCTGGTTTCAAGGCCTTATACTGGATCCCAAGGTCCTGCTCTGTTCCTGCATTACGCACTTTCACCAGATTGTCCTCGACCTGAGCCAGGCAGATGGAAAGTTAGATAATACTTAGAGCATATTTTAAAGTATATTTCTTTAACTTATTTAATGATCAATGTGGACAATACTACCCTATAACTCATAAAATAGACACATTAGGAAAATGTACTGCATTGTTTTATCGTGGTCAGGTGTGAGCTCAGGCTGAGGCCATCAAGATTTATAAGAGCAATTTTCAAAATTGCAATCAAGGCAAGCCAATCAACTGATGTGGTTTTAATTAGGTGTAGCCTGTCACGTTGAGTTTCAAGTGGTGAAAAGTCCCAGTTGGCTAAAAAGACATCAATTTGGAATTAAATAAAAGATTAAATAGACACACCAAAGACCAATGTTTATTCTGATACATTTAAATTGGGTTTTACCAGAAGAATTCTACATTTCTGTTTATTTATTAAAAATGAGTTACTGATCACATCCCCACTTCTTCTGTCCAAAACAGGCATGAACATTTAGGCTACTTGCTGTGACATGGAAGAGTTATTCCAAAAATCTGTCCCATTTGGTTTTACTTTATTATTTACACTCACAAAGACAGAAAGTATGTACAACTTCCAAACTGACTACTGGGTGGACTGGATAACTCCAAGCCATGTAAATACTTTTAAATCAAATTAATACCTTAATGTGTCCTTCAATAGTGTCAGGTTGTACTACATGGAAATAGACTACTGTGCAATTTCAAAATAAGTAATTTGCGGGTAATACCGTTCTTGATAGAGCAGACACAGTAAGCTTTTTTGCTCAATGGAATAATTATATTTAAATTCCAATTAGCTAGTTTGCAATGTATAATATGCAGACAAATGTAACTATCTCACCAGTTTAAGTTGCAGTAGAAGTTTGTAGACATCAGACATGTCTGCCAGCACCAACAGATGTGTGACTGCAGACAGGAGGGCTCTGGCAGCACGAACCATATTGCCCCTCTTCACAGATGAGCAGGGGTCTTCTGCAAATTCTCCAGAAGCCTGCCGCATTGACTCACCTAAAGATGTGTGACAAAACAAAACATATAAAATATTCTGTAACTCCAACTGAAACTTCAAATGAAAATTGGTTGAAAAACAGACTTTTGATCCAGCAACTGTTGAAAAACACCCACTGTTTTGAACCACGATGAACTAGCTTTAATGGTGTACTTAATACCTAATTGTCTGTGATCAGGAAACTGTTTTTTCCATCTTTTGCAATCAAGAAAGAACAAATAGCCGACCATCAAGCTGTTCAGTTTAATTACCTAGATATACGCCTCACCAACAGGTTGGGATATGGAAATATTACATAAATGTACATCAATTTATCACATAAAATAATTGTTTTCAATGCAATGAGCTGCCTTCCTCAGTTATCCATTAAAACAGTCACATTTTCATATATAAAACCTATTTCTTATCATTATTAGTAGTAGTAGCAGTAGTGGTAGTCTACAGGAGCTGACAGCAGATGTCTGAGAGCAGTCACAGTGCGTTCCAGGCTACTAGTTAATTGCGTCAGAAGTCTTCATATGAGACAAAGAGGAGCGTGCAGAAGGGAGGAAACAGTCCGATGCATTTTCCCTGCCTGCTTACGGTCAGAACGTGTCACACAGAGTGACAAAGACACACACACCTCTTCAATGTCCAGTAATAATGGACACGTACATGCACACACAGCCCTCTAAAGAAAGAGGTCAAATCCACGACAAAAGGCTCACTGTCTGCTTTGTCCTACATTGGATGGGCCTGCACAGCTGACTGGACACACAAATGGACTTTGTAGGCTCACATTATGAACAAGACAGTAAATCCATAATTAGTTTACTTCGGTCGAGGCTCAAGCAAATTCAAACTCAAAAAATGCCTTATAACAGTTATGTCGGCATTACAAATCTAAAGCCAACAAAAAGACAAGCACTTTCATATGATGTGTACAGCTCTAAAGAGACTGAAACTAAAACAGATGACAAGCAGCAACATGAATAATGTTCACACCAATGACATGTTCACTGGAAAAGACAACTCAAAACTAATTTAGCAGCAGTTCATGCTCATCAATTGTTACCATCTTGCGACATACTTTTTCCATGACAGTCATGGATAGAGCAGCACTATTCTTTTGACAAAACTGCTTACAATGCCTTGCTATGATAGAGGCTGTACTTCCCCTTTTACCCAACGTGTGCTGGAACTGACACCAGCCACTGCTACTCTAAACAGGGTAAGCACTTTAGACAATTCTGGATATTTTCAAAGACAACAATCATTTTTCAGTAGGAATGTAACAAAATGTTGTGGCATGGTATTTCATGAAACAAAAAGGCAACACTGAAAATGGACTGTAATATCAACTAAATATTTTAAACTGGTTAGTAAGAGCTGAGTGCCGTGTGTGGTCTGAGTGTTATTTATTTATTTTTGTTCAAAGTCAAAGCATCAGCATACTCACTGCTAGATAACAAGCAAGCTGTATTTAGACACAAAGTTAAGTGACTTCTTGGCTATGAGCACTAAAATGTGTTCTGGCCACAGGCGGTCAGTGGATGAGTCCCTCAACTGAAGTTTGCTGTGAGAACGAAAGGCAACTGTATGTGTATCAGCTCAGACCGACTGATTTCCACATTTATCAAGAACTCCAATTCCTCTTATTTTCCTCCAGATCATCTCCTTTCTGCCCCTGCTGCTTTTCATTCATTGAGTCATGCAACTTAGAATAACTACATATTTAAACTAGAGTTGAAACACTTTCAACTTGAGCAGAATCTGCTTCTGGTCTTCCATGTTTGAATGTGTGTTTGAATGACTTGCATTCATGCCACCTCTAAATAAGAGTCGATAATATTTCAGTGCAAGTACTTGCATTGATAAAATGCTCATCCCTAGTTGAGGGAATATCAATCACAGACAAAAACATCTTTAGTTGCAGTGTTGCACTTGCACAAGCTTTTGAAACTCAGGGGCCATTAACAATATCAGAAAAATAATTAACTCTTGGACTTTTGTAATGACTGGCCATTATGTAGTAAAATGACATTTTCATTTTGTCATAGATGTGTTCAGCCACAATACAGCTGTGCAGCACGTTCACAAGCCCAATACAAAATCGATGTTGTCACTTCAAAGATAACAGACTCGAAGCTTACGAAGACACTTTGTTACAGGGCCAGTGTAGACATCTTAGTTCAGTAACAAAGAAGCATATCGAGTTCATCAGACAGCTGTAAAACGGGTGTGAGGGCCGAGGTGACTGTGGCTTCAACAGTACCACGTCAGCAGCAACTGTTATCACATCATCAAAAGAAAGAAAGAAAGAAAGCTCCACCCAGTACACAGCAGTTTGCCTGTCTACTCTACCGCTAAATCTGACCAACAGTGGTGGAAAACCCAAAGAGAAGAACGATTTTTCCTTTTAAAAATTACTGAACTAATTACTCGATAATCAAAATAGAAAAAACTAATTGCTGACTAATTGATTCATCAACTTCAACGTTCAGCTCTAAAATACATCAACAGTCAAAAGACACAATGGGATTTCAATTACAGTGACGTGAAAAAGAGCACCGAATACTAAGATTCAAATGTTTTCAAACATCAAACATGTACAACAAAAATCTCACACAGATTCTGACCATTTTCCTCCAACAGAGAACCAAAGCAGTTTGTGCAAATGATCGACAAAACAGATCTCAAACACAGCCCGCACCTTCAGGCTGTTATTCCCCCCTGTGAACAAAATCAATAAGGCCATTTTCAGGGGGCAGATAGTGATCAGTGCTTCTTTAATAAACTTCCATCTATCTAACGCTCACCTGCGGCCCACCAAGTGCATGATGAGGTGATTAAAATGTATATCACACAATAATCCCCTCCAAACAGCAGGACAACAAAGACACAGGCAGGGAGGGAAGGGCAAGACGGAGAAAAGAAGGAGTCTTTAAAAGGGTAAGAAAATGTCTAATGATTTTAGCAAAGCCTGAGGTAAATAAAATATGATTTAGAGTATTCAGAGAACAAGTTAACTAGAGGAAAACATGCACTAAATTATTCATTTAAAATAATTTTAGGAAGAACAAGATTTGGTCCGCAAGCCACTTCAACACGCACTGTATGCACCGTCATCCTTAATGATCATGTCAGATTTTTTTCCTCTCATTTTAAACAGCTGGTAAGCCACAGCTGGGTGGAAAATGCACTTTGAATCCAGAGGGGTGGGGGGGTGTTACCCTACTCAATAGCCGTATTATCAGTCTAGGCACGCTCCACTGAGCAGCATGGCATAGCTGACAGCCAGGCCTAGGCACCAGCTAACAACAGTCACTGAATTCCAGTCCAGTGACAGCTTACCACAACTACAGTAACATTCCTGGGCACTGAGCACTGCACAGGCTATCTGGCGACATGTCATTTACCTCCCAACTACTCAGAGCAGAGGGAGAGCAGAGGACATCTAACTCGCTGGGCATCTGGGGAGAAAAGACACAGTGACACAGATGTCGCTTCACAAGGTGATAACAGCCACCCTCAAGTCATAGCTCCCTGGTCTCAATGGTCTGCTAGTCTGTCAAAATACAGTCAGACATCCAAAGCAAAAAGCAATAACGGAGACTTGAAAGTGTGTGTTAGATGATGGAGTCTGCTATCACAAGACAAACGCTCATTTAAATGTCTGATAATTGGTAGATGGTAGCTTCCTGCCTCGGGATGCACACGTTGTTGAATAGCATGTGTGTTCTTCTGTCCAACAATGAACTGAGCAGAAACGTTCTACACAGAGTACCAGACAAATCGCCACCACCATGACCCCTCAATAATCAAGACTGGGCCCCTGGTGTGTGATGATTCACTTTTAATTTTGTCATCATAAATACGGACAACTTTGGCTGCTGAGGCAAACTAATACATCTTACAGACTGACACAAAGATCCAGGAAGGTCCATTTTTTGTACTGGTGTGAACAACAAAACACAGTGCCTCATGCTGACTATATGCTCCTGCTCCTAACAAGGGTCTAACAAATGTTTGACATGACCTGATACATCGTTGTAGATAGCTAAATAAAGCACTTCTAAAAGTACTGTAGAACTCTAGTAACTCTAGTTACATA
>NW_023339785.1:18552661-18587784 GCF_004916995.1 Morone saxatilis | reverse complement strand
CAAGTCTTTGATGAACCATCTTTCACTCATGTCCAGGCTCAAGTCCAAATAGTTTCTGAGCAACCTTACACTGGTCTAGAAGAACACACAGTAAGGTTGATCTGATATCTGATACTGATACAGCCTAAAATGCTGCTGAAGTTCTGCACCATTCATTCTCTGTATGCATTTGTTGACATTTTACAATGGGTTTAATCTGAACCAGGCCATACAACAAGAGCACCTTACAGGGTTACTAGTCTACACAAAGAAAGAATAATATTAATGCACCTGTATCCGACTGGTACTGGCTATTAACCGGACTGCGCCAGATGGTTTGTTGTTTGAAAACGGGCAGGAACGTTCAGAAAATACAGGTAATGGAATGAACCACCTGTCAATCTCTGGCAAGCTTCAACCAGTCAGATCAACAGACTATATAACGTAGTCAAACTCTTCCCAAAGTAAGCTGGGAGAAAAGCAAAAACATGTTTTCAATTGAGAGAAAGGCCTTCTTTCCTCGTCTCAATGAAGAAATACTCTCCAGTTCGGGTATAATTGATGTAAGCAATATCTACACTAACCTCTTTAGCAACCACCACTGTTTTTTTTACATAATAAAGTATAAAATAATAAACCCTGTAGTCTTTTTGGCCTTGTTGTTGTCTGGAGGGAGTTTCTCTGTATTCTGTTTAATGTTTATTTCCGTTGTCTGTATGCGTGAGCAGATTAAATTCATTAATTACTCTTATTGGCTTTTTGTTCAGAGGACGTGTGTTGCACTTGCAGTGGTGTGTTGAGTGTGGTTGTGTATCTCTATCGCTCCCTCCTCTGTACACAGGCAGCCCCGCCCGTGGTGAAACTCTGTAGAGAGCAGGGCTGCTCCTGCTCTCTACAGAGTGGAGGAGAGAGTTAACCATGGTTGCACCGTGCATCAACGCTTCGTGGGTAAAAAGAGCTGTGTGACAACTGACGAACAACAAAAGATCGGATCAATAAGCCTCTCAACATAACCGATACAGATGAGCTGAAAAAATGTGTGATCGGCGCTGATACGGATCGCTGAGATCAGATCATTCCTAATCAAAAGCATTTAGAAACATAGCTAGTTGGATCCCAGTAAGGCAAGGCGGTGACAGTGCAAATGATATGAGTGTGAACTGTCTGCATGCTTAAATGAAAAGTCTATGAATGGTCTCCCTGAAAACCCCACAGCAAAAGGAAACCTATCAGGCTCAAAACATATTCTTATTTCAAGCTCTTCCACTGGGGCAGATGATACAGTATGTACATAGCTTATGATTTATTTATCATTCCTCCTATCTTAAGAAGCACTCTGTACAAGCTAGAAACCACACACTGTTGCAATATGTATTTTCAATATACCTTGCTTGCGGACATCTTCCACAGCAGCAGTGAGCTCATCCTTAAGGAACTGACTTTCCTTTGCAATCTTCTCTCCTTTCTCCAGGAAGTTCTGGGTAGCGTTCTCCACCGATGCTGCCAAAACATGAGCCTTCTTGGAGCGCCCTTTCTTCTTGTTAGATGGGCCTTTGTTGCTGGAGTTTACCAAGGTGGTGACCTATGGAAGGGTTAGAGAAGAAACAACATAAATAGCTGCTTCAGGCCCTTAAATGTACGTGGCAGGAGACCGTTATGCCAACAGCTCTCTCAATAAATAATATATAATATATATGCTTAATACTTGATGCAAGGAAAATGTTTCATTTAATATAGCTGATATAATACGCTGCTTGTTAATGTTTTAGAACATGTAGGTGGTGAGAAGCTCCTTTTTATACTATTAATATTAACTCTGCTTCAGTATCACATTGAAGTTGTATTTCCAAGCATTTTTTCTTATCAAAACTCTGCACCCATCCCACAGCCCATAGGCTACCTGAACCTTATTCTAAATTAAAATGCACACAGAGTTTACATTACCTGGGTGACCAGGGGCTCCAGCAGCCTCTCCACTGCCAGAGTACGGATCTCTAGACTCTTTGGGTCCCATTTAAAGTTGATGTTGGCCGTGTTGATGTTTGTCATGGTGTCTGGAATTCTGGGGGTAAAAAAATGTACACGGTCAAAGAAAAAAGTTAAAACAGATAATCGTTTCATACTTCAGATGCAACGATGAAATACAATTTAAACTGTATCAACATATTTGTCCTAATTAACACTGAATATCTGTTATTATATGATGGTCAGGCCAAGAAAATCATACATTTTTAGAAGGGAACAACTAAGTTAAGCTTCCTTTGTGATTTTCAGACTAGTTAGTCTCTAAAGGTTTGTACAACAGTCAAAATAATAGTTCTTGTTGGAGCCAGCAATGCTCCATCCCTCACAGAATGATTGCCAAAGACACAGCAACACTGTGGTCCAATTTCGATTTCTCTTTTCAAGCAGTGACTGCAACTCCATTGATTAGCTATCTAACATGGAGGGGCAGGGATAATCAGCAAGCCCGGGGGGCTGAGGGGCTTCAACTGAAAAGTTGGTCAGCTGTGAGAACAATGCCGTAGACAGCTTTTAGCCTACATTGTAAACAAAAGAAAAAAAATCAGAAAACGCCAGAGGAACATTTGAGTGATGACAACTTAATGTTATATACTGACCTGTTATTTATTGGGCGCATGTGCTTTCAATTGTGCCTTCAAAAATCCTGACAAAAGTTCAGATTTGGATGCAGATTGTCTGTCACAGTTGTAACTCATTTTATCACAGGCACAAATCTACACACAGAGGCTTTAATGTACTATTATTTATCAACCACTGAGGTTTCACATCCACTAGAATACCAAAAGGTCACTTCACACAAACAGTGAAAACTACTTTCCCTACCAGATAGTTTCGGTTTCATTTGCTGAGGTTTTTTAGATCTCTACTGCTAAAACAACCTGCCAGCCTGAAACAATATAAATTAATTAAGCTGTTTGTGGTGTGCAATGCATTGAAGGAAAGGCTCTTTCACAGATACTTGTGGTGCTGGACTATGTGTATTGAACCTACTTCTATCTCCATTAAAATCTGGTCTATTCATTACACCAAGTACCTGGGACAGCGGGTGTGAAATCCCGTTCACCTCCTCTGCACTATGGGTGTGGCAGATGAAGTCTCATACAGATATTTTACAAAACTTGTCGAATTAAACCAAAACGACATAAAAACTTACATAACTTAGCTAGAAACCACTATAACGTTACTTTAAAGTTATTAAAGTGAAATAACTCTGCGTAAACTCACGTTAAACTAGTTTGGCCAAAAGGACGACAGCTTTTTCTGCTAATTAAAATACCCTAACTTATCAAAAACATCCAAATTAAAATAATAACACATGTAACTCGAGAGACAGGGTGAGTCTAACACCTGGCGAGCTAAATATAACCTAGGCGCTAACACTAGTTAAGTAGCTTAAGTGGCACCTGTTGTGGCTAACTTTACCCATTTTAATTAACGTTCAAAGAGGCTTTAACATTATGCAGACTTTAAAAACCGTGTCGTTAAGGTTTAAAAGGGGTATTTTCTTACTTACAGGTCACCTTAAAACCTACCTGCTAACGCTAGCCGACACAACAAACATTAGCTGCGTTAGCTTGCGTAAAATACTGCGGAGAGAGGAAAAAAAATAAAACTTTTAAACTGTAAACAAGCTGTTCAACTAAGCATCCCGTGTAGGTTAACAGCGGTTTAAGCGTTTGCCTTCTTATATCGCTAAAGAGAAACGTTTTAAACTCACCGAAAAACAATCCACTGGGAAAAACTGGAGTTTAAAAGTTCAAAATGGAGGAATGAGAATTACGGAGTTCCTCGCCTGAAAAGTTTTCCTCCCTTTTCCTCCCTTTTCCTCCTCTCACCGACTCAGTTTACTGCTCCTCCTAGCTCACGGCGCTTCCTTCCCCCTCCGAAAAAATACATAAAAGTAAATTCGGAGCTTTGAAAAGATCTTAAGTTACCTGAAAAGTTTCGGTTAAGACTGTTTCGGTGTCGCAGACTATTGCCCAACAATGGATGAGGCGGACGGGGGGGTTGCTGCTGGGGCGGTGACCGAGTTCCTGAACTTCCTGGCAGCGGGGCGACCACAGGACACAGCAAGCCCGCAAACAGGGAGGTGTTTTGGGCGTGGCGCTCACTGTATTTGCCCATATATGGATTAATTACTGCTTCCACAAAGTGAGTGTGCGACCATGGCCCGGGATACCAGTTTTACTTCTTCTTTTTTTTTTACAGTTGGTGTAAAGAACAAAACAAATCCTAAAGTGAGATAATAGTAGATTTATGTCAATTCTTCACATGCCCAGACATTACACAGGAAGGATATCGTTTACTTTTTCTTTTCTTCTTTTGTTTTTTTTACAGTTGGTGGTAAAGACAAAAACAGTCCTCAAAGTAGATACAAAAGTCAAAAAGTCAAAGTCAGATTTATGTCCAATTCTTCACATGCACCAGACATACCAGGAAGGAATCAGTTTACATTTTCTTTTCTTCTTGTTGTTTTTCTTTACAGTTGGTCAAGAAACAAACAAATCCTAAAGCTAGATACAAAAGTCAAAGTCAGATTTAATGTCAATTCTTCACCATGCACCAGCATACGCAAGGAAGGATACAGTTTTACTTTTTTTTTCTTCTATTCTTTTTTTTTTACGTTGGTCTAAAGAACAAAACAAATCCTAAAGTGAGATAACAGAAGCATAAAAGCAAAGTCAGATTTAATGTCAATTCTTCACATGCACCAGACATACAAGGAAGGAATCAATGTTATTAAGAGCTTGCGTCAGCCGCCTCTATTTGAAAAGTTGTCCTGGAGATAACTTCTGTCTATGAATTGCGTAAAACGACTAAAATGAATTGAAATGAATTGATCGAGAGCACGTTTCTCATTCACCACCACGAATTGAAACAGATAAAAGTGGCACAGCAGATAAGAACGACATTTTCCTAAGTACTTAAATTGTAAATTTAAACATTCAATTACATCAACAGCCAATAAAATATAAAAATACGCAAATAATATCAAATATCAATACTTAGGGTTTAGTGCAAAAAGGCAGATGGCAAAATGGCGCAGAAAAATTAAATAAAATAGAATTTCAGCAGTAACGTGCAAAGAACAGTAGTAAAAAAGTAACAGTAAGCCTAATAAATAAAGAAATAGCAGCCAATTCTAATCTATGTGGTATTGGTGATAGTAATGGTAAAACTAATAATAATAGTCAATAATAGTAACGTTAGTCATTTGGAGGCCGTGCAGTTAAATGTGTGACAGCTTGTTAAATCATATGGCCAGATGAGGCCTGTACTCTTGGAGTAGGTTCATGTCAGTTCACATGCTTTTTGGGTAGATTAAAGATAATTGAATAGCTAATTTAATCTGGATAGCAGCAAATTCACTTGGGCATTGGATTACTACAGAGGAAACTGCCCCCAAAAACCTTTGGTGTTTGATCCAGGGCTCATCTTATTAGGCAACATACAAAGCACCACATTGCCACATTGAATATCATTGCATGGTTAAGGATTTTAATTATTTATTGTTGTGGGGGTATTTCCAGCTGTGCCATGTCAAAATTTATAACTAAATTTATCAAAATGTATCAAAAAACAACCTTGCTCTAACTACCACAACACAGCATTTTTTAAACAAATTATTTATATTAGGGATTTCATTTTCAAGCGACTATTAAATAATAGACAAAAGGTCAATAATAATCTTTTGTCTTTTACTAAATTACTCAGAGAATCTTATTTTCTGTCAATTATTAAATATTTTCATATCAAGTATTGTGCAGAATATTTGTTATATTTTGTAAAAGGTGGATTTTCTTGTGTCTAGTCTGAGCTCACACTGTACAAAAAATAGAGCATTTTCTAACTGGAGCTTCCTTTTCCCCCCAAAATCTCTTTATTGCATTTTTCACACAGATCTACAAACAAACAAAGCAAAATGTACATGTGCTCAGAGCCTGTGAAACTGGGGCTTTCAGTCAATGTCAAATTGTCAGACATTGCCTCTGTAGTCATTTTAATTTGCTATAATCCCACTCTCCCATGCCTATTGTTAATTAAAATGGTATGTTTCATTTTTAAGTCACTGGGTTCAAATGTTGGATAAACAAAGTAAACAGAGGACTCCAGAGAAAGAGAGTCTGCTGATGCAGCATCAGGTGCAGGTACACGGCCAGCAGGTTGTAGCTCCGGTTTCCTCATATTTTATTAATATATAATAAACATTCTACTACAGCAGCACTGACATTTCGGAAAAGACTTTTATTCAGATAGCTAGAGACGGCTTGCAGATGTCACAAATTTTACAATTTCAAGGTCAAGACAAACCATAGAAGCTATGATCAGTATGCAGTAGTCACACTTTTATGGTTTGTTGCAGCTGTGACTGATAACATTGAGACATTTGATAAACATATTCAAGAGCCAAGTATTTTAGTTTGGGCCTAATGAAGTGTGAAAGCCATAAATAGATTATCTAAAGAGGCCAGGTGCCACCCCGCCTCACTTTTCCACCTTGCACACACACGCACACACACGGATACACTGTCTCTTTAAATTGTGGTATCATGCTTTGAAAACAGATTTTCCCTCATGTTCCTATAAAGTAACTAGAAAGGGTTTGACAGTAAGGTAATTATGTTTTCGCATCTTTTTTTCACCTTTCCACTGGTGTGCGTGCTCAGTAAACCTGAAGTCAATTTACAAAAATATAATTAATAAAATAATTTATAAAAATATAATCAAACATGACAACAGAGTTCAAACACTTCATAATACCAATTATAAATATATATATTGAGATAGAGAAAATGGCTAAAAATGAAGAGACAGTCATCGGCAATCCAAGGAGGTGGCCACAGAGAACATCACAAATAACAATGGTGTTTTGTTCTGCAGGCAAGTACAACTAACACACTTCTATTTGTTGGCTGGAGTAGGTGTTAATTAAGAAGCTCCACCAGTGCAGCATGAATTACAGTCCTGAAGAGAATGAGCTTACAAATGTACTTACGAAGCTCTTAATGAAGGCCTCAGAATATATTTATATTCCGAAGAGACACTCCTGAATATTTTTTGTGCAATAATAAATTGCAAATTGTTTTCTCCATAGATTTTTGACCATGCCAAAACGGAAGGGTCATGCATTAAATAGGCATATTAAACTCCTGCAAACGGAGATATATCAGTGAACTATCTTGTGTGTAATATTAATTTCAGTAAAGAACAGGAGGACTTGCCACTTACATAGTGTAGCAGAGATTTGTTTATCCAATTAATACTCTGTGGTGAAGAGGGCCTGGATGTGGTGCAACTGTGTGCTTGAATGATGAATGTTTGTCCCAAGTAACAGCTTGCTGGGAGGACAAGTTTGGGTGTCCTTGACCTTCAATCTTTTTGTACCTGTTGGGCCCGACAAATGATAAGAGCACAGCATGCTATAAATAATTCCTTCTCATTATAAGGAAGTGCCCATGTTTGTCACACACTGAATGTATAATTGAGCACATGCAAATCTGTAGTGTGTGGCACTATTACGGATCAAAAACAGTAAAGAAGATGAATGTCATGTTTTGCCTTTGCAATCATAATGTTAGGTGCTCATTGTTCAAAATATAAAAATTGCATTATGTTATTTGATGCATGTTTTGTCTGAACTTTCTCCTCAGTGACACTGTATATTAGTTTTACATTTCTATTCTAGTCCTGGTGTTGCACCATGCTGACAAGAGAAACACTCATGATTGCAGCCACAGGTGAGCTTCTTTCACTATAATGTTATCTATCATCTATTGCATTACAGACGTGGGGAAGTTACTGTAAATTATAGCTTCCTGTCAGAACAGTTACTCATACTTTGACGATGACTGAATTGGATGCTCCCTCACTGTAGGAGGATTTTGTTCCCTGACATAAGGAACACAGCGACTTTCAGTGTGCCCACATTCACCTGACTCATCCTGACAGCTGTCCATGGAGCTGTGCAATGGATTGAGCTAGTAGACCAGAGAGACACAGTTGTTGTTTTTTTTAAATATTAACAAAAAAACTCAAGCACAAACAGAAAATAACTGAACAGCACAAACTGATCTGACAAACAGAGACATGGGGGAAATAGTGGCTGATCAGGCAATTTAGACTCACAGGGGGACAGCCTATGACATAACCATCAAAAAACTATTATAATGATAAAATATGTCAGTATAGGACTACCTAATATTAGCGAAGGGAAGAAAATGAAACCACAACATCCAAAACAAAGAAATGATAACAAAAATCCAACTAGAAAACATCATCCCTGTCTAGGCTGCAGGGGAAACATGGTGCAGTGCAACTGCCAGTCAACACCATTTGAGCAAGACTGTTGCAACTGGGACTCCTTTTGTTGGCCAGCCAGACAACTCCAGCAGCAACCCTCAGGAACTGAAAACTCAAAGAAAACTAAATCATGAATATATAGAAAAATTGCCAAAGAAAGTTCACTGAAGTTGACTGGTTATGAAACAGTTTCAATTTAGTACAGATGCCTCTACATGACCTATATAAACAAACCAGACCATCAGCGAGAAGACTGGCTATTTCCATCGTTATTCTTAACACCACCACCACCACCTGCCACCGGGTCAGATTCCCCTTCGAAATCAGATGAAGCGAGGCGGTTGAAACACTACTGTTTCTGTCCACAGCCGCTGCCAGAATCAACACAAAATGAAAGTTCCTTGTCGCTGCTTTAGCTTAATGAGTACACTCCAAAAAGATAGCTGTGCTGTCATAAATTGCTAATAAAACTGAGAGTGTTTCTGTTTGTTTACATGCATTTTGAGTGTTGTGCTGAAAAAGAAACCTAAACTAAGTAAATTGTCCATTGGTTCAGTGTGCGGCTGCTCATGTGGCCATCACAAGCATGATGTCATTTGCACGCCCTCCCTTCCCAAGTCAGACCTTGTACCTCCATGATTAGAAATGAGTGTGGTGCAATGTAGGCGTAACTCTTCCACAGCAATACCCGAGAGGTGGAAAGGAAAGTCAACAGGCTATAACACTAATGATTATCCTGGATAGCAGTCATTCACTGTGACTTTGTTCCAGAGGTGAAAAGAAACATACATTATTGCAGTGAATTGACAAAAAGTCCCATGGGAGGACATATCAGACATGTTCACAGTTAGGTGTTGGGACAGTGATGTCATGGCTTCAGACGGCAGCCTTGCCATCTGATTGGACTATGGAGAAGGTCGAAGCTCTCATGACTCAACTGTTGTTGGCAATCTGCTGAGCTCCACCTGCTGGTTTAGACTGCAGCATCAGACAGTTGCCTTCTGCTGTGGCGTAGTTAGTCTGTGTGATACCTCTCCTCGGTGTTAGAACGGGCAGGAAGTGAATGACATACTACTGTGAGTGGCCTTTGATTGTGAATCATTTCCCTCAGATGGTCTGTTTTAAGTGTATGAAACTTAGATCCCATCTCAAGCTTTGTGTCTAGTCTGAGAGGGATCTTCAAAGTCAAACAAGTGTTTGTTGCAGAGCATGAGTTCCACTCAAAGAGGTGGTGTTGACATTTCTGGGAAACAGCACTGCTGACAATATTAGAACAAGAGTGTATGATTTGCTTTTTCAGCTCTCTCTGCTATTTTTCTGGTGATCATATTACCTCCTTTGCCAGATATGAATCACAGATGGGGAGACAATAGCATGTTCATAATCATTTTTACACAATCAATGATTACTGACTGAAACGCAACGACTGCAAACACACTCGTCACTCACTGTGTGCGCACTATTCCAGAAACCTTGTTTTATTCCGAAATTCTCCTGGGAGCCACTGCCCTAATTTCTTGATTTCCAAGTGGGATTCAGGCTAAAAGAAAGGTGAAGAAAGTGGAAGAAGCCACAGAATGAAACATAATGCATTATAAAGCTGTAATGAGTCACAAGTTCAGACACCCTCGAAAGCTTTTGAACAAAACCTGTTAGAAATGCCTGTGTGCTTCAGTTTACACTTAAAGGACCAGTGTGTAGGATTTGATGTCAGTGGTGTAGTGAGTACAACACCCTCGCCTCACCCTCCCATCCCAAACATAAAGGAAAAACTACAGTGGCCACGAAACTTGTGAAAACCGCAAAAAGACCCATTCTGAGCTACTGGAGAAACATGGCAGCCTCCAGGACCAGGACCAGCTCCCTTTGTAGATAAACCGGCTCATTATAAGGTAATAAAAACACAAAGATTCTAATTTTCAGGTGATTATACACCCATTAAAAACATTTATTCCAATAGATCCTCCTAAATGTTATACATTGGATCTGAAGGCACGATAACATGCACAATATTACCAGGACTGAGACAGCTTATATAACATCATGACTGTACATTACTTATATGGTTTAATTTTTTTAACAAGGAGGTCTGAGGACATCTGTGTGCCACAGGCTTTTTTCAAAATTTGTATATATATGTACATATATATGTATTTGTTGGGCTTTTATTTGTCAAGTGAATAAAATAACAACCATGACATCATCATATGGCCTCCAACCTTTTTATCGTGTCATATAGCCAGGACATATTTTTAAGTAAAACTGGTATGGAAATAGAATAAAATCGAATGCATAGAAGGATTTGGGCTGATAGAAAGTAAGACATATTTGAGGTTTCAAAACTAATTATGCCTATAAAAATACCACTGTAGCCTAAGGTTCCTAATAAAAGCATTACAAAGCAGCCTCAAGAAAAAAACTATTATTTTGGAGTTAGTGCTGGATTTATTTCAGTATGTTACCTATATGAGAAATAATAATAGAAACTTGATCTTAAGACTGGCAATAAATCTGTGTTCATGACACGAATAATATTGACGCTTGAAACAAAATATTTAAAATACATAGGGAGTTGGCATGGTGTATTTGTTTTTACAACTATACCTATGACTACACAATAAATCAAAGTTGGATTTTAATACCAGAAATGTAAAAGTATGCTTACATTTTTGCATATTATTTGTGGCATTGTCAGTGTTTTAAGCATTAAAAGCTCTTTTGGCCAGTTTTCAAATATATTTTGCACTGAAATGGCAAACTGTCTCGAGTCGGACTATAGTCGGCAAACAGTAGATGGTGCATTATGCTGCCTGTCTGAGTCGAGGGCTCCATATAAAACAATAAAAGAAGTAGTCAGCTAATTTCCAGAGGAATTTTATAACACTGTTAGGTAGTCTATTCCAGATAAATAGTAAGAATGACCCAGGCACTCTTGTGGCAAATTGGAAATTGAACGCAGCATGTGATAGACACGACTTCCAAGTAGGGGAAATGACCTTTCAATATTAATGATGCAAAGAGCCATGATGTCATCAGGACCTGTTTGGGTCCATGTGATCCACAGCACAGGAAATGAATAGATATATGACTGTACAAGAACACCAGCTCACCCACAGCCCCATTTACGCCATATTTACTCTAATAAAAATGTATCAAACCAACTACCATGCTCCAAGCTTGAGTCACTCTTTATTGAATGCAGCAGCAGAAGTGTAGTAATTCAATGAGCACATCCTCCCACTCTCGACACAGCTGATGATGGCTTGTTGAAATGCAGTTTTTTCTTTTCTTTAGCTCAGGCAGAACTGATATCCCCAAACATTTGTTTGTGTACTGGTCGGATAAGGAAGTATCTCACACAATGTATTGTAAAATCAAATTTTCTCCAAACATCCCGATTGCAATGCAGAACCACAAAAGTCTTCTTCGGGCAATGAAACAGCTGAAAAAGGGGGGAAGTAATGTTGCTGCTTCTGTGTACTCGGCCGTGCCTTGTTTTTGATACAGTGCAAAGCATGGGTCATTGAAAGCATAAAATCCTCACACATCACAGAAAATGCAGCGAGGGAAAGCGATGCTCCGTTAGTCTGACATTGATTCTTTCCGATGTAAGGACTCCTGGTGGGGAGGATGTCACCATTATCATCGTTTATTTGTGGTCTCCATTTTGAGCTGTTGTCAGTCAACTTCACCTGACGTGTTGCTGTGATTTGAATTGATAATGAGGTGTAGAAGTGACTGAAAAGTTTTTAGCAGTACCTGATAGCAGCAAAAGGCATCTTCCCCCTTCAGGGCTTTAAAATTCAAGCGGCAACTCTTGCAAAAATAGCTGTGTTTTGAATGATGAATACGAGATTGAAAAAAAGCTGATCTACTGATATGCAAAAATCTTGTACGAAATAAAAAATACACAAACTACAAATGCTACTGATGTGATTATCCATTTCCCAATACCAACATGGTAAACAGCAGTTTTTATTCCTCTAAGAGTACTCTCAAACCTGAAGGGAATTCAACGAAAATGTTTATCGTCAAAGTGCGATGGATAATTACCCATAAATTATCTAGAATGACATTCCTTACCCTCTCTGTAAATGCACTACCTGCAAGTGAAAACATCCCTTTGAAGAGGTGACAGAGCAGGGAAACACAGCAGGGATGCAGTTTTAGTAAGAAAACCCATAATGCTTACTTGGAAGTGTGTGGTTGCTGTGAACCTGCTTGCTGATGGCTCTGAGTGAGATACAATGTTGAAATACTGCTGGACCAGACAGCAATAAACGCCCAGTCGTTGCCAGGGTCCACCACAGTAAACAATCGCAGGGTATCTGTCAGCTGGATGTCTAATCAATCATGGGGATGTGTCCACTTTAATGCACTGTCAAGGGAGGTTTATGGATTTCTATTTTGACACGTCAATGTTGCCAATAACAGGGAATCCCATGCGTCTATTATCAAAATTTCATGATATTTCATAAGAGGAGATAAATCTGTTGTAGCATAAAATCAATGAAAAGACTGCACATTTTTAATTCACTGATTTTGAACACCAGATTACCTTATCTGATCACATGAGTAAAAGAGTTTGCTTTTACTTTTTACTTCTATCATACACACACTAGTGCTTGAATTGGACCAGCACTACCCTAACCACAACATAACCCTAATCCTATTGGTTTGGCATTTTTTACCCATTTTAACAAGGACCGTTTCAGCGCTGTTCTCAGCTATAGCTATGTGTTACTTTTTTCCCCACCTGTATTTATTCTTCTTTTGATTGGCTCTGACCCTGAAATTTTTTTCTAACCCTAATCATCTCACTCCTCATGCCTAAACCTAACCAGCCAAACCAATAAAGGCAATGGACACTCAGACGCAAGTAGGGCGGGTCTTTCGCAGAATGTCGGTGGGGAAAAAACATCAAACATTACTCGGGTGTTCAGGGTTGCATACCTAGACTTACCAGGAGGTGGCAGTATGCAGTAAGAAGTAAAGGTACTCGTGGAAAAGAAATTAAACAAGTACTCATTACTGGCCCTGTACACTACAAGTGCTGCAACTTATAATTATTTCTATTAAACAAAAAATGACCATTACAAGTCTTACCAATGGTGCGATCCCAAAAACTATTCAGTTTTACTATCAAAGAAAACACCAATTTTTGTCATTTTTGCCAAATAAAAATACAGATTAATAAATTATTAAAGTTGCAGATAATTTATATTGACTCATTTATCCAGCTCCACTGCATACTGTGCACAGTAAACAGATATGGAGTCCCAATAGGTTCATTAAGATACTTTAAAGCGATTATACTCAATATTTTTAATGATAACAATGTATCAAATGACTATGTGAAAACAATGAGACAATGTCAAAGTAGTCGCGCGTAGACATTAACCAACAGGGGATTATCACCTAAGTCTGCAGCTCCCCTCAGCTTTATAACCAGTTTTAGCTAATTGTTTAGCTGTCAGGCCCATAACTTTAGTATTTTTGTTCACTCTCAGCATCATTTTCGGTTGCAGCAGGCATCTGTTTTCAGTGTAAAAGCACTAAAAACCCCATTGTACACTACCTGCTCAGAACCAAACGACAGACACACTCAGAGACTAGCTGCTGAACATAGTGGAGCATTTAGCAACTAAAGAGCCAACATATCCCTCCGGAGCTATAGAGGCCAAAAACAGCAGAAAATTAGCTCCCTAATTGCTGGATGTGTATGTAAGCCGAAGAATCTAATTAAAAATACAGCAAAACAAAGTATTTTATAATACATAAGACCATATTTGTTATAATATACAAAAATATACACAAAAAGTTAAATTGTGTAAGAAAATGTCATGCACCACTTATAATGTCACATCTCTAATATTGTGTCAGTTTGCAAATTTGAACACAAATTCAGATGTCTGACATAGGTTAACAACCAAGGTCCAAACACTGATCAACTGTAATAATCTGTTCAGTAATGAGAAGTGTTGCAAAATAACATTTCATCTGAGACCTTTCACTGAAAGTCACTTAATTACACTTGGATGTGTACAAACGATCTAAACTAAAAGACAAGGAGTTATGTCCAGAAAAAACTGATCACAGCGTGTCAGTTTACATTTTGTGTGACAGAGCTGACATCCACTCCGTAGCAGCACATCCACAGTAGGATAAAGCACATGGAAGCGAAAACTAATCCCAGGGTTAAACTACAGTTGACTGTGGCGCTGACATGTCTTTGAAGACAGACAAAGACAAGACAAAGTGATAATAGAAGACACTGTCACATGGCAATTTCATCTTGGAAAGGACTATTGTTGCTTCATTTAACATACCAAGGTTATCTAGTGACAGGCGACAGGCAAGAAAAAAATACAACAAGCCTGTGACAAATTTAATGCAGCTTATCCAAAAATGTGTCTTCTCTTAAGTATAATGAAACCATTAAGCATGAAGCATGAAAAGATGAGAATAACAAGTAGAATGAGAAAACTGACCCAGCTGTGTTTTGTACAGAATTGGAGAGAAGAAATAGGTTTAGAGGTGCAGAATAAAAGAAGGAGATAATGTGAGGAATGGATGCAGTTAAGAAGAAGCAGTGATCAAAGCACAGGAATATGTAAGACATCTGCAGCTAGCCTGTGTGTTGCAGTATTAGGTCTCTCATTGCATGTATGTCAAATAGCTTGTCTGCACCTTTAACTCATTTCTTCCTGATTGCTCAGCTTCTTTTCACTGATTGTGTTAAATATTTCATACACTATTGGAGAGGGTATACCCACAAGGAGGGCGTCCTTATAAAAAATGTATCCCGACAGATGTCTTAGTCCTCCTTCACTGCCACGTAACGCTCATCTAAGCCAACAGAGAATTGATTAGGAAGCTATCTATACTCACTGTGGGGACAAATGCTTCTAATGCTGTCTTGCATCAAGTTGCATTAGAATAATATAACACTGACATAATTACAAGTCATTAATATCAGGCATATCAGACCCCTGAGCTACAAAATCACAAATTGGGCTGAAATAATGAATATATTTCATTTTAAATATAGTTGAATGAAGAATTTCCTAAACCTAAATACTCAATCTTTCTCAGCTCTATAGATCTTTTTTTGGCTGTTTTAGCTCATTATTTTGGTTTTATGGTCCACACATCCACTGTTAGGTTCAGTAGGAGCCACTCTCATTAAAAAGAAAAAGATCTAGCTTGTAAAATATTTTTTACACCTAGCGACTAAAAACCTAGATATTTTTCCTCAGGAGTTGATGGAGCCCAAAACAGAGATAGTGAATATGGAGTATTGTACTTAAATGCATAATTTATCCCAAAAATGGCAAATGACTGCTAATGTTACTCATTGTCATCTTAATGTGTAAGTATGATGTGGTTGTTGCTGATTTTCTGCCCCCTATTGGCCAAAATTCAGCATAAATGCAGCTTAAAATGGGTCTATGGCATTGTGGCATCCTTCCACTTTAATTTGGGGGTTGCTAACTGTGACCGTCCATATGGAGTACAGGTATGTGTATAAATACTTCCTTACTTGTTTTGTTCACATTGTTTTAAAAAGATGACCAGCTCATCATGACGCTGGTAATGTGTGTTTGTGTGTGTGTGTGTGTGTGTGTGTGTGTGTGCATGTGTGGGTGTCTTATGAGCTGGTAGATTGAGTCAACACATTTTTCATAATAAGTGCCCTTCATTCGTCAGCAGAAGCCATTCTATATAGAAAGATGAGCCACTTCCTAATCTCTTAATGAAAAAGTAGAAGGACGCTTAATACTCTTGACAGATTCCAGTGTTATTTAATTATTTCAGCATTTTTGTCCTTCTACATTGAACTTTTAAAACATCGAATTCAAAATAACCCTCAACTATTGCAAATAGTTTTTGTTAACACATGGGCCATATTTTATATATCACACATAATTTATGCTTCAGATGTACTGCTAGAGAATTCATAATAAATGCAACATGGAGACTTCAAGATAACTGCTCTTAACTGAATTAAATATACATTAAAAACTTAGATTCAACTCCTAGAAAGTCCCCAGCTCTCACTGACTCTTCTTTTACAATTATTTTTTAATCTTTCATTACTAAAGCTACCGGACAACTGTTAAATGTAGGGCCAGTTCTATTTCACATTAAGGTAGCGTATCCGTTTTCAGATTGCTACCCATCTGGGTGTTGCCTTTAATACATGGCAGACAAATATCTCTAAATGGCTCATCATAGGGACCTGCCTGCAGTGTTGTAGTTAGAGCTGCAACAATTAGTCGATCAATCAATTAGTTGTCAACTATTCAATTAATTGGCAACTATTTTGATAAACAATTAATCATTTTGTATAATTTCTTAAGAAAACATGTCCAAAATAAAAGTCCTCTGTGACAGTAAACTGAATATCTTTGGGGTTTGGACAGAATAAGATACTTGAGGATGTCACCTTGGTGATCAACAACATTTTCTGATATGTTATGGACCAAACAACTGATTTGATTTAATCTATTAATTAATCAATTAACTCGATTCAACGACTTGATTAATTGAGAAAATGATCAACAGATTAAGAGATGATGAAAATAATCGTTAGTTGCTGCTTTAGTTGTGGAACAACAAAAGTATAGAGGAATGTTTTTAAAACAGGAAGACAGTACCTGGAGATTTAAAGTATTAAAAAATATGAGCACAATAAACCTCTTTTCTGGTCTGGTTACTTTTCTCTATTCCTCACTTTGAGAAATAATTTGTAAAAATGTTTTACACTGCTATGCTGATGACTCTCAGCTTTATCTAAACATTAAACAGAATACCTTTTTTACAACTCCAAATTCCACCGAATTCAAACTGCAGATGTCTGTAAACGTGTTGCTCTTCAGTCATAACAAAACAGACATTTTTCTCACTGGATCAAATTCTGACAGTAGCTGTAGCCTCTCAGTTGTCCCCATTAGCATCTCACTTCAACAAGGCCTCAGGCCAATTATGGAGCTGATCATTTCTGTGCAGAGTCTGCATGTTCTCCCATTATCTGTGTTAGTTTTCCTCAGTATGTTTTGATTCCCTCTCACAGTCCAAAGACATTCAGGTTACCTTGATAGGACACTAGTGACCAGTCCAGGGCTCTTATATACAATCCTTGCTGGGAGGTGACATTTAGTTGCTGCAAAAACATATTACTAGGATTAACATCATCCTGTTTATTAGATCTTGTTGATATACACTGCTGTGCAAGGCGATTATCAATCAATGCCACCAGGTAGCCTTAACGACACTCCCTTACATTAGAATGGTCTGTCTATTAAGATTGGGGAGGCGAACTCTGTAGACCTCCTTAAAGCCAGGCTGAAAATGTTATTTATTTTCTAATGTGGTCATTCTCAGCTTTAAACAGTTACTTCAAGTGACTCAGTACCTCATAGTTAGCATTAGGTCAGGTTCCTGCTGATTGGAATTGATTTTGCCTTTGCTGTCTTCTAGTTCTGTGTCTTTTCTGTTGATTAAAATGTATAAATGTATTTTAGTGTGAATGAGAATAAGGCATAAGGCTAAATGTGCATTCACTGTGTGTGGCTGTCTACAAATTCATCATGTATTAATTATGTTGCAGTGCTATTAACTTGGCTAGTGTTGTTAGAAACAAGGAATGATTAAAAATACATGTTGTAATGATTGAGTAAACTGAGGTAATAAGCATTCAGGCTTGCAATATGCCTCAGAGCATTATTTTTATGTACTCTAGCAATGTAAAATGTTAGCTTGCTATTTGTGGACTGGTATTGTAAGCACTAAGCAGTGTAATCTGAGTGTTAAGTTTACATTTTGGTATTTCAGACATATACTGCTGTTGCATTTTACACTTTGAATTTTACACTTGAGGAAACTGGGCCAAATCCATCCTAACTATAAGACAGATGAGCATAAGGAGCTTAAGGAATATCTTCTGACACTGGTTTTCTCATTGATAGACATACAGTATGTTCTTTCTCTGACCTAACTCTCCACACTGCACTGAAATGTAAAGTTGTCAATGGCAGAGTGGTTAGGAATGTTGAGTAGCAGAGGACCAGGAGTTCACATACAGATACAATAGCCTGAGGTATGAGTGGGAGACACCAATACTATTGACGGTGCTTGTTAGTTGGTTGTGTTAGAACAAGTATTCCTGTTAGTTTGAAATGTGTAGGAGAAAGTAAGTGACCCTGTATGAGGTAATCGGTAAGAGATTGGCATATTTTATATTTTTTAATAATGAAACTTGTCATGTTATGCAAGTCTTGTGAAAATGTGAAAATATATCACTGGGTTTTCAGTCAGCAGTCAATGATGTGTTGTGGAAATTGTCTAGAGCCTGCTACAAATGTGTTATATTAAACCTAAGAATGGGGCAAGAAAAGCTGCTGTTCTGATTTGTTTGTGTGCATGTATGTGTGTCTGGACTAATTTAAAGCTGTTTTTCTGTCTCATACTCATGGACACCTGATGCAACTGCAGTTATATTACACCAAATGCTATCACATCTGCAGTGATGGTGTGAATTGTCCAATTTGAAAATAATTATACACTGTTGAAACCTTTCGCAGTTGAAAATGAAATTCCACATAGGTGTGTACAAGACACTTCACTCACAGCAATGCATCAGTGGCAGCTCAAATATTGCCTAAAAAATGAATCAAATCAAAATTATGTTGACTGATATATATGACTGCTCATATACAAATACATACTTTGTTTTTTATTTTAGCTCCTGTCTGCCTCCCAACACTGCCAAACCTGGAGCATAAAACCTGTTAGAGCAAATCTGTCATCAGAAAGAATTTTGATGGCGAATCATCCATCATGCTCTGACGCAAGGCTATTGTGCTGCAATCATGAATGTGTTTACCGTGGTCCATTTACAGTGGTAGTGAGTTAATGTCAAGTGTATATCATGTGCTCTACCTGGAGGTTGTAAATGTATAGGCAATGGGCTGTGTTCATTCTGTGAGTAGCAGAGGACATCATAGCTGGTCTCAGCCGTGCCATTAACAGTAATGTACTGGGTTATTTAAAAATAAAAAATGACTGGCCTTAGGTGTGCGAATCCATTTGGACACGAAGAGACAGAACACAGGTAAGAAACCAAATAAGCAATCACACGAATAAGTATTAGAGTATTTTCATCCTTTCTCCTTTGTTTTTCTCTAATAAACAACTCGAGCATTTGATTGTAATGTTCTGGCCTAACAAAGTTGAGATTGGGATTTATTTTCTTTTCCATTATCTGACTCTTGATAACAGCAAGGTAAATTACTTGGTGATTATGGTAGATGGGAAAGCACTGAGTCAATCAGTTTCCAAACGGAAACTGGATGGAACAAATACAAATTAAATATGGAGAATCTGTCTCAGGGGACACCGGAGATAGATGGATGTCTGGTCAAATTCTCAGCATGCTAAACAACTTTTGGATGATTCTAATTCGTGCAGCCCACCCAATTCAGCTGACAGTATAAATAGCAAAGGTTAAAGCCATATTAAGACCCTGTGAACCAAAATAGCTTCAGAGAATTTTCATTAAAAACAGAGAAAGCTAGCCGTTTTGCATGGGCCCTGGCTATAGTCATGGTTGATAGTCACAAAGCTTTCATCACAATGCTCCACTGACTTTGATAAATTTCATTCCACATAGCTTCAACTCAGTGATGCCCCGGCACACTCACCTTATACACACACACACACAAACACACACAAGAGTGTAGCATGCACGATCAAGTAAACACACATGAGAAGGAAAAAGAGACGTAGATTCAGTACCTTTAGGAGGAAGAAGAATGAACTTCCTTGCTCACCATTTTACTGCCAGAAAAAAACACTTTCCTGTGGCTTCACCCCCAGGGACCAACGCTCCCTTGTGCACATTACTGTCTGTCCTATATTATAGCTTTTTTTATATCTGGTAAGTATCTGGGAGGACTGCACAGTCATGTGATAAGTTTTCACTATTAGCGTATTCTTGGGTGAAATCCTCTCTTTCACCCATTCTTCTAAACCCTTCAGAAGAGCCTGCATGCCATAACTCACATAGCCACCCATGCTTTGCAGCCAAGCCCAGGAGCTT
Source organism: Morone saxatilis (assembly GCF_004916995.1). Taxonomy (NCBI): domain Eukaryota; kingdom Metazoa; phylum Chordata; class Actinopteri; family Moronidae; genus Morone; species Morone saxatilis. The sequence continues at coordinate 18,567,377 of NW_023339785.1, read as the reverse complement.
CCTTGGAGGAGATTAAAGAGGAAAATTCTGAATGCATGGAGAAACATTCGCTACTCTGAACACTCGTCTTCACTGTCACAGAAAAAACACGTTCACAATAACATGAAGGTAGAGGAAATTGTTCATATGCACACAAACAATGCATATATAGTGTTGTTTTCTGCTGTAGTGATCACTGAGGTTGCAAACTGCAGTTTTTCTGTAATGAAAAAATAATACAAAACTTGCAGTTTTCTATAAAACTCAGATACGTCAGCTCCTCCGTTATGAATACACATCTTCCCATCAGCTATCACTGTGGAGACACGGGCCTGCTAAATTAAATCCACCCAGTTGAGAATAAAGCTATTTTTACCAGCACCATGAGACTGAGAGTCAATCCAAGCTGGAGCTGCCTATAAAAAGGAGAGGCAATCTTAGTTCTGAATGGGTCTGAACGCTAAATCAGCAATACACTGCACTCCAAAGGAAATAAGGCAACCACTTCAATCCTGACATTGATTTCTTTCTCTTTCCTCTCAAGCATTGTCTTCATGATCACAGACAGTCACATAACTCCACATTATACACAGATGAAACATGCATTGCTATACATGCACCCCTGAAGCTCAGGCTCAGTTTTAGCCCTCAGTATTGCTATCAAAAGCTCTAATGATCTGGCATAGTTAAGAGCTACAACCGCAAATGTAATATTGCATCAAACCACAAGAGGGGGGGGCACCACCTGTTTTATTCCCAGTAGCTGAACATCAGAGCAGGTTTAGATGACAGGCTTAATGTAAAATGCACCATAAGAATGGTTTGGGTGCTGTGTTGTCCTGTATAAGAGGAAATTTGCAGCATGGATCAAAAATTGACGCACTGGACAAATTAAATGCAGGGACACCTGAGAACGGAGACACAAATCAACACAGGCCTGAACCAGCCTGTTTTGATAACCGCTATAAACCCCAGAGGCTGCCAGTGATATGCTCCACTGGCTGCAATCTATTATATAAATATGCTAAAATTTTACATGCATGTCTACTATCTGTTCAAATCTCAATTTTGCAGCAGTAATTTAGATTTGTATCATAAGCTGGAAAATAAAAAAGAGATGAGGATGATGTGCAGTTTTATCACTTGACCAGTAGGTGGAAATACATGCATATTAAGTGGCTGAGTCACTGCCAAAGAGCTTTTACTGCAGTGCCAAGAGCAGGAAGAAGAACCTTTAAAGTTTAAAGGCAAACAGATGCTTTTTATTACAAAGAATATTAATTATGGAAAACAGGTACTGACTTTAAAATGGTATAATATATGCACACTATTACGCAAAATATATTCACTGTGACACTGAAAACACAACGGTGTTGTTTCTGTTAAGCATGACTAAGGGATTTTGCTGTAAGTTTTGGGTGATTGTATCTTTATTTTGTAAGTAGTAAATCTTAACAGTTAAAAAAATAAACTCCACTCAAGGCCAACTTCTGTACCAGCTTTCCACTCTATCAAATAGTCCTCTTAACATGCTTTTTAAAAATGTGCTACTTTTCGTCTGTAATCTCTATCTCTACTTGTTTGTGTGTGAGCATGCATGTGTGTTCAATTAATTGGCATAAGGAGTTTAGTGGAATGTTTTCAGGTGCTATAAAAAAAATCAAAAAGAAAATGTGTATTTCTGGGATGAATGTCTATATACCTGATGTGGGAACTTCAAAGAAAGAAAGAGTTGCACTTTGTTTCTTTTTATTTCAGCACAGAGAACAACTTAAGAATACTTGAAAGGCAACCCCGAACACAGGACCTTCACTCAGAATGCCAAAACACAACTACTAACCTGATGGATTTTTGATCCACAGGACCATGCTGTAATCGTTATGTTTGGTAGACTTGATACCAGAGAGGAACTCTGGTATTCCTGTCTGCTCCTACATCTGATGAAATTACTAAAATTTGGCCTGAGTTACTTTTTGATGTGGATGAATATTGAATAGAACAAAGATTGTCACTTGTCAGGTATAAACCATTCCCCTCTGGGTAGAAAATCTATTATTGATTCACACTGTGCTATAGGCTTAGTGCTTCTGTGGTGAAATCAGTGAAGTCCACTGAGGATTATGTTTAAGGTTGGCTGCAGGTCGATTTGCTTGTGACCATCTGCACTGACGCAGTCTGTACTTCTGCAAAGAAAGGCGGCAAAGAGATGTTATCTCGAATCCCATTTTGTTTGGCATGTTCATTTTTGGTCTGAAGAGCTGACAGGTGCAGGTGAACAAAATTATATCTTTTGTCCATGAGATTCATGTGATGTCTGTTAACATGTATAAAAACTAATCAGACAAACCCACTTAACTACCAGCTCCATCTGCATCAGCACCTATTCAAATTATTCATTAAATTTTATGGCTAGTGGGGAAAAATTTGCACAACCCCTGGTTGATTGGAATGACTGTGTTGGAGCCTGTGTATTACTCATAAATATAGCAATAAAGTATAGAGCAACAAATGGGCAGGGTGGTGGGTGGGGGGCACATGCCACAGAGTTATTTGCAGACCTGCAGGCATGTGTGCTGCATACTGATAATGCTGAAACCCCACAGACACTATATGAATCCCCAGATGCTACAGAGAGGTGAGAGCTCTTGCTATGGAGATGGTGAGCACTAATTCATAAAGCTCACTGAGCCCAGCAGGATCAATACAGCATAAGCTTTTTGAGTTTTGTTTATTTCTGAAAAGTTGACTGACTGCACTTACGTATACTCTTACCATCAAAAGACCTGCTAAGGATAAACTGCATGGAGGCATTTTATACTTTCAAATAAAAACACTTTGATGGCTGTCAGGCAAAAACATTTCTGCCCTCCCCGAGGCCAGAGGGATCGTGTAATTATGCCATTAAAAACTCAAAATGACATAAAAAGAATAGCACTAGAAATATGTCAATTTAACAATGCTGCGTTTGGCACTCCACATGGTGGAACAGCAATGGGTATGGCAGGGAGACAAATTGTGATTTTGTACTTGATGATTGCAGTTGCGAGAAAAATCTATTTTAAAAATCTGTAACCAAATGTTGCACGCAGCACTTTGCAGTATAACTGATAGATTTTCAACATCCAGCAAATTTGGCAGACATATTAATAGATGTAGTTTTTGAAAATATGGGAAGGCAATCAGTCATTGCCTGGTGCATCAATGGGTCTTCAGGAGCCAGGACATTAAAAGAAGGCCAGATTGGAGGAATACAAATAAAAAGATGAAAGAATCTTGTTCAGAAGATGTGATTAAAGAAGAAGAGATCAAATGTATCTATCAGTGGGCTCATTGACACAAATGTCATTACTATCAAAAAAAGATTCAGACAAGAGTTAAATCACGGTAGAACAGTTTCTTTAACAAAAAGTTTGGCTGATTACCACTGGCTTTTAACTTCACTTCATTTTCCCTTTTCTTTTAGAATGACTCCAGCTATAGATATGGCGCACACTGACATACTGTATTCCCATCCCACACACAACCCATATCAGTGAATCTGTATATAAATATATAGGAGAGTGCTTATTTAAATCTAATTATGGATAACAATGTTTACTGTGGCCTTTACTGTGCTGTGACCGGTCATAAATGATCATAATGTGCCTAATAGGATCAACAATTCCAGGGGTTTAATGTTTGTGTATGAAGCAAAATGTTAAATTCATTATGAGCTTTTTTCTCTTTTAATGTGTGGTTTTGTTGTTCCATGTGCTGAGGAGGAGGAGGGCAGATATGTGAGTGTCATGGTTGTAGTCTAGTGTAATTTCACCGTGATACATGAGGAGAGAATCATGTTTGGAGATTTATGAACATACATCTAAAGTTTTGTCTGCGTACTTATACATTCTTTTTTAATGATTTACACAATTCTGTAAATGGAGACTGTCCTCCAGAACAAAAGTTGTTACAGCAACACAATCCAGTACAGAACCAAGTTGTTATTAATGTAATGACAATGAAGCTCTCTTAACCTTAATAAAGTAGTAATTTTTACACAATTTACAACATTTTCCTAAACCCAACCTTGACCATAGCACTGTCACATCATAGAACTGATGTATTTTTCTAACAATAATTTGTAATGGTTTTAAAAGAAATTATGTTGTTTTGTGTCTGACATGTAACCTTTCCCTGGGTGGGAGATCTATGCTACTAATCCTGACTTTAGTATCTACACAATCAATATCTGGGATTTCTGATTTATCATAGATCAAGAATATTTTAGAATTAGTTAAATCCGCATTGGTTTGGTAAGGAGAGTGGCGGTGGAAATGCATATATATACTGTATATATCATTTTAAAGTTTTAATGAGCCTTTACGACAACAAAAAACAGGCCATAATGCCAGGAATGCACAATTTAGATTGTGTTCACCATATCCAGCATATTAGATGCTGTACGAAGGTCTTCCCTTTCAGTTGATTAGCTCTCTATACAGTCACATGAAGATGGAGGGTACGTGTTCTGATTTGAGTGACACACATTATCAAAGCATGATTACACACGGCAGATCCACTGTGGCTCCTTGATTAAATCTTGAGCACACAGCAGACCATTTTTTTTTCTTATCTTCACATAAAAGCGGTTGTTCATTTGATATTGGTTATTGGTTACTGTGTTTCCTTCCTGGTTTTCCAGTTTACGCAGTGGGAAGCGGAATAAAAAGAATCTTGTGGATAATAAAAAGCAGCATTATGGAGACGAGTCAGTCCATGCCAATGTGTAAAGTCTTAAACAGGTTGTTGTTTCTTTCCTATTCTCCAGTCTTAGTCTCCAACTCTGCTTGAGCCTTCCTGAGGTGTTTCTGATTTATAATCCTTCCAGTGCGTATCAAGACTGCCAAAGGGTCTCCTTCTAGTTAGGTGTGTCCAAAATATGTCAGCTTAAGGACATCAAGGAGACAACCCAATCACACCTCGACTGGCACAAAGGAGCAGGTGCTACTCCGAGCTCCTTACATACTGTGTATTACATACTGTCTTTGGCTGCCCCAAGTGAGTAACAGCTCACCGATAATTGGGCCCACCTTTTTTTTTCTAAAGAAATGGGAGCCCACAGGAACAGCCTATGATTTCCATGTGAAACTGTAAAGGCATGATAGCTAAAGCAAGCCAGCAATATCCAGAGCCCTCTGTCTGTATCTCCTGTTCAATCTGTTGAATCTTAAAAGCTTAAGTGAGGAACAGGAAAGAGAGAGAGAGAGGGGACGACATGCAGCTGAGGGCCACAGGCTGGAATCAAACCCAGACCATTGCGGCAAGGACCCAAAGTAGCACTTTCAACATCTGCGATTGAAGATCAGTCTTTAGGAATATCATTTAAATATATTTTAATTATATTTAAATGATATTCCTAAAGCCTGGTAATACAACAAAGCCCAATATGAGAAATAACTAATGCCAGCGCTACAGTACGCTCCAACGTATAAAACTTCACTTAGATCATTTTAATATATTAATGTTTATACACGTTATACACAAAGTGCTTCACACAGGACCGCAACTTCATAACAAGTAGATTTTACAATGGTAGCGTTCACAATCATCCTGTAATGGGTTTAATATGTTGTTCAAAATTCAAAACATAGATGCAAGTTATGACATGAGATAAAAATGAGACGGTAACTAATACGTTAATGCGTCCTTTCTCGGTCATTTTAATCATTCATATTTGTGAACTGGCGGCTTGTTAAATGTTGCCACGGCTGCCGCAAGGAATTGTGGGATGGCATTGTGTGTCAATTGTGCGTCCTTAACAAGTTCACCCCCAGGGATCAATAAACTATTCCTGATTCTGATTCTGATCTGATTATCTCCTTTTGTATCTGAAGGATGGTCCAGAGTATCCTATGCTAAAGGAGATAATAAAGGAAGCATTGAAGCTCATTTCCTTAGCATTTAGAGAATTTGAACAGCTCTTATCATGGCCTCTTACTCAGTTAGGAACCTTCCTAAGCAAAAAAGAGTATTTGACCAGACCCCCAGCATTTCCAGAGAGCAGCTCTCCATCTGCATTTGCCACATTGTTGTTGTTTCCTTATTACATGCCATTTCTCCTTTTATCACACTTGCTTGGTCTTTTAAACATACATTTGAATAACACATTTGTGATCCAGGGTTAAACATGGACTTTTTGACCGTTACTACATTAACTTGAAGAATTTAGTAAATTTTCCACATTAGAATCATTAGTCCAGAGACATGAAGGTTAAATTAACTGACGACTCTAAATTTCCCCGTAGGTGTAAATGTGAGCATGAATGGTTGTCTTTATGTGTCTGCCATGTGATTGACTAGCAACTTGACCAGGCTGTTCCCAGTCCTGCTGTGTCAGCTGGGATTAACTTCTCTGTTACTCTTTCATAGTCCATTTCCACATTATTTTCAGTATCTCCTTTAGAGGTCAGCAATCACCCTAACAGTAGTCTAATTTGTTTACAGTAATTGTACTTTATTAAAATAATTATAATTGTTTTTTTTTTAATGCTACAAAAAGCTCTCCTAAATGAAAGTTATCACACTTTAGTGGGATTCAGGGTCAGTACAGAAAAAGCTGCAGGGGCCACAAGGTTAAAGAACATTGTTATCAGTACTTTGGTAACCTTGGTCAAGGAAAACATAAACCCATCTGATAAGATTTGTAAAACAAATCAAGACAAAATATAAATCATCTGATATGTCACTGATAACAGTTTAGGCAGAGGAGGTTTGTTGGTGATTTCATTACAGACTCATTTGTTATGATATATATATTGTTCCTTTTATATAACGCAGCTCAATCGCTGTAATATGACAAAGTTCATAAAGGGAAACATTATTTATCCTCATATGAAAAAGAAAATCTATGATAAAATAAAAGAACACTGAATATGCAGGGTTTTTTGTGACATAGACACCTTATTATAAAGCCAGTTCTGCTTAAAATGGCTGTTTTCACAAGGAAGAATACAAATGTAAAGTACTATCATTTTTCAGTTTTCCACTCTATAACCTCAGACTGACTAAAGATTAGATTAGATGCTTTATTGTCATTTCATATCAAACACAAGAAAACTTGATTTGACAGCCAGCGACTCCACCTAGCACTATGTTTGTGTCATTGTGGCAATGAAAATACCACAAAACTGTTTTTTAGGCTCATATGGTATATTGTTATGTCATTAAGAATATGAGGCTGAAACACATTTTCTCCCACACCACCATTTCATCCTGTATGTCACCAGTGCTTGTATTAAATCAGAAATAGATCTACAGTAATAATGTGAAAAATGTTCATGTTTTGTATGAAATATTAGAAAATGGCATTCTGAGAATTCCTAGGGCACTGATTTTTCACGAATCATAATTGGGCAAGAATAACTGATTGTTGTTCTGTATCAAATCTATTATTAGATAAGCGTGTTTTCATCTTCCTAAAGCAATGTTTAAAAAGCATTACACATCTAACAAGATCAGCAGCAATCTGCTGTCAAATCTGTAAACTTTGAGGGTAAACAGAGACACAAAATATCTTTATTATGAACATTGGAGGCAACAGAACAACCAGGATAAATAAAACTATGTAGACACCAGTTAGCTAAAATCTTTTGGTTTTAAATTCAACTTTATTGGGAATCACCCCAACTCTAATTTTCTCTCCTGTGTGTAATGAAATGAAAAGTACTTAAAAGTAGTTCAACAATATTGTTCTTGCTTTCTAAGAACATACAGTACTTTCTAATCTGAATCAACAGGCTGTTTAAATTAAAGACATAGGATTACTAGATAAAATGTCAAAAGCCTGAGAGAGAATATAATATTGTTATGATTGTTCATTCTTAGAAAATGAATCTCTAGTAAAGTGATTTGTAACACTGGAGTAGATGTGTGGTTACTTTATAAAGGGTTCACCACATTATGTGAGTTTGTCTTGCTCAATCCCCTGGAGGAGCTGCAGAAGGAGATCATATGATTGTCCAAAGATCCTCCACAAGATCTGTGTCATCCAGCAGCCAGTAGAGAACAAAACAAGCATGTCAGTACGAAGGCTATGGTCAGACTAATTTCAGAGGAGCACCTGTCAAAGACAATTTGGTTTTTGATTTAAGCGAATGTAAAGCAATATAGCTTGAGCTGAGCGTGAGTTACTCCACAATCTGATAATACACATGATTGGATGAGAGTTTTTCTGACATGTGTTGACCTATTGCTACTTCGTATTGATAGAGCTGTCCTGCTGAGAGTGAGTCATTGTCTGACCAACCATCCAGTCAGAATGAATATAACGACAACCTGTGTGGGAAGACACATACAGGGGATGTTGTCTTTGTGTGTTATGGCTGAAGAAAAAACAACCTCAGAGCTGTGTTATTGTTTATTACTAGTGTTTTGTCAGGATGACATTTATTTTTTTTCACATATATTTCATGAATGTTTCATTATCTGAGAAGAATCTGAACAAAAAGCTTACTCATTGTGTTGAGTGTGTACAGTGCATGTATTGTGTATGTAAAGAACACACTCTGGTTATTTATAAATGAAACAGACCAAAAAGAATCATATTTTCATAGTGACACTCATAGGCAGAGGAGATATGTAAATGAGGCTGTGCACCAATGGGAATCCCTAACAAAACCCAACATAAAAACACAGTAAGAATGTAATCTGACATTGAACGCTACTCATCTTGACCTTTTTTATTGTGTTCATCACATGTCTTGTGAAGACTCTCACACTCTGAACACAATATTTAGCATTGTCTTTCCAATCGTTAAATATAAACTAAACACTGACCAGAGCATGCAATTAACATTAGCAAAGACCCGGAGGATTTATTGAGATGTTTATCTTATCTTGACAAAAAATCATATGACATCTAAGGCATGTGATACTATTAACTGTGAACCAGACAGGGCAGGCTACTGTTTCGTTTTTGTTGCTGTTCATGTTTTCTCTCTGGATTTGTGCTCAGTTTTAACAACACAGCTTTTAGACTGGCTCAGTTGAACGTGCAGCACAAGCAAATGTATATCTGCAACCTTCAAATGACCATAACTGCGCAATAAATTACACCATGTCTGGTCTGGCATCTGTGGGAAATCAGACAAATAATAATTATATACTAATTTTATTAAAGTCTCTCTCTATAAAGCATATAGACGCTGTGGCAACTGTGGCATTTCAGTTCACGTTTTCATAATTTAATTATAGGCCTCAGGCATACCAGCAGCTATTCAATTAAATATGGTCTTAGAAAAGTTAGTTAAGCGCTCTGTTATGTCCCACTCATTTGCAGGCAGCACTTATCACTCACTGTTTTCAGTCCCATCTCTATAGAGTACATTTATGGATACAGAGCACAGGATGTTTTCAGGGCAGTGTTCCTTGATGTGATAGAAAATGATGTGCTTTGGCAAGTCACCGATTAGTATTAGTGTCAGTCTATTAAAGGTAACTGAATGGATGTTGAGTTTTTTCAACCAAACAAAATGTGGTGTGGGACAAAAAGACAATATATGTGTATATATATGTACTATATTTACGTGTGTATGTGCTTTATATTATATATTTTCACACTGTAGATGTATAGTTCTTTATATAGACATTTATGCTTTTTTCTTTCTGTATATTTCTGTATTTTTACATAGGTGATGTAGAAAGTATGAATTAAGTAATTGTAAATACAACAGCACACTGCATGTGGTTCTAGCAGTCAAGCAACAGCCCATTTGCCCTCTTTGTTTTATTTTTGCTGTTGTGGTTGCATAAATACAAGTAGCCCACAATTTCTTAAGTAAGTCACCATATCATCTAAATTTTTTGTATTGGCTTTCCTTTTGGATGTCACTATAGGCCACAAATGAACTGTGGGCACAGTAACTTCAGTCTGACGCTTACAGGAGATGTAATCCAATTTAAAAAAGTCTACAAAAAAAAGGTTGAAATTAAATTGTGACACACGGTAGAAAAATGATGTGCTCCCGTGCCTAACACAGCTCTCTGCTTGACTGATGTAGTCACTCACTACATCAACAGGAGCATGAATAATCAATTCTACATGCATTGTTTCTGCGCATTTTAAACATCACACATGATCAATGTTTGCAGTATATTTAAATTCATTTGTTGCCTCACATTATGGCTCTTACACTTTTATTACTTTTGCATACCTCCGCAGGACACATGATGATGGGACACAACGATGGGGCAGTCCAGAGCCCTATGGCCCCGTCATGTGATACTGTAGCATCCCAACTTGGCATTGTTTCTGTTGTGTGACGGCTTGTGGAAAATGGTAGTTGTGGACATGTTTAACGACGATTGGTATAACCAGTGGGATGCCCTCTAAATATAAATCTCCTCATATGGTTCTCCACATTATGGATCTGCATCATGTTGTGCAATATTGCCTTATATTATCACGACCAATCTTAGCTAACTAGTTAGCTGGCTAACATACAGGCACATACAGGCTTTGACAGAACATCCTCTTTACCGTGGAAAACACTTTACCCATTCCCTCTCTCTACCTGAGCTGAGAAACCGGAGGTTAATTTTCTCACAAAGAAAGTAATGATGAAATCAGTGCAAACTCCTTAATGCTCCTGTCACGTAAGTTAAGTAAAGGTCCCATATTTTACACTTTTCCGATGTTTTGATATCCATAAGACGGAGAAAATGTGTGGTTTTAAGTACCAAAACGTCTCAGTATAGTTTTACAGCTCCTCTCTATGGAACTCCAGCAAGACATGTGCGTTTTGGGCTGCGATCTGTCTGTATTAACATTGATGTACCTCTGATTGGCTGATTAATTTCTGTTTGATGCACAACCAGGCCAACCTCAGGTAACGGACTGTATAGTTGTGACATCACAACCTTGAAGAACTCCTGATGGCTTATTTAGAAGCACAGTTTCTGAATACAGGCTGTAATAGTTTCTTTATGGATTGAGCGTTTTGGTACTTTCCCAGTGTTTATATAGCCCCTAGATCTATTTCATAATTTACAATTTGGAGCCTTTTAAGTTATCCTTGTGTTTGACCCAACCTCAGCGTTAGGAGCAGCGCCTGGAGATCTGTCTTAAATCAGTGCCTTGGTCAAGGACACTGACAGGGGAAATAACCTAACATACATGTTTCTAATGGTGGTGAAAACCTGAGCGCCTAGAGGAAAAAAAGCAAACATGGGGAGAAAATGCAAACTCTGAGGAGAAAGTCCTTGCCCCTGCTAGGATTAAAACTCCTTTCTGGGAAGCATTAGTGCCAACCATTGAGCCACTGTCTTGCTGGGCTAACTTTACATCACTGGCAATTATACTCTTCACAGTAACGAGCTCTCATCAGGAGTGAAGGGAGAAATGTGAGAAGAGCAGGGCATTCAGCCAAGAGTCAATGTTTTTTTTACTTCTTTCTTTATTTTTACATTTATGCTTCTTTAAATCAACACTACATTACTTGGGTGCTATGTGGAAATAAGATCGTAGTAGTTTAAAGGAATAGTTTGACATCTTTGGAAACAGCTCATTCAGATTCTCTCTGAGAGAGGGTTAGGGTTAGGGTTAGATCAGAAGATCAATACGGCTCTTGCGTCTGTATGATAAATATATAGGTCAATCCAGCAACTGGTTAGCTTAGCTTAGCTTGAAGACTGAATAACAGGAACACCAGCTGGCCTGGTTCTGTCCAAAACTGGCAAAAACCTACCTACCAGTAACTCTAAAGCTCACATTATATATTATACCTTGTTTATTTAATCCATACAAAAGTTTGTTGCTGTATGTGGACATATGTGCCAGACTATTTCTTAGTGGGGAGCAGTTGGCAACCAGCGATGGTTCCATAAACCTCCCATAAAACAGCAAATTTCCCCCTCTTTCCAGTCTTGCTAAGCTAACCTGCTGCTGGCTCCAGCTACCATACAATGGTACAATGGTAATATACACCATTTAAACTCAGCTGAAATGAAAGGATCCAAGTCGAGGGACAGATTCATACCAAGAACAGTGTTATTACATACAAAAAGAGGCCACCAACAAACGCTTGATTATCTTTCATGTGCAAATAATTTCCTTCAATTACCAGGGGTAGATCTAGAGAAATTGGCTGGCATGGAGACTAAGACTAAGGGAAGGGTTTTATTCTGATTTAATGGCAAACAATCAAATATAGCAATACTTGCTTGGAAAAGTCCCCAAATGAAGAATGGATTAGATTATTGTGGCACATTAGTACAGCATTGAAGAGAAATATCTACAAGTGGCATTAGAAATCAATTTATTGTTTTATTTCCGAATCTTTCAAATCATTACTTGTCTTTTCTTGTTGAGCATAAATCTGTCACTCAGTCTAAATGTGTCCATAACAGATCATTACATTGTTTGTGTTTATTTCCATTTTAAACATGTTATCTCACCTCCCTGTGAACTGTACATCTCTACATCTCTGTCTATACCTGTATCTATTTAATGTGCCTAAAAAGAGTCCTTTGTCTTAGGAAAAGGGAAATTCTCATTATTTATAATTGAAGATGCGATAAGTACAGTTCTCCTAAAGCTAGAAGACAGAATACCAGCTAATATGTCATGTATTCAAGTGAATTAGCAGCAGTGACTGGAGGAAAGCTGCGTGTCCAGTAATAAAACTAGTTCCACACTAAATTGGCCTTTCAAATCAGACTAATTCAAACTAGATCTCACTAGATATTGTTTGGAAAAACCCTAGATTTACACTAATAAACTGTACTCATTTTCTCAATGATAACGAAGACTTGAATTAAACCTCCAAAGAAACAAGAATAATGTTGTTTGTCACATGGATGCCATGTGGACTTGTTGGTCTATTTTAGTGTACGGGCCAGTTGTTATTGAAAAGAATAAACCCACACAACGATTTTGCTGAAATTATTTTCCGGCTCAATTTTCACATACACAGAAAATGCAGTAAGCATCAGTTCACTGCTTCATCACAAAAGGTAACAATATCCCCTCTCCATGTGCTGATCACTTTTAGTGTTTTGTTTTTGTGACTGTATTTCTTTTTCTGCTTCTGTTGTTCTGTCAGTCCTCTGATACCACAATATTGTGGGCTTTATGTGATCTGTTCCAGCTTTTATGAGCCGCCTCAGGCCAGTGGAGTGTGCTTATTATCTAATTAATGAGGACTAACATAGATTGTTAGAATTAAGCCCTGGACTTCATTGTCAAGAACTAATCCATATGTAAGGTGTATTTTAAAAAGCCAAGATTTTAAAGCTGGGATTAACTATTCTCAATTAGAACCTACTTTGGGTTTAATTTATACTCTGAAACTGGCAATAAAAGTCTATACACTTTAATGAGCTGTATATTGCGTTGATCCAGGTTGGAGATTTATTGAGCGCTGATGCCCTTTTTGAGCAGTGTCCTGCTTCAAATTCGCACAGGTGCACACCTTCAGACTCAGGTGCTGACCAGAGCAAGCAACGTCCTTCTCTGTCGACCACTGAGCAGATGGGAGGTTCGACCCTACTAACCCTGTCTTGCACCAGTACACACGGTGGCAGTTGTTGAAGGAAGAACAGATTCACTGCTCGGGTTTAAAGGTATTTGTAGCAGCCACAAGCACAGTTCTTAAAGCTTGTAACTGCAACCCACTACAGTTAATACAAATTCAACTCTCAATACAGAAAGACAATAAAAAAGGGACTTTTATGGCTATAAAGTCTCCATAAACATGCTTTGTCTACCCACTGTCAATATATGAATATCCTGATCACATGACGCATGGACAGATCTAAAGCACTTTATTTCTCTGAAGAAAAGCAAACCATTATAATAAAAACACATGACACATATATTTTTTTTTTTACAGAATAATGTTAGTAGGAAAAATGGAGGCAAAGGGGAAGCTTTTAAGCAAATTAAGCAGAAAAAACGACCATCATGGAGAAAATGTGTCAACACTTACTCAAATCTTGTCTTTTGCATCTTGCTACAATTATGTCACATTTTTAAACAAGCTTTTAAGGATGTAAACTTTGATATGTGTGAATCTGACAGTCTAAACGTAATGTGCTAAAGAGAAGGTTTCATATACTGTCAATGGAATTCAACATTTTCAGGACTTTGGCAACCCTCTGAGTCCCTGTAGGCTTATGCATCATTATACCTTCACCACCATTGCTAGACTTCACTGAAATCAGCATGAGCCTTTCCTGGACATGACTGGATGAACACCCCACTTGCTGGGCTGTCTTCGGTCCTGACTCTCAAACTGACAAAACATGGCTTCTTTGAAAAAGTATTCAACTTCTTCCTTAATCTATTCATCAAAATCACTTTCTCTTTTCACTGCAACATCATCTAAACCAGGCTCACAATAGTTTAATGATGGTAGCAACTTCAGGCAGCAGCTGTCAAATAATAGATGTTTTGTTGTTGTTGTTTTTTAAAAAAAGAGAAATTATTTGTCCTAGTTTTTATATCACAGACCACAGTAATAAAATACTGAAAGTCAGGCTAGGCTCTTTAAAGCTGTATTTAGGCACAGCAGTACTTTGAGCTAAATGCTAACATCAGCGTGCTAACATGATCATAATAAAAATGCTAACATGGTGATGATTAGCAGGTATAATTTGAAGGACTGTTCAACATCTTACTTTAGCATATTTTCGCAGGTATATGGTCATAAACCAAAGTATGTTTTAACCTGATGGTGGCGTTAGGTGTTAAGTCAGAATA
>NW_023339785.1:18521772-18552636 GCF_004916995.1 Morone saxatilis | reverse complement strand
CTTGTCTGTGACTAGGCCGGCTATGTGTTTTTTGTTGTTTGCTTATTTTGGTTTCCTTGGAATAATAATAAAACATTTTATTTATACGCGCCTTGTAACACATTTACATAAAAACATAACGCAGCAAAACACCATCAGGACTAAAGGCTAAACATGTAAAAACCAATTTTTTAAAAAGGTGGGAGTTGGTTGGTCCGAGATTTGAATGTTGGAAAGGGCCGGTGCAGGTCACGGATGTTGTTGGGGGAGGAGAGTTTTCCAGAGGGAGGGGGGCAGTATAGAGAAGCTCTGGTTGCCCCAGGTTCGGTGCTTTGGTCCTGGTTTGGTGGGAGACAGGAAGGTTTGCAGTCGGGATGAGCGGGAGGCTACGGGATGGATTGTTTGGGCAATTTGCAAGCAGGTCAGTGGGTAGGAAGGGGCCTGGTTCATGGAGGCTGTTGGTGGTGTGAGGAGGAGGTTTTGAATACGTTGTGGGACCGGGAGCCAGTGGAGGTTCTGGAGGACAGGGGTGATGTGGTCACGGGTGCGGGTGTGGGTGAGCAGACGAGCAGCAGATATGTATAATCAATAATAAGCATAATGTAATTTTATTTTGCTAAAACCGGGGAGGACTCTGAATAAGCCTTTCGAGCTTTCTTCCTCTCCTGCACTGTAATTACTGTTTTCTATATGTATGTATTTTGCTTTGTATTATTTTCCAACTTAACTAAACTAAAATATAAACTAAACTAAACTAATGTATTTGCAGAGTTTCATGGCAATCCAGCCAATAGTTAATTAGTTTCAACAGGGAGAAAAAAAAGGGATTAGCCCAGAGCCTCAAGGTTTTGCTCAATAAGCAGCTGAGTTCCTTCTTAGGGGACTGAATGCAGGTCCTCAATTTAAAAGATGGTCACTTTAATTCTCTCTTATTTGATCCCACTGTATCTAAGAGTCAAAACCAACTGGGCTTGCTCTTTTAGTCTTGCAGACTACATAACCACACTTGACGACTCTTGTTTCTATCTCCGGTAAAGAGCGGGTTAGACTCACACTCAGATCTCACTTGAAGAAATGAAGATGATAAAATAAATTAATAATGGGAATTTTATTCAGGGTGGATTTTTCTTTTGTTGTCAGTAATGCACAGAGTTGAGTTTGAAGAGCTCATTGAAGCAGGTCTACTGTGTTCTGGACCAGCGAGAATGGCCAAGAGTCAAAGTGTATTTTTTATGAAGGCTTGTGTAAAAATAATTATATTACTGTGCACTTTGAACAGTAGTTGTAACAGAAAGGAAGCATCACAGGGAATGAACAATAGGTACCTGAAGCTGGCATGAGGAAAGCTCACATTTATACCCGCTGACCTGTGGTCAGATCCCAGCAGAACCCCTTTCTGCTGAGCTTCTTTAAACTCTGGATCAGCTACTAGCCTATTAAAGCTGATAATGTCAGAACAAAGCTCTGAAGTTACGCAGCAGCCTTCAGGGCACATTCACCATTAAAAACATAATTGCCAGTGATAGTCTGAAGCAGTTCAATTTCTTAAAGCTGAAACTAATCATAATTTGGAGAAAACAAAAAGAGGGGTGTTCAAAAGTCCTCCAGAAGTGTGTGTTTTAATTGAAAACCAAAAAGGAACACAAATCTCTTTTTATGTAAAAGTAATTGAACCATGTGGCTTTAGTTTAGCCTAGGGGTATATTCGGTTTTAAAAGTCCCTAGTTGTTTGTTTATTTGTGAAGATCCCCGGTAGGTGGCCTAAAGCAAAGTCATCCTGGCTTCCACAAATTCCCCCCTGTTTAATCCTGCCTTAAAACTTTTACCATAAAGAGGTCATAGTTATCTTTACTGTCTTACGGATTCTTCCATTTGGTTAACTTATAAAGTTTAAACCTGAAAACCTTTGTAATCTATGTATTTATCACACTAGGAATGAACATTTCACTTCTTAAAATACACAATAAACATGTAGCAGAGAGTTTGTTTACTCTCCTCCTTAATTTAAATGTGGTATCAAGATGTAAAACGAAGATTTCTGGCATTTAAGCTCAATTTGAAGTGCCTTCTTTTCATTTGCTTGTCTTACATGTACGACAGAGCAAATGATCTTTAAAGGGAGGGAACTAGTTTCCCCTGAGGCGCACACTGTGTTTGGCACAGCGGATGCGCACGGTAAATGGTCAGATCATAGTTTGCTTCCAGAGATAAACATGTTCCTGCGACCACCACTGCTCATGCACTAAAACGTGATTAGATTCTGCGTTTTCCTGTTTTACATCATATAATCTTTGCCAGGGAAATCCACCCAACTCAAGGAGAGGCTACGCGCCATTGGAGAGTGCGCGCGCCCAAGTTTGGAGACCAGACACCGGCCGGAGAGCGCCCGGTGCGCGCGTTAATTACAACCACACCGAGGCGATTTTTAAGAGGATCTGAAGATGAATGACACGGACATATTTTGCAAAAACAACCAAACAGGTAACTTGACTGACCCGTCATGTCTGAACTCAACCCCCCCGTCTTACAACCACATCGACATCACCACTTTCATGCACATATTCCCTTCAATTTATGGCATCCTGTGTTCAGTTGGAGTTATAGCCAATGGACTGGTCATCTACGCAGTGAAAGCATGCAAGAAGAAAATGGTTTCGGACATCTACGTGTTGAACTTGGCAATAGCCGACATGCTGTTCTTGCTTGTGATGCCCTTCAACATTCACCAGCTGGTCAGAGACAGACAGTGGGTCTTCGGAAACTTTATGTGCAAAGCGGTTGTGGTGGTGGATGTCAGCAACCAGTTTACCACAGTGGGGATTGTTACTGTGTTGTGCATTGACCGGTAAGTTATGAATCCATATGACAAAGTTGATGCCAGTGTGTTATTACTAGTATTATTCTTTTAAAAAGAAAGAAAAGTAAGAGTTGTTCTTTAAAGCACCCCAGTACAACACTATAAATACAAAATATAATATTTAACTATATATTTTTAAACAACAGCAATAACAATAACTACAATAATACTTGAAAAAAACTCTCTGAGAATAAAGGTAAAAGTATTAGAATAATAAATTATTAAAAGTATAATTTCTTCCTGTTTCCCACTGCCCATGGTGCCATCATTTTAAAGGAGGTAATCACTAAACAGTGCATCTAAAAATATATCAGTGGAGTGGTAATGGTCTGTGCAACAGCCCATGAAGACACAATGTTCCCTGCTTAAATTATGTGTATGTCATGTTTATGATCTGAACACACTTAGAACATTTAAATTAGTCTTATTGCCAAGTGTTAGACCAATAAACATCTTAATTTAAAGGTAATCACAGGAGCAGGAGTTGTTCCCAGAGCTATAAAGCCACACATCTTCATTATGATATAAATAAAGCATTTCCATAGTGCCACTAGAGTAGCTAATTGTGTTCTGATAAGGAGCAACACCTGTAGTGGAAAATATCCTTTTTAACTGGGCTCCAAAACATAGTGGACTTTTTATTATTACCAGCACTGTTGGGAGTAGACAACAATTCAACTCTGTCCTTTCAAATTACTTTAATCATTTTTTAAAATATTGCAAAGCTCCGTTGTTGCAAGTCCTACACAGCCCTATGAATCCTTCAAAACATCTAATTATAGGAGGTAAAAGTAATGATAACATATAACAAACAAACACACAGAGTCTAGCCTGTGTGTGATACCTCAACAGGTTATGAAAAATAAAAGGAGACATCATTTTAGTGTTTAAAATGTTTCACGAGGCTGATTATAACATCTTATTTGTCATCCTAATTCAATGAAACTATTGTGATTAGTTTTCCATTCGGCAGCTCCAAATGATAACCCTCAGCCCCCTGTCCTAATCAAAATCACATTTCTTTGTAGTTGTTTGTCTGAGTTTAGGAGCACAGTGTAGTCATAGTGAAAAATTTAGCCTCAAATATCAATATTACCAAGTTATATCTGTTAAAAACATGTATATCATGTCATAATTTGCACAAGTTACTTTTGTTTGTTCCACTTTATCTCAGGACACGTGTGTAATTTCATGTCGTAGCAGTTTTTTGGACTCACAAAAGTCACAAAAGAGTTTTGCACATTTTGTTGAAGAGCAACTTTATATTAGGTTTGTACAGGATCACAATAATTATTTAAACATTAGAAAGAGATACTGTCTGGATGCTGTCAAAACAAAACCTTTTTGGACCTGAATCTGTTTGCCCTAATGCAGTTTTTCCTAACACTACAGTGAAATCAATAATGTAAACTTACATGGTTGGTACAGTTTATGCCCTTTATAGCAACTGCTTCTTCCTCTCAATAAAAACCTAAACGGATGTAGCCACATCTACAGCTACAGAGCATAAAACATTTAGTGCACTGGATTTCCAGTTAAGTTTTGATCGTATCAATATCTAACTTGGCTGATCTGAGGGAACACATCAGTAGGAGAGAGATTGATTATTGATCTGCACTTATTGATTTGACCATCACACTAAAAGTACATTTATTTAACTTCAACAGAGCTTCTGTTGATGAACAGAATGCTAAACTATTCATTTATGGTCTAATTGCAATTAAGCAGGACTTTCTGGAGAAAATTACTAGAATGTCTGTGTCTTATGAAGTGTTGTTTTTTCTTTCTCTCATCACACCAGTGCTTCAAATGCTATATGGACACATACCCTAGTTGTATACATGCTTGTTCTGGCATGACCACAGTGTAGCATGTAGAGAGCAACTAGAAATATGTAATTTGCTCCACTGAAATGACACTTGGTGTAAGTAATGACATAGTGGCCATTTATTTCCTGCAAATGTCCTAAAGATGGAGGTCAATTCTGACGAAATTAGTTGAGCAGCTTCTCATATTGAAACACAATCAAATGTAAAATCTAAATGGAAATTTGTTCACTTTCTCCTGTCTCCCTGTTTAAATGATACTAATTTGTCCGTGCATGCATCACTTTACTGAACACGCAATATATTGAGAGTGTACCTCTGACATAGCACTTGGTTTCATCATTCCCCCTTGCCTGATTTGATTCTCTGAGCTTGTCATGGATGAAAATTACCTCTTAAAGCAAAGCTAATGTTCTTGATATGCACTTCAGCAAAGTTGCGTTTATCATTTGTTGCCTCAGACTGCAGTCCAGCTCTAAAAGAGAAACTTCTTCCTCCTAGGTACATTGCTATTGTTCACCCCACCTCAGAGAAAAGGACCATCCAGTGGACCATCGTCATCAACATGCTGGTGTGGCTGGGAAGCTTCCTCCTCACTGTGCCGGTCATGCTGTACGCCAAAGTTGTTCGCAGACAGCATTTGGAGGTGTGCATGATGTACCTGGACGGGCCTGAGGATATGTACTGGTACACTCTCTACCAATCTATCCTGGGCTTTATCATCCCTCTGATCATCATCAGCACCTTCTACTCACTCACTCTCTACCACGTGTTCAGCTCCATCCGTCGCGTCAAACGTAAGCAGTCTGTTTGGGCCAAAAGGGCCACCAAGATGGTCCTAATGGTCATCGCCCTGTTCCTGATCTGCTGGTCGCCCTACCACGTCATTCAGGTGATCAACCTGACCAACAACAACCCCACTATTGCTTTTGTGTATGCCTACAACATCAGTATCTGCCTCAGCTACTCCCACAGCTGCATCAACCCACTCATGTTGCTCATCTTTGCCCAGAATTACCGCGAGCGTCTTTGCCACAGGAACGCACCACACAGCTCCCAGCACTCGTCCAAGATCACAGTAGTCAAAACGGATGGATCCAGTACGACCAATGATCCCAACTACCGCTGTACTGTCATCTGATCAGAAAGATGACTTTTTGTATAAATACATGTAAATGTTTTGCTGCTGGCCCCCAAAAAGGAAGTGGCTTGATGAATGGTGTTGCCTGTGAGGTAATATTCTCCAGATTTTTCAAATAAATAAGTCGGAAATTAATACCTTACAAAAAAACTGGGTGTGAAGCTTGAGAGGCAATATCAACCGCGACTAACAGGTAATGTCAATGGTTTTCAACCTATACAGTACCATACTGTCTCATTCAATCACTCACAGTCACATATAATCATGTCTAAAAATAACAACCACCTCCCTTTGCTGATGAAGCCACTGTCTCTCTCTACATGCCAACCGATTATCAAACTGTCTGCCCTGCAAGACGGCTGCTTTCCCCCTGAAAGCTGACCTACAGTGTACATCTCTTTTTACTTATCCTTGTAGGATGAACCTCCCTTCACACGTCTAGCATTGTCCAATGACCTGCACTCATTATGATAATGATAATTACATATTATCCCATGTTATTGTTATTATATTATATTATTTGTTTATCTACCCAACACTTCCCCCTTTCGTTATAGTTATTATTTCACAATATCAGCAATGAGATCACAGTGGTTATTACTCTTTAATGGTTTTTCTCCTGCTAAAACTTGGTCACAGCCAAACACTCATACACATGGACATACCTTAGATCAGTTCACTAGCTCACACTTTCATCTGCACATTCATTTACTTACATAATTCTCTGCTCCACACCAACTTATTTATTTATTTACCCATTCTAATTTCTCATTTGTTGACTAAATAAATGTTTTATTTTTTTTATCGTTTTATTGAATTATTTGTTTTGCACCCAGACCCATTCTCTCCCCCTCCCATTTACGGTTAATGAAGTTTCAGGAAATCATCCCACCATCAACGGTGGTGATGAGGCAGCACCTCTAGCTCAGCCGTGGAGTCCACCACAGGGTGGTGGTAGTTACAGGGGGGGGGGGGGGGGCTTTACAGGGCAGGGTAAGAGCAAGGACTGGGTCCACTACATTAAAGCAACATTTTATATGATTTGGTATGTGTTGCTGGGTGTGCACTGTGGTAAATATAGATAACGTTACAAATGTATTCGTTATGATTACATTACTTATTATCAAAAATTAGCTAGTCAACATTTCAACACAGCTAAACATCAAGCAAGTGCAACAACACAAGACATTGCTAGCCAGCTAATATAACTTATTAGTCCAACAGCCAGAAGGCCAGCTTGCCGACATTTATTTTACAAAGCTCTCACAAGTCAGCCTGAGATTTACTTGAAGAAGCTGCTGAGCCTGGTTACACTCCCCACCTGCTGGCATGCTGGTTCTGGTGCTCTGAGCAACCAGTCCCAGGCGTCAAGGGCAGTACGGCTAAGCAAACTAGCAAACAGCAGCTACATTTGGCAACTCTGTTAATCACAGAGAGTTGAGGCAGAGCAGACATCAGAGGGAAACATTTTCTCCATAAAATATGATCCAGTTTTCACCAATATCAGTGACATAGTTGGTGGTGTGTGACTTAATGCCATAAAGCGCTACACACGTTCTGATTTGGAACAAAAAGTTACATAGTGCAGGAACAGGTGTATAAGGCATAGAGAGGGAATAAAGCTGTTATTGAAGCGGTTATTTTAAGGTGGGAAAGTTACATAATTTTTGGTTTAAAAATAAACCAAAAATGATCTCCCTGTCTTGGCAGTTCCTGAAAGGGGCCATGGGTATCTGCAATGGACCAGCACCCTCCCAAGGGTCTAGGTGTGACCCATACACTTAGTATTTAGTTCATCTACTTTCGATTTATTCTATATTTGTTTATTTAGTCTTTCAGTCATACACATACACATGTGTGCCCTGCATAACAACTCTTAGCAACAATAACTGGCTTGTATATATTATTATATAATTATAATTATCATCATATCTATTATTTTCTTTTTTAGGCGGGGGTGGTCAAGTTTCTGTCATGTTTCCTCCATTTGAATGTACACATTATGACATGTGTTGCTTGTAAACCATTTTCCTCTACTTCTATGTATTTTATATCTCTACCTCTGTCTTTGTTTATGTACTGTCCTCTTTCACCTAAAACAAAATGAAACAAAGGTTTTAAACAGAAAATCTAAGGAAAAAGAAACAGATCTACTGCTCAGAGGGAGGTGAGCTTGCTAACGAGGACAGCAACTGTCTCTGAGCCAAAACTAGAGGGAATATCAACACTGACTTTCAAAGACGCACAGATGAGAAGGGACGCTGAGGAGCGACTCAGATGTGGCTCTTTTTTCTTTTGGACTCGGACCTTTCATTATTCGTTTATCGACCGCCGGCTACATCAATGCTGGACAGTGACAACACTGAAGTGCAGCTTGTGAGATTTGTCACTGGCGAATATTAACATTATCAAGTGTGAAACATTGATATTAGCTGTCTTATTATCAGCCAGCTTCCTGGGGGATTATGATAAAATGTAATTCCACTTCATAGTTGTAAGAGTTGTCTGATGGAAACATTGTGACAGTCAATGGGAACACTTTGCTACTAACCAATGGCTAATAAATAATGTACTAATGCTTTATAGATCAGTTATAAGGGTTTAGGTTGTAAAAAATCTAATTGGCTGGTGTGTTCTGTTTTTTAATAATGCAGTTATAAATGTTGGTAATCCATTAATAAATGCTCAATGTTTTGAATAACACTAACTCATTGTTTGGTAGGTGAAAGAAATCAAAAGCAATTCAATTGTATAGTGTCAAACATTAGAGAAACATTTCACAGCTGGTTTCAAGTGCTTTTGTAAGTCCAATAACAGCTCAGTTGTGTTAAAAATCTGTCACTAACATAACATATAACATACATAAGTACTGTATCTCATTAATATTTGCCAATGGCTGCAGAATGGATGACACATGCTGTACTTGATAACAGAGCTGAACAGTCAGCACACTGTTGTTATAAATACAGTATTTAAAGAGAAATACTGGTTGGTTATCATGAGCACAGATTTAAAGCCTGGTTAGTTTTAGACTCGGAAGAACAGCCCATTTCTGTTGGTTTTAGACTCTAATCGCTGGAAAATGCAGCGTAAAACACCAGCGAGTGCTTTACACCCAATGTCTGAACAACATAAAGACAAACAAGACAGATTGTCGGGACAGGCCTACGATGGGGCAGTTGATCCCAGTGGATGTGTTACAATCTTTATGGATTGTTTTTAAAATGTCCTTTCTTTTTTTTGTTGTCCTTACGCCTCCTGAGCTACAGTTACGATCATTTGAGCTGCACACCTCACCAACAACATCCTCTTATCAGGTGGGGGTCAACTAAATACTGACAGGTTTGTTACTTGGAAGGTTATCTGGTGAAACAGATACAGTTAATAAAGTGGATACTATATATTATATATTAATTTAGATGGTGTTGGTTGCCTTAATTAGCAGAATAATGTAGTTGTGCTCTCTTGTTGTCATATTGATTGTATAATGTGCTTCAGGTTGTTGTTTGTGGGTTTTTTTTATTTTCAGTGCAAGATCAATCTGTATTCACTCAAACTGCTCAGGAGCTGCTTTTAAATTTAAGCTTTGAAGAGTATCGTTTGTGACAGGGAGCTTTTTTCATAATGGACTCAAAAGACAGAAACAGTGATATTGCAGAGACATGAAGATACCTGTCCTGTGCTCTTGCAACGATATAATGTAATTTGGCTGATTGTACAGTACATTTGGACATTTTGATAATGAAAAGTGAGACACATTGTACAGAAACATTATATTTGCATTATCTTTTGTCATCAGAGTTATTAAGTATGTTTACAGTGGCACTGGAGCACTAAATGTGATGTACTGTGTGTCCTGTATACAAATCACTCCTCCATATGTTCAAATAGTGCACCACACTGTCGTTATATGGTTCTTTTCTGTGCTGTGTGCAAAGATTGTACAGTAGGCATTGTTTTAGTCTGATCAAGGCTGGATTACCAGCTGGGCAAAGCGGGCAACTGGGTCCTGGGTCTGTAGGTTCACTCTGTGGAAATTAGTATATGGTAATTTTATAATATGCGAATGTGTTTGGTAATATTCACCAGTAACGCACAATATAAACTGAACTGATAAAGGTGGCTCCTGCATTCTTTTCATGATCTTGAGGCCTTGTGTTTTAATCTAGTTTGAATACCTTTAAAGGAGCACTCCCGTGATTCACAATTCAATTTAAAATTGGGGTCAGACTTTTAAGCCTTAGTGTTGGTCAAGTTCAACACCCTAGATCCTACATTTCCCATAATGCAACCGATAGCATATTTTTATGAGACGTCATTAGAGTTATTTTCAGACTTTTACGAAAGCTCCTTTCAGAGCCACAGAAGAAATTATTCAACTGTTGTTGCTGTGAGTATTCCTAAATAAAGTTGAGTGTGATCAGGTGGCCCACACCTTATTTTTGCCTCAGTGGTTTAATCCGGTCCTGACTTCGATATATAGTCCTTTTTCAGTGTTTGGTATTGTTGAAAAGTTGTCACACATTTTTGATGTTGAAGTGATGGCTACAAAATCCACTGGCCAATTCAAGCGTATGTGGTTGTTGTAGTCTATGGTTAAACATAAATGCCATAACTTATCAATAACCAATATATGAGTCATAACTGAATGTAAACATTGTTTGTAAAGATTCAGACATATATTGTGTGGTATACTCGTATACTTAATTGTTTCCCAAATGTTGTCAATGGAGAAACTGCAGCCTGTACTTTGATAGTCAGTAATTTAAGCTTTGTCACACAAACTGTTTTTATTTAATTCATCAGTGCTCTTATTACTTTTTACAACATTTTACAATTTTAACAACCATAAAGAATATCTGGACAAGATTCAGGCTTTTAATCTCTGTGGTAATATTCAAGATTTATTTTTGATTGCCCTCACCCACATCAAACAGAAATACTTGACTTTGCTCTTAACAGTGATTTTTCATAAGCTCTTAAGTTATTTATGACTGTAGCCGGCTTCTAGGGGATGCCAAGTGAAGAAGTAGAAAAGGACTGCATGAAAATAAGACGGACTGTCATTTATGGTGTTGTGTCTGATGTTGTGGGACATATTGTGACTAATGTGACCCTGTTGGAAACAAAGGTCAGTGGGTTGACAGTAGAAACAGTTGCAGAGGGACAACAACAAACAATCATTCACTTACGTGACCCTGGATGAGACCTCGACCTTGTTTCTTGTTAGATTCTCATATTACTAACGGCAGATTCAGACTGCAGAGGATTTCATAAAACTGTATTAAATTTCCTCTGAATTATCAATGTGTCGTCACAGCAGTTTTATGAATGATAGATTTTTTTTTCCTGTCATGAGGCCAAAACGCTTTGGGAATTATGGATCCTCAATGTAATTTGATTTGAAAGTTATGGACACAGTTGAACAAAATTATTATGGTAGCCCAAACTGTATCTTTGCAATTTTTTCCCTATTTAATGAGATTGCCTGATTGAATCTTTGACAATCCTTATTTCCTTTATTCCTTATTAAGCAGAAACTCTAGGAAGATGCTGAGCCTGAGCGCTAGTTGCTAAAAAAATAGGCTAGTTACAGCGTGTAAAACCTTGTGTAGCTACATTTTCTGTTAGTGAGGGAATCAAGCAAACAAGATACAATGTGTTAATGTTAACCTAGTTGAGCAGAGATATTTCGCCCTGTTTCCGGTCTTTATGGTAAACTTAAGCTAACAGGCTGCAGGCCGCAGCTCATAAGAGTGTTGTCAATCTTCTTTAACTCTCTGCAAGAAAGTGAATAAGTGCATTTCCCAAAATGTCAAACTCTACCTTTAAGTCCTGCCAGAACATAATGTCTGATATAAATAGCAAAGTGAATTAAATTGGCAGGACAGCATTAGTTAAGAACAATCAATTGTTAAAAAAGCTGAACGAGGCTAGGAACTAGGCTCCAACAACAATGATTGGTCAAACTGAACTCATTCTAATGTCCGCATTAAAGAAGAGAAGGTAGTAGGCAGGTATTAGAAAGTAAATTCACTGTATATATTAAATATACATTCCTGAGGAAAATGTATATTTTCATTTTTAATGGAAATGACTTTGCTCTGAAATAAAAGTCTTCTTTTGTGGATGGGAATTTGCCTTAATCAACCTCTTAAATGGGATTATTTTCATCTCTTTGTTCAAAGTGAGATTTTACAGCTTGTGTTCTGACAGTTCATTATTAAAGATTAAGAATATCAAATTACCCTCTTCTTCACACTGGTACAAGCAGCACCTGTTCTGCACCAAAAACACATTCCAGTCCTGATTCAATAAATGGTTTGACAGCAGTCCTTTGATAATCTGTGCGAACACATAAATCACATGATTTTCTCCTCACCTCTCCTTTGTACTGACTTCTCTTTCCTATCTCAGTAAAGCAGATCCCTCCAAGTCCCTCTGGAGACAACATAAATCAAATTATGGATTCTTTACACTCATGTCTCAGGCATGGAGAAGAGAGGCAAAACTTTTTTTCCCCTTGCATATTATAGGAAGAGCTATCACAGTGAGATTATAAAAGATGCACATCTGACAAACTCTCTGCTTGGCTGCTAAAACATTAAAGATCGCTGCATGTTGAGTAAGTGGGCTGGTTTTTACAGCGCTTTTCAGGTGCTCAGGTGGAGAGTTATGGCTGGTGAACCAACGCTGACGATAAAAACTTCACTTGTTAACACTAAAATGCTGCGGTAGCACAGTGCTGTCCCAGTGACATTGATATTACACTTGAAAATATTGCCCTGTGGAAGTGGAAGTAAGGTGGACTAAATTTCTGCTCATCCACCGTCCACACACAAACGTCATCCAGATATCACACTCTCTACCTTGCAACACTATGCTATATCTATGTTATCAAACTGTTTTGCCAAAGATGACTCACTGGCTAAAATAAACATTATGGGGTGAGTTTTTCTTTTCTTTAACAAACTTAATTAAATGATAACACTGGTTATATTTTTTTCTTGTCAATGAATCCCACAAAAAGACCAAAACCAACAATAAAATGACTCTACTAACAAGTATTGTGTACCTAAATCCTGATTATGTCTTCACTGGGCACTGGCTATTATTACAATAAACATGGGCATTGTCGTTTATTTTTAATCAGTCCCACATAAACCATCCTGCTGCTGTAAATACAGCACCAAATGTATATATACATAGTTCCTTTATAGTTTTCCCACCATCCAAAGCGCCTTACACTACATGTCACATTGAGTCATTGATGTGCAGAGGCTGCTATGCAAGGTGCAAACTGTTCATCAGAAACAGGAAGCCAATTATTCGCTCACACCAGTGGCACAGCATTGGGGGCAATTTGGGGTTCAGTATCTTGTTCAAGGTCACTTTGACATGCAGCGGGAGGAGCTTTTGACACATTTTTAAAGATGCATGTCTTCAGTAGGAACCAATATAATATTTGCTGATTGCCACAGACAGGTACTGAAAGTACTGAGTGATGGACACAAAGTTGGTTTTGACCTTTTCAATCAGAGCCATTCAATCAGAGCCAATCAGCCTTATCCTTTAAGCAAACCCGCACTGTTCATGTGATCAGTTCTCTTCCCTACTGACAATATTAACTTCCCCCCTGAGGGGAACATAGACTCAGAACGTAGAGGTGGATGCTGGGGTGGAGATTAGGCTTATGAACAGCAGCAGCAGCAGGAGAAGCAAGTGTCTGCATAGCTTTCAGGCAAGCAGCGTGGCAGCAGACATGATAGCAAAAAGAATGTGCTGGACCTGAATGTAAACTAGACCTGTTGCTGCAGGTGCAAAGTAAAGATTTTTTTGGAAGTGCAAAGGACGACTGGTGTGACTTCATGCTGATCGTCAACTGTTTCCACTCAAGAACAAATTACACATAAGGACACTTGGAGGCTTTAAGAGCAAACGACCTAATACCCTTTAAAAAAATGTAATGAACAGACTAATAACACACAGATGGAAGCTGCGACTGAGGTGCTTCTTAAGATTGATCCACTGGAAAAAATCATTGCTGGCGTTGTCAAGACCAGACTGGTGACTATGTTTATTAACATGCACCCAAGAAACCAGAAAGAGAATAAAATCACACTGTGTGGAGGGTAAATGTGAGACGTTTGTGTTGCATGGTCTGCATCTTCACAGATAGAAACAAAGGAAGTGAGTTTGGTGACGTATGGATCAATGTTTTGCACAGATGATGAGTGAAATTTGCGGACAAATTGCGGTGACTGGACAAAATTGCAAGGTCATGCAGAATTTACAGGGACTGGTTGAATTTGTGTGCAACATCACAACTCCCTGGAGGGACTGAAGCAATTCCATCCACACTAAAACAAAGATTTTCTATGTCATGTAAACATGAAATCCATTTGAAAAAGGCTCCTTACATCTCGCTTGTTATCCTTGTGTTCTTACATTGTTACTTTAAAGTTTACATTCCATCATTTAAAAAAAGGAAAATGTTAAATCACTCTTGCTTCCCCTCTTTCTCTTGATGAACAAAATTGTGCATTACAGCCATCACCTGGTTAGACGTTGGGGTCAGATCAATAGACAATTTTGACAAACAAGTCTAGACACTTTGTGCGTGTTCTTAGCAGGTTAAATGTGCCTACTGTTACCTTCAACTTTCTGTGATCACTTATTTTGTGTTCAAAAGAGACCAACACAATATAGCTGTATCCCTTTGACACATCCTTATGGTTGTGTTGTTAGATGACTGCAGAACTGTAAAATAGTGAACTTTTCAGGGCTTTCAAAGGTAAACAGTAATACCTGAGCTGATGCATTGAGATCCTCAGTATAATCGCTGCTTTATACTCACATACTATATATCTAGTATAAAAACACAGTATGTCAACACCTCTATTGTGTGATCAGCTATTATAGAATAAAAAATGAGTGACCACAAAGAGATCTGAAGGCTTCCTTACATTGCTGCTGCACAAATGTACCCACTACCCGCGTTTTGGCTCCCAAGAGGGCACTTTAGCACGCGTTTTTCATGCCACTGCTACACGGTATGTTTTTCAAATTTATTCATTGTGATGTTTTTAAAAAGCTCCGTTCTCAAGTGGGTAAAACAGCAGTTTGGTGTGGATAGAAAAAGGACAACAAGGACAAGGACAGAAAAAGAGGCTGTCAGGTTTATCACAATCAGTGTGGACACGCTCTAAAACCCCAGATTACATACAAGTCAAGTCAATTTTATTTAGCTCACTATCACAAATTTGCCTCAAGTGCTTTATATACAGTCGGTCATTAATCAGATATCTCCTCTACGCCTTTGCCACAGCGATACTGTTCTCCGAATCTGTATCACCATCAGAGCTCACACTCACACATTTTTTTTTACCAATTCTTCTGAATTTGAAAGCACACATTCCAGCTCTCTCTTAGAGCATCACAGAGACTGTCTTGTGATGTTTGAATGTTTTTCCTTCTCAAACGTTCCCAAAGATATTCATTGGGGTTGAGGTCTTGTGACTGCTGACGGAAAGCAAGTGAACACTTGCTGCTATTCCTTAGACTTTAAATAGGCCCAGTAAAGCGCTCCGATGTTTGTTTAGGCTTTTGTCTTCCTTTGCAGCACTATTTTAAGTCGGTACTGTACTGCATGCTTCTGCAGGACAGAGCGCCACTTCTCTTTGGTTGGTGCAAGTCACCAGCTCTGAATATGCTAAACATCCTTCTCCCATATTTCCATCAGAGATCATATCATCAGATCATGTTTTTGATTTCATTGCTTTGTCTCTGATTTGGAAAATGTTGTTCTTCCACCATCTTTTGAGAACACTAAAAGGAGCAGGGAGTTCTTTAGTCAGCTGGCTTTGAATCACTTTGTATCTTGGATGCAGATGCTGTTCCAGCTCATAAAAGTTTGTAAAGAAAATCACTCCACAGTGTCATATAAAGCCCTCTTAAAAATGTAGAATGCGGCACTGCGATTATTTCTTGGCACCTGGATAACATGTTGGATCCAGTGTACTG
This sequence comes from Morone saxatilis, assembly GCF_004916995.1. Lineage (NCBI taxonomy): Eukaryota > Metazoa > Chordata > Actinopteri > Moronidae > Morone > Morone saxatilis. The sequence continues at coordinate 18,536,810 of NW_023339785.1, read as the reverse complement.
CAAACTCTAATCTCCAATTTTCTACCTTATTTTCCCTCTTCCTCTTTCATTCTATTTTTCTGTTTGTATGTATCTATTTAATTAGATTAGATAATTTAGTTAATCCTCAGGATAGATGAGGTTAAACATTTGGTAACCCATGCACAGTGAGTGACAGGTCCCAGCAGACAACATACTGACTATAGGACTAACTATATTCTAAATTTCACAGCTGTGAAAGCTAATTATAGAACAATTTATTTAAACGAAGTGAATGAATCAATAATAATCTATCACTAAACAAATCCACAATGATTACCAATATAAAAAAAACTTGAAGTTGACTCACTCACTCAGCAGCAGGGATAGGGAAAAAGACAAAAGTAGAAAAGTAAAGAAATCATATATTTGCAAGGCAGTTACTGCCTTCCAGTCTTAACACTAAAGACATGACATAAACCTCTTCACTGTATACTAACAGGCTCACAGGCAAAGTGTGACCATTAAAGTTATGAAAACCTCTTTCATGTTGTTTTAAAATAAAAACGTCCTCAGAGAAAGAATGCATGATCAATGTAGTTGATAGAAAACATTATTGTGAGATTAGAAGAGGAAACAGACAAAGCTGTTGGTATGTGGTTAATTGTGTGCATCGGTGATCCACACTGGAAGCCATTTGTGCATTGAACTTGGCTCAAACTTGAAAGCATAAGCCATGCCCTCCGTTCATTTAGAAATAATGAACAGAGGGCTTTGTACTGATAAATACCTTCCTCCAGGCCTCGCCTCAAAATGAATCTGCAAAACAAAGCCTGTATATCTATTCTTCCTACACTCTGAAATAAACAAAAATATAGAAGTCTGTGTTGAAAGAATGTTTTGTGTAATTACCGCATGACTTAAGGATCGATAAAGTGTAATGTGGTCGCATAAAGACTCTCAGGAAAATCATAGCCACTGGTATAAGTCCTCACTGTGTGCTTCTTGCAAAGCACAGAGTGAGGAGTCAGCCAAAGTCAACAGCAAGCAACAGTGTTTCCAGGAAGGGTCAAGTAAACAAATTATTAGATACATCATAGTCCAACAATGTAAACAAAGAGTAAATGTGTTTGTCTCAATAGGATATGTATGTGAACTACATTAATCTCTTTTTTAAAGCTTTTTTGAATTTTCTCTGTGACCCTGAGTGCAGCACAATTTCCTGCACTTGGTGATTTAGTGTAGCATTTCTATATACATATCTATGAAAAGAAAAGGGGAGGTATGAGTTAAACGTTGTGGAGGGAAGATTACGAGAAGTGAGCAGAAACTGAATCAGATGGCAACAGTCTGGTGTTTTGTTTATAAATCTAACTATGTAAATGGCAAAAAAAAATAATTTACAGAAGGTTACGAAATAGACCAGAGGCTGGTTTGTCAGTCTAGCCAATGAGAGAAAAAATGTCATCATTGGAATCCTTTGTAACAGAAGGGAATCCAAGCAGCTGTTGTCCTAGTCCTGATCCAGAACTGTTATACTACTTATTACAGTCCTCCAAAGTTATCTCTGCTGATCTGCCCATAGAATTTATTTCTTTTTGACATGTTGTTTCTTGGTTTCCCACTGTTAGATGACTGCACGTCTATAAAGCAGTGAATTTATCAGGATTTACAAACAGCGTGCAAACTAAAGGGGAGCCAGGGGGAACTTGGCTCCTCTTAATAAAACATGAGCTCCCCTGAATACATGATTTGTTCAATTTTGGGGGGGTCTCTAAAATATTGACAGCATGCTCTTATTGCCATACTGTTCTGTCTTTCTGTATATTCCTCATGGATCATGTATAAAGTAAGGCTATTATTGATGTGTGATTCACACATGAAAGCAAATTCACTTTAATAAAGATACCAGCATGCATGCTATTCACCATTAAAGGGTAGCAGTGCAACATCATAAACTTCACCCACCCGCTTTAACTCAAAGATGAGTAAAAATAAACTTTTTGCTCTACTCAATCTGCACGCCGAATCGCCACGCTGTTTGTAAATACTGCCTAACCAGGGTTAAGTTATTTGCAAATGATATGTGAAGAATGTTGAAAATACTAACTCACCAGAGGATAGGAAAGGTTCTTAGAGACCTATAAGCTGGGAAAACTAGTGTAAAATAACAAAAAAACTGTATTGTCTACTATATTTCTTTTGAAGGTTTCAGCGTTCTTCAGTGAATGGAGTTTGCGCAGTTGTCCAGAGAGTTGTGGAGAGTTCAGTTCTAACCATGTGACCTAAGTCACTGAACCATTTTCATGACAACTTCATGAAACTCAAAACTCCCTCAACTGATGTATAAATATGTATTATGTGTATCTATTAATGTATAAAAAAAGAACGTCTTTGAAAACTTTTTTATCCCGAAGAAACTGAAAAAAGATGTTGCCATCAACTGCACACACTAGCTTTAACAACAACTTTAAAATAGTTCTGTCTGTTATTTATCCACAAAACAAACAAAAACAGCTATTAGCTAACATATCACACGTCTACCCCCCCATAAACACGCACTGGCACAACTACTGAAAATGATTTGTCTCATATCCTGAAGGTGTAGGAAGAATCTTTCTTAATTTGTCATACTGCATCAAATGCTCACCAGAATACATCCACCTGCTTCAAACACATTAGCTAACATGCACTTATTGACGCCACTGAATCTAGTTACTTTCTCTGATTAAGTGATTCTCAGTCTCACTGAGGAGCGTCAGGCCTTCCAGTCATCGAGCAGGCCTGTGTGGGATGGTAATGTGGGGTGAAATAACTGAAATTGAATATTGATCAGGTGCCTGTGTACAGCCCTGAGGCACCTCAATATAATCACTTCCACACTTGTTCTGTCTCCTTCTGACCGCGGCTGATGGAATGATGACAGAGGATGCAGCCGCGCTGTGTGAGGTGTGATTAGTCATAATTCAGTGCGCACAAACACACACACACACAAACCAGTTAGGAGACTGAGATTAGGTTACATTCAAGCGCTGATACAGATGCATCATAACTTAATTGTTTTGATCATCTATTTTTAGGATGGTGTGAGATGTAGATTAAATAGCTGGGAAATGCTTGAGTGTACTGAAATTGAAATGAGTTAGATCCAGTTCCATCCACTGAATCCAGCCTTTTTTTATTTTTTTTGCAGCACAAGTTTAATTGAACTGTGTCAGCAGTGTTATAAAAAAGTGGTGCTCAAGCTGAAAAAGAGAGTGTCTGAGAGGCATATTGATTAGCTGCTCCTGGAGGAAAGGATCCTCCTCATCACACTTCCTTGCAACACCTCCCACAGGGCATCCATCTTAATGTGATATGACAACCCTCAGCCATATCAAAACGAAATCTGGACATCGATTTCGACATTCAATTTCAGCGCTGAAAAACACTTTACGCTTTCATACGCACAGCCAGACGCTGGGGTGTTTTTCTTGCTGAGAGGGACTCCTGCTGAGGCCTTACACAGTGCACGTTGGAAGCCCAGACCCTAACTGCCAATAATAACATGTTTCTCAAAGTTTCTTGCTGTTTTTTGTATGCTATTTTCTATTAAACTCTATATTACCTGACTACAACGCAAAGTCATAAATAGATTTAAAGCAAGTACAACAATGAAAAGGTCAACTTCTGTTTGTCCTTTTGACTTTATTGTTACTGTAGGACAGCTCAAGATAGGAGAGGAGACCATGAGGCCCGAGTTCTACCAGGTGAGCATGACGAATCCCTGTGGTTGCCAATTCCACAGATCTTAGCTGAGGGGAAAGAGCCTGAGAATCAGTTCCCAACCGCATAATACAGAAAAAAACCACTTGGAGAAACAAATACTTTCACAATGAATAAATGTCTCTTTGATAACGAATGTCTTTTCGGAAAGTAAAAAAAATGGCTCCTAAGAGAGTTTCAGCACGGTGACTCAGTGGTTAGCACTGCTGCCTCACAGCGAGAAGGTCCTGGGTTTGGAGAAGGGGCATTCTGTGTGGAGTTTACATGTTCTCCCCGTGTTTGTGTGGGTTTTCTTTTGGTGCTCCAGTTTCCCCCACCACCAAAACATGTATATTTGGTTAATTCTCCAGTCAGTCCCAGTGACTGAGGCACTGGCTCAGATCTGGAGCTGGGGCTGTACAATGGCTGCCCACTGATCGGAATACATAGGATGGGTTAAATGCAGAGGATAAATTTCACTATACTGTGTATTGTGTATCGTTGTATGTGACAATAAAGTTGATTCTATTCAATTTAATTAAAAGAAACCAATAAATAAAGCCTGCCGGCAGCAAGTATTATAAGGCAAGCAAAACTCTTGGGTGAATGGCACTAAGATGCAGGTAACCATGTGGTAAGGGTTTCCTTAATATTCACTCAAGTTTCGGTTTCAGAATACTCAAAATAACTTTTAAGTTAGAAAACAAAAGAGACGGCAAAGAAATATCAATAGGGCCTAAAGACCAGAGTTTCTGGCTGACAGCATCTGCTACAGTCTGCACTAAGTTAAGGAAGGATCATAATACCCTGGGTGTGCAGCTCTCCACCTCTCTTATGCTTATGCGTCGTCACACCCTGATTGGCCAAGAGGGGAATGCAGCAAGCTGCTCTTAATAACCCTCCAATCAACTCAGAGGAATTTTGACATTCAGCTAAAATAAATTGGATAAAAGTAAATTAAATGACAGCGAGTACGAAAGAATGAGGGACTGCTACAATGTACTGTTTTCACCGTGGCGCTTAAAGGGGAGAATATAGTTTAGCTATTGGCTCAGAGCTCAGGAGGCAATAAAAGGCCAGAAGACGAGAGTTTTGGCAGCAAAAACCAGTAGACCAGTTTAATAGGTGCAGACGCACAAATCTGCTCTGAGGTTTAAAGAATATATACGACCAACAGTGATGACACGGCCAAGGCTGGTGTGCTCATGTGGAAGTACAGTACATCACTATACAGATTGTCAACCACACATCATTTAACCGTCTTGGCAAACTGATTGGTATGTGTAGGTTCAGCTGTGTTGAATTTATGCTGCTGTTAATGTGCATTCCTCTTATGGTGTTTTTGTGACTGAGCGAGGAATGTATAGTTGAACTTTATATCTATGAAAGGTCAACTTTTTTTTGAGAATTATTATAATATTGCCTTGTTTGTAGCCTGGGTGGTCCTTTTTTTAATGTTATGGATTGGATTTTAACAAGGGTCAACAAGTTCAGCAAGTCAGAGTTTTCTCCTTCTACAGAGGGGCATGTAATCTGTGTAGATGCATAAACTGCCAAAACTTTTTGTGACAAGGTTCACATGACAATGGAGATGCATAAAAGATTCAGGATTATTGGAAAACGCTGTTTTTTACTGTATATATTTTTGGTGCCTTTGTATTTTGTATATTTTGATGCTACAGAAACAGACTTTTAAGGATTCATAGATTCAATTCAATACAGTTTGTGTACAATAGGTGCAGGTATCAGACTGTGCTTGAAGAGAAATGTGCAATGAATAATTATTATTCCATAAATATGAATAGGAATTAGAAAAATAAATATAAAAGATAAAAAATTATAACTATAGGTAATATAAGTATTCAAAAGCATGTATTTTGGCCCAGTGTGTAGGTGGGCTGTTTTTAGACTATAAAAACATTGAATGTACATAGAGTGCTCTAAGTCATTTTATGTAAATTAATGTAAAAGTATGTAAATTATTGCACTCTCGCAATTAAGTATTAAAACAAAACAATTCTTTTGTATTTACTTTGCTGCATTCAAACAAGCAACAGACAACATGACGGATATGATGTTGGAATGGTTGAGACCAAACCAGAAGGTACATTTAGCAGCTGTTCTGAAGTTTTTCGATCACATCATATGATCTTCATCTGCAGAAGGAGTTTGCCCCGTTGTTGTGATATTATAAATACTCAAGTTTTTGTTTCTGTTTAAGAACTTTTCCCTCATGTTGGCCTAAAAGCCATCACAACTGGGCTTAATCTGCTGATGAAGATTATGTGATGTGGTTGAAAGCTACAGAACAGCCACTACACGGACCTTGTGGTGACATCTTACTCTCAAATGATGAATGAGACTTTAATTGTGCTATAATCTGCATTACAGTATGCTTTTGGTGTTTTTTTTTCTCAGTAACGTACAAAATCAAGATTGGGACTGTTGTCTGGATGAGTAGCAGACTGTCTTTACATGTTCATGTGAATGTCTTTGTGCAGTGCTACATGTGCTTCTTCATCCCCTTCTACCATTCCTGACAACTACAAAGGTCCCTTTCAACAAGGTTGCCACAGTGTTTGGGCGTCCGTCCCACACACAAAAAAAGAGTGACTCAGTTTAGGTAGCTCTGAGCTACAGTAGCTATCCATGTCCATGACTTCACTAAAACCAAACTCAAAAGGAGTGTGATTAACTTGCCTTGCAGTAACATATATGGTGGGAGATCTGCAGCACTGAAGAGGGTGAGGAAGAAGTCTGAGGTATTGAAGAAACTGCTTCTCACTAATATGATTAAGTAGGACTTGTTGGCAGCTGCATACTTATGTAAGCTTGCCTTGATGATATATAGAGGAATGATGTGATTATGAGCATACGGCTGTGTAGATAGGATTCCATATTTCATGCTAAATAAAGCTTAAACTCTTTGGAACATGAAGTGTGTAAGGAACTCTTATTGCACTTCACTTTGAGCTGTTTTCAGTGTGCCATTAGCTGATCCCTTCATGGTGGAGTTTGACATGATTAATATCCTGGAAAGGCGGCCATTAACTTGTTAATTAACACGATTCAAGGCCTTTAAAAAGCTTTACTTCTACACTTTAATTCTTCAGCATTACTGAGGAGACATAACGCTTTTTTAGAAGGAACATCTTAATTTGTGTGTTTAGCGGAATAAGTGCACACACACTCGTTAGGTCTCACAGAGACGTAAGAGGTCTGAATGGAGGAGTTACAGTGTGAGTTTGTACGCTGTGGTACAACTTCCTCACACGCAACACATACAGTGGATTATACTTTTAGGGAGGCACCAATCTGACTTTTTCTTTCTCTTCTTTCATCAATTATGACACCTTGCATATGGTGATAAATAAGGCAATATTAAGAACTGCTGTGGGACAAAAAAATTGAGAGGACAACCTGAGGCGACAGCTAGCAGCTCTGTGGGACTGTAATTAGGCACAGTGCTGTTTTCAGCTAAATGCTAACGTCAGCATGTTAATTTACTCACAATGACATTTCTAACATGCTTATGGTTAGCAGGTATAATGTTTACTATGTTAAGTTTAGCATGTTAGCATGCTTACATTTGCTATTTAGCATAGTATAAAGAGCAAAACTATCTGAAAAACTTAAGATGGTATATTGTTAGTTTCGGAAGTATTTATTAGAAACCAAAGAACTTTTGTACAAAATTGACTTGATGGAAAGTTTATCCTGAGGTGAACATGAATATTTGTGAAAAAATCCCTTGAACCATGTTGTTAGTGTGCTTATAAATACTCCCAACAGCATCTGTAAAACTCACTAATTAACACAAACAAGCCCCCATTTGTCACAAACTAGCTCAGGGAATGTGCCAAGTAGGGCGTCCACACAAGCGGTTTACTTAAACAAGAGTAATTTATTAAACTAAGTTAACACAAATCATAGGACAGCACAACAGACAAAGATGCAGGGTAGATGCCTGACCCAGCTCTGGATGAGAGATCAAGCAAACAGATGGGTGTCCAGGTGAGCTTGATCAGCTGAGGACCCTCTCATGTCAGCCAGTTGCCTGATGAGGTTGGTCAGGGCAGCCTCCAAGGCAGTGGGAGGGCCATCACAGTCCATACAAAAAAAAAAACAAGTGGAAAAATTAAACAAATGACACTTGTGGTTTTACAGGGAGTTATGTACTGGTGCTACTACTGTATTTCTTGGTTGCCAGGCAACCAGCAGACTCTCGACAAGACCAAAAATTCCTGACATGTTTTTATAAAAATACTCTGCTATGGTTAATATTTTGTTAACATGATTTTCCCAAGTAAAAAGGGGCTGGAAGCACATCTACTCTTTCTCCCTCAATGAGAAATTCTGGATCAAAAGAATGCCCCACCCACCACTGCTGCTCGCACTATAGGTTTAAATCCAAAAACTGCACACTTCACCACATTTGCTGTCAAAACTTTCACTATGCTAATTATGCAATCTCTCAATCTGTGTACTGATAAATTCTGCACTGGAGGTTTCAGGGTTTTTTTGCTTGTGGCATTTGCAAGACAGTGATGTTGTTACGTACCAAATCTAGTGTACACATCTCCTTCAAGTAGGAAAAACCTCTCTAGTGACCAAGGTTATTATAGTTAACTGAAAGAAAAAGAAAAACTTGACCTTAGACAAACACAAACTATCTATATCTTTAGTCTTTGTCATTTTGGTCAAATCTGCGGAGGCGTTGCTGAATATTTTTCTGATAGTTTCTGACTGTCCATGACTTTGAATCAATGTGTTTGTGTTGCAATACCTATTCTGAATTTCTCAAAACTTTCCCGTGACAAATACCCCCATATTATAATATGTCTATATGTAAATAAAATAAAACTAAACATTTTTAAGCAAAAAAGCTAAACTTAAAAGAGCAAACCCACCCAACCTTACTAGTGACAAACTCGACACTGGCTATGCTCATTCTCTGTAGTCTTAACTTAAACCGTAACGACCTGAACCACTCTGCTAGCCTTAACCATAGCTAATTAATACAGAAACCAGTTTACATTTCAATAAATGAAACTGTAGTGCAACCAATTTGGGAACACCAATTTATCCCTGTAGACACAAAAACCCCAGTTAACTGGTTTAAATGTAGAAAATCGTCCACATATAGGGCCTAGTTCAACACACACACACTCACACACACACACACACACATACATCCTGTTCTTCTTGTCGAGCACCTTGAAAGCACTATAAATATATATAGCGCAGATAAATATTCCAGCTAAAAATGGGTGACATGCAATTAGCTCTTGTGTGATTCTGTCTTTAAAGCAGAGCCACTTGGGTGAGTTATGTTCGGCCTGAGAGGCTCTCTCCTTCAACTTAACCCCATGGCACGCTCCTGTGACTGAGGTGCCAGCAGATTAAGAGCAGTGCTGTGAGTTTTGCGCTTTGGCCATAATCCCTCTTGCCCATTAATTAAATTGGGCTGTGATTCAATCACTGTTTTGCAGGTAATTACAGAAATTCATTCGATTACACCATCAACCAATCAGGACTGTTGGACCTGCACAAACGGCACAAAGCTCCAACATCATGACATCATTGAACGTCTGTGTCTATCTGTCTTGTCTAAGAGTCAAGAAGAGGCCATTGCCTGCTAGTATGGAGTTTTGGATCATGCGGGGGTACAAAACTTAAGGATAAGAGATAAAAGTCTAATAATTTCCTCATAAGATGCAGTTCTTCTCATTTAATTACAAACAGGAAGGAGCACACTACTTCAAAAGATGAAGTGTATTAATGTTTTTCCAAATTCTTCAAAGATTTATATTTCTAGCAACTTATGCATATGTCAACTTCCTCGTACCCCTCCATCTCTGCCCTAGTTGCTGAAAGAGTGCCTTTAATACAGCACATGAAAAGGCGAGGAGCTGAGTACTGTCATGTGATGTCTGTTTCTCCAAGTTAGCTGACGCAGATGTGACGTCACCAGCTACTGAATGGTGCCTTTGACAGTTTGGCGGGGATAGTTCACTACGCAGAACACATCAATAAAATCAATTGCAGTCCCTGCCAGCGGGACTAAAAGCCATATCTGGAGGCCGGCATGGTCTTTCCCCTCGTGAAGAACCACAGGAACTTTTCCCACTGCCACTTAATGAGTTGGTGTCCCTTGATGACCGGTTTCATTGCTGTAAACCATAGGAAAGGATTCTATGCTTGCTGAGACACCGTAACCATATTTGTGTTATGATTTGTCTGATTTATTAATTAATTCTCATTAATAAAAGGGGAGGGGCTTAGATGTTACAGACAAGATAATTTCTAGCATTGATTCCCCTTTAATTTATCATGCTCAAGCTGAACTGTAAAAAAAAAAATTAAATTGTCCTCACAAGGTGACATAAAATGTGGTGTTTTGAAATGGATAATGATTTCATTTGTCTTGACTTTCCCCACAAACATCATTGAATCCAGGTTGAGCTCAGAGTGACATCCCTTCAGGAACAAGAGGCTTTTTCTTCTCAGGGTGTCAAATTGAGGCCACTATGCTCCTCAAACGTACTCTTTAACTGGCTAATTACAAACTGTATGGATCTCAGCTGCTCAGCCAAAGATTAAAACAACTCGGTGAAAGCCTGAACGCAAATGTATGGACTCTTGTTCTATGGACGACTGAGACACTGCAGGACTGTAAGGATAACTGGACTTATCCCTGGCTGTCATTCACATGATCACATCTATAGTGCAACGAACCGTGGGAAATCTCACTAATAATTCTGCAGAGTAAAAAACTCAACAGGCTTGATGAATGTTGAAAGGCTTAAGGTCTCTTGGGCAGAGCAACACAAAGTCTGTTAAGCCCAGACTCACAAGAAGAATAAATCTAGTGGAAAGCAAATTAAAGACAATTTTGCTTGTCAATATGTGACATTAATACAGAAACTGTTTAGGTATAAATTAATTCATCAATTAATTAATAATATTGACATTTTAAATGCAAAGCACCTTGTGGAACCGGGTGGTAAGTCACTCACTTATTTATGTTCAACAGGCTGAAGATTCTTCACTAGCAGAAGCAGAAGCTGTGTAGTCAGACCGATTTTATACACCATCCCGCAACATAATCGACAGCAAGTCAGCCATTTTTTGGAGGATCCCAACTATGTCACCACCCATTTAGCTAGGTAGTCTCAACCTGTCCAACACGGTCTTACTTGGTTAATGTTTCAACATGATTGGTTAACACTGTGTATGTGTAATGGGTTGTAACAGCCAAGCACACAAGCAAAATGAAAAATAGATTGTGGGATTATTTCCCAACATGGAAACTAAAAGTTGGAGGGAATCTGAATGTTATCTAGCAACAGCAAGCTTGCAAGCCTGACTTATAAGGCCTTAAGGGGGATAACGCTTTAGATTACAGCCTGCAGTGTAAGTACTTTGAAGTTACGGTATAACAATACAGTACGTACCAGTACATATACTGTATGTAGGTACTGGGGAACAAGATGTGAAGTTATGGAATAAGGGGGCAACAATTCAGGATTGTAGAGAGAATTTATACTGTAGTTTGTTTGCTTTTTAACCCACTGAGCCATAATCTGGACAGTTGTGAGAAATTATACTGTAGTTATTATTTAACTACTGGGTGCCTATTGTGTTATTACAGGGCATGTATGACCTACTGAGAAAAAAACTGGACCTGTCAGCAAAGATAGAGAGATGACTGCATCAATTAATAAATCTGATGTGGTTTTATTTCAAAAATACCTAATTACCAACAAACAAGCAAACTACATTGTCCCTTTTTAATTATTACTTTGAGCAACAATGGGGTACATCTGTGTGTTTACTTCAGGGGACCAGATTATTGCTCAGATTACACCGTAACTGAAGTAAGTACGCTGTACGTTGTGGGCTGTCATCTAAAGCGTTACCCTTATTGGTGTATTTACCATAGCTTTCCCCTGTGCTCTCTCTTTATAGCTGCAGTTAATTTAATAGCTGTTGCTTTTGTGTTTTTCTGCAGTTGTACCACCTTAATTAAGCAAAATGTGGAATTGTTTCATCAATTACTGTAAAGCATCAAAATGATTTCCCTATGAACCTAGTCATAAGGTAGACAAACTATGAGATAGATAATTAGATTTTATTATTGACATTAACACAAGTTACAGTTTAGTTAACGATATTTAAAGGCAAAAACAACAGAGGACTCATAAAGATAGTGAAAAAAAAAAAATATTCTTCCCAGTATTTGGCAAAAGTTGACTACCAGTTAACAAAATTTATTTTGGTGGTTTAAGATATAAAATGGGACACAAACAGCAGCTATAAAAACGAAACCACTACTGCCTCCATTACTTTCCCAAGTTAGACGAGAACAGAAGATCCAGAATTGCGAGTCCTGGTCCTGCAGAGGTGAAACTGGATGATACTGGTTGGGACTCTGCGCTTTGTACTGTATACATGATTGTTTCAAGCATAAAAATTAAAAATAATTCACCACCACAGAGCCTTCAGTAGGAAGCAGCTACCTCAGACCAATTCTTAATATACACATTTGTTACATCCACTAACTCAAAACAAAGGACTGATATGCAATCCTTCCACTAAATGAAGAAAGTGTTGATCAGTGCCTGAGGAGATCAGCCAGGCATGGTGTCACGTGGTTCAGATGCTGTATGGCAATAAAACATGACCTATATGTATTCTGCTTCCTGCTTTCATTTCATTCACATTTTAAATTCTTACAGAAGACAGAAATCTTTGTTTAACAGCATCTCATGGGAACACATACCCCATCGGCAGATATCAGACAGAGGAAAATATTTGAGTAGTATTTAGTTCTGAAGGAGCAGCCTTGAAGGATGTGACTGCTCTCTAGTTAACGTTAAAGGAACAAAAATCAGACCGGTGAGAAGAAAACTGAACATATTATAAACACGCACTGGTTTTTACATCCGTGTGGGTTTGTATGTCTGTTTATGAATAATGTACTGCTTGTATAACACATATAGTATTTATTATTAAAGGCTATTATTTTATATACGGTACTATACTGTACTATATGTATACATGTACTATATGTTACAGTATGTGCAGTATATAGCACATACATGTGTTTTATATATACATATTAGTATTATACATGTGTTTGATATAATGTACAGCTAATCTACACTGTAAAACCAGATCAATTCATTCAATATAGTTTACATCCAAATCTAACACAAACTAAATTTATAGGTTATTAGATTATTGATTAAGTTGCGTTTACAAGTAGGTTTAAGTAGCATTAACTTTTTAAGTCACAGTAATAGTCCTGATTAGTAACTTTTACTAGGTATTTTGTTTTCACAGTACAAATTACAAAAATTACTAAAGCTACTTAACCAAGAATGTTTTTTTAACTTACAAAATGTAGGTAGTTTTACTTTTTCATTTTGATATAATTGGTTTCAGCTATTTGTTTTTGTTAAATTAACTTATCTGGTTTTACAGTGTATCTTTACTTCCATGATTACTTATTTGACAAAATAGATCTTTTGTTTATTTATTTACTGCATTGCAGACATTTATTACGTCTTCTCCTTTATAAAAATATATCTATTTGGCCAGAGGGGTTGAGGTCAGGGTTTAGTGTGGTGTGGTGTGGTGTGGATAGGCATCGGATGTGGGTGGATAAGAGGACTGTATATTTCATGTATTATTGATCCTTTGTACTCCTGCTGTTGAACTGTCTTGAGAGAAAATTAATAAAAACAAATTTTTAAAAAAGAAAAGAAAAGAGCACATTTCACAATAAGAAAAAACCTACATGTTTTTTTTATGGGAATACATTCAAGATCACTTATTTGTAAAGCCAAATACTTACAGCAAACTGCTGTTGACACTCTGTTCATACATCAACGCGCTCAGTCAGCCACAAAACAGAATAGATTATCAAGTGATGAAAATTAAACAATGCTTTAGATAAGACTACACCCTCAAGAGAGAAGGAACTTTTCTCATTGCACAAAAATCTGACTTCACCACCATCTATCACAGATCTACAAACCACCATGGAGTCAGGCTTCATTTATGAGTTTTCTGGCACTTCAACAGTCTTTAAAGTGAACTACTTGAAAAACAACGAGGTACCAGTGTAATGCAATACAACATCTAGTGTATCTACTGTTAAAGTAAGGAGGTCAGATGCATTAACACGGTTTGTCCTCTTGTAGCAGAATACAATAAGAAAGAAAGCAGCAGCATCAGCATCTGGTGTGGACTTGCAGATCTAGGATACAATCTGGTGAATAAACTTCATAAACTTAACTCATAAGGGGGACTGGAGTGTGTATGCAGCAGTGATATCACTGATCTGCATCCTTGAAATAATATTAAACGGTCTTAATTTGAATGATGAACTGCTGCGCGGATGAATGGAAGCAGATTGTCGCTGCCTACAGTACATGTTGCTTCCTGTGCAGATAAAAACACAAGGCCAGTTACATTTATTGAACAGATAAAGCTCATGGTAGCAGCTGCTTTAAATCAAATCAAAAAGGAGGAATCTCAGTTGCAGTAACTGTCCTTCCAGCCATGAAGCTGCATGCTTTATGTAAACAGGTACGACACTAAATTCATGAATTTTCAAGGGTGGCTAGGTTTACAAATGATCATTCGCTGTGGTTCCCTGTGGCCATAAACTGTAACATAAAGGCCATAAGAGCACTGGAGCTTGTGTGCATTCAGTCATTCGTTCATTGTCATGGAAACAGCTCCATTTTGTGCATCCTGCTTGTTTCATCTTGCATGGTAAAAGAAAATGTCAATAACCTCTGAAGTTGATGGATTCATTTCGGTGAAGAGTTGTTCTCTTTGATTTTAACATCTTAAGGCAGAGCTGTAATATCAGGTGATGAAATGGATTTAAATAGCTTCAAGCTGCTCTACAAAAGCCCCTAATGGCAAGAATATAATACAAATGCTCTTGCTGTTCCACCTGCTTTGTCTTTTATTTCATTTTCTGCATTTCATTGTTACCTTACAAGATTAATAGAGGAAGTTATGGCAGAAGAGTGTCAGTGTCTGAATACAGTCACTATTTGTCTCCCTCTGTTGGTTGACTCATCAATCATATGATAAATTAAAGCATTTTCTAATCAAAGAAAACTGTAAAAACAACAATCCAGTGTAACTGGAACCAGTGCACAGTTGTTTGACCTTTACTCGGAGTTCAGTGCTGGAAGAACTCAGATCTTTTGTATAAATCTGAAGACATATTCTATATATGTATATATATATACATATATAGCAAGTAAAAATTCTGCATACATGAAGTACAGAAGTATTATAAGCAAAAT
>NW_023339785.1:18503989-18521672 GCF_004916995.1 Morone saxatilis | reverse complement strand
TACATACATACATACATATACGCACACACACACACAACACAGTAAATGAAGCAGAATAAAAAGTGCAAATGGTCTGTTTAAAATGTAATGGAGTAGAAAATATCCAAGTACAATTACATCAAATTGTAAATACAGCTCTTTATAGAGTATAGTGAATGTACTTACTGTCAATGATTGCTTGAGTTAAAACAAGAGAACACTCCTCTGTTATCATAAATCCTTTAATATATGAAAGAGGCATATTTTAACACAATATACAGTGTAACAGACCATGTCCCACAGTTTTCATATACAACATTTTTCTTTACAAGGCTACCCATCAGTGTAGACAGGTCCAAACTGTAAAACAGACAGATAATATGGTTGTGTGTTGTATTCTGCCGACACACACAAATAAAAACCGACATACTGTAAAGTAAAAATAAAAAACTGAGGAAAAATGTTTCTGTTGTCCAGCTGAACAAACGGATATTTATAGTGGTTTCTGTGTAACTACTTTATCCATATTCTGATATAACTCTGAGCCAATCTGTAAAAACCATCTTCAACTTGAAGCACTATTTCGTTCCAGTCAGATCACGTTTGTGTCTGGCTCAGATATCTTGACCTGGTATGGAAATGTCAGTCCTAACAACTGTGATATTGCTGTTAATATGCGCACAAAACAAGTCAATTATGCTGCTTCAATGTGCTCTGATGTGACCGGCGTCTCTCTGCACACGATGAGGTAAGACTTGTGAATGTCTGATGTGCTGCTCACCTTTGTAAGAAATATCAACAGAATTACCTCAAGACATTTGCAGACTTCAAAGCAGGAAAAAGGATCATCATCACAGGACAGATTATCAGTCACAATGTCACTTTGTATTGTATGCATAAAGAAAAAAAATGAACCAAATCATTCATATATGCATATGTAGCAAAATAAGTTTTATCAATAAAATATGATCATAACCTAAGCATATGAGATGATTTTAATATTTAGGAACCATCCACATTGTTTACAGCTACTGAGGAGAGATTAAGAATCAAGAGCATTAAACTGGTTGTTTCTGATGATTAAAATGCTCTGCGATTGCATATAAAATGTCCATGTAAGTCTGCACACACCTGGAAACACAATGAAATGGAATGCTCTTCTGCTTTCATGCGCACTAAAACAAATGTAAAAATCAGAATAACATCTTTTTAAAAAAAAGAAGTCACTTAAGACAACTCTTTATTTCACATTCCTAAACTTCACTTGTCTTGTGCGTTGCGCTGCGTGAGAGTAACAAGAATTTTCTAACGGAGCGTGGAGCTGTCGGTCCACGCTGATACGGACTTATACATTCATGGTATGCACAAGGCTCCTCCTCTGGAATGATTTAACTGCCCACAGGGAAAGCGGAGAAATTAAGAGGGTGTTTCATGATGCAAGGCCATTATGATAAAAGGACAAAGCATAATTAGCATGGTTGTCTCCCTCCGTCTTCCCCCCTACATTAAAGGAATACAAAAGCAGAATCACCCAAAGCTGTTAAAACAAACATATTCCAGTAAGTCACCTTTGGAGAGACTGCATATTAAAGTCCTGCCGCTGCTACTACCGATTATTATGGCATTATTGTCCTTATTACCAAGGTGACTGTCTGATTATTGGCATATCCATCCAGACACAGCGGTGGCTGCAGAGAGAGAGAGAGAGCAGGAGTGCTTTTTTGTTTAAGAGCTGCAGCTCTGTACTGCCGCAGAACTGACACCCGTGGCCTCCATCTGCCTTCAGCCAGATCCTCAGCATCACTCAAAAGGCAGCAGCCCTCCATTTTATACAAGACAGAATCTTCCGGCATACATAAGCATAGGGGTTGCTTTTTTTTTATTTTTTGGGTAAATTAATCACATATTATATGCTTTAGCCCACTTTTCGAGAGATAAAACTAGAAAGGTGTAGAGAGGGGGGGGGAAACAACCCTACTGGTTTGATCCTGATCTTCTAGACTCAAGTGGGACCGATTGATTTAACAATTAGTGAAATCAAAGAGGCCCACACACATTTACAATAACAGGATGAGAAATCATGTTGCATCAGGCAACTTTGTGTGAGAATTTGCATTAGCTCTAAGTTGTGTTTTATCCTGTAAATGTTTCTACATTTGATCGAAGGAAAAAAACATCTGTTCTCTCAGATTGCTCGAGGCTCTTACTCAGTGATTACACCTTAAGCCCTAAAACGAATGAGCTTCTCCTATGCAAACTCATACATTTCAACTGAGAGTAGTCATTAAGACTCCCGTCACTCCAGCAGAGCTGCATTGTGCTCCACTGGATCTATTCTATTCGTGACGCCTAAATCAACTGACTGTTGTTACGTCTTGTGTTTTACTTTTTTTCAAAACGAGCCGTGTTTAAAAATACATCAAAATGACAGGCTTTGAAACAGGTGCAGTCAGATCAGGTTTTGTTTTGAAGAGGGAGCGTGTGGGTGAAAGCAACATGTGACATGTACGCACAGCCGACGATCATAAGGTGCTGTTACCGAATGTGTTCCTATATATGTATATATATTCTAGAGACAGACTCGGTGAAGCAGGAAAAGTTTTGGTGCACAGAATATTAATGCTACTCATCTTTCAACTTGTGTGCGTTGCAATTCAAAACATGCTTTTTTGGCCGTGTGTGTGTGGTTGAGTAAATCCCACTCAAATCCTGCCTGTGCTATGTATCCCAATGATACTGCTACAACCAGAAACAACTGCAGTGGTTAAATGCAGGCAGAAATATGCAGTATTATCAAGTGAACCCAGTTATATCAGACACTACATTCTGTGAGGATCGTGGACGAGATGAAAAGCTGCGATGGGCAACTTATAATGTGAAAAGATTTTTAGAACAACAAATGGCAAGGTAAGCGGAGTACAAAGTGTAAACTTGAGAAAGAACAAATAATCTGAATATTCCCTCAGCCTGGAAAACAATAACAATATGGCAAATTATTTAAATGCCATCATGTGAGACGTGTTGTTAGCTCGGTTACTGTACTACATATCAATCTAGTCAAAGTTAAAGCAGCATTCATGTTATATTGAGGCTGTTGCTAATATCAAAATGGTAACAGCATGTATTTACTATTCTATTTAAAAACCAGTCCAAACAAAAAGACAAAACATTGAATTAAAGATAAAAGCGATACTGTAACATTTTTAATTTTTGTTTGATTTTTCATTTTAACTGGCACTTCCCACATAAAAGGGACAATAGATTCACATTTTGCCCATCTAGAAATGCTATTTGTTATTCTTGGCATTCCTAACAAAATCAGAATTGAAGCCAGACAAAATCTTGGCAATTAGCTTGTGGCCAGCTGATATTATTTGGTCTCCATTAGGACTGCTAATAATGCAACAAAAAGAAGCTATTTCGCAGTTGACTGATGGGTCAGAGGTAAAATAGGTGCCTGCTAAAGTCAAACAATAAACCCAGAATTAAAATCTGTGTCTATGAAAGGACAGGAAATAAAGAATGAATAAAGGATATCTTTAAAAAAACAGACAAATATTCTTATTTCACTATGCAGAGGACAAAATATAAGACAAATGTGATAACATAAGTCAAGTTAAAAAGGCCCCAAACCAGCAATCCCATGTGCCTGAGGGATGCCCAGAGATAAACAATCTCAACTAACATTAAACCCTTTTCCCTGTATAGCATAGACCTACAATCCTAACCACACCAGGCCTTTTCATATAATACTAGACAATATCCTTCAGTAAATCATCAGATAATACAATCACTGCAGGGCAAACAGGGCGATTTTCAAGGAACTGTCATTGTTTTTCTGCATTAAGTTAGTGTATCTAAATTCAACAGACATGGATGGAAAAAAATAGATATGCTTTTAACCGGTGGCAGAAAGCATACACGTGTATTTTCAGCCAGGCCCTGAGGTATTGAGGGGCGGGGTGCGGAGATTCCATGTAAAGAACAGGAAGAAGACAAAATATATCACTGGAAATTAATGGCACTTTTTACATTTGGATTTATAATGTTAAATCTCCTGAAATTATTTGAAGTTGCAGGCTTGACCAGCCAGTGTTCCGAGTCTTTTTCAGTGGTCATAAAAAGGTCACGATGGAGAAAAATGACGTGCAGAAGAATCCATGTGCGTGTTGGCCGGCTGGCCAGCCACCCACGTTCCTCTGCAGCAGGAAGTGGGGATAAGCAAGTTAAAAACAGGCCGTTTGTAGGAGATGTTCAACCCCTCACTGAGTAGAAAGAGGCTCTGCTTGATCTAAAAAAAGGGAGACGTATTGTCCCTCTTCCTTTGTTTTTGTGTTGTCTCTCACTTTCATCCATGGCTTCCAATCCCAGTTGACAGAAGTCCTTGTGCAACTGCGCCCCATAAATACATGCGTCCAAAGAACAAAATAAAAAAAAAAGAAATAAAAGAAGAAGGCAGGACCGTCCTCTGTATATTTGGGTTAAAATCCCCGCTGAGTGGTAAACAAAGTGTTGACTGTTTGTATGTTTGTTTGGGTCTGATCCCTTCAAGTGTCACTGATAAACAGGGAAGTAAACTCTTGGTGTCTGCACGTATACAAGTGCGAGAGTGTGTATGTGCTGCTTAGCTCAGTGGCAAAGTAGAGTTGAATGCTGTCGGTGCTCCGTCCTCAGCTAGACGGGACTGTTAGTGTGCTGTGTTGACTTGGCTGGGCGTGAGGGATGGGGGGGGTCCCTCACTCAACCTCTCCTGTCACCAGTTGGCTTTGACAGCCTTAACATCACTAACCAGGTTTTGAGCAAGGCAGATACCAAAAATCTGAAGAGGACACAGGGGACAGATATTGAGCTCAGGATACAGCATGAAAAACAAAAAAAGAGCAGACTGCTGTATTGCAGAGGTTTGCATGATGCAATATGCTGTCACCACTAGATGGCAGTGATGACACAAAATCAGAACCCAGGCATATTGTTTGTTTTAGGGTAAACACCTTATTTCAAATGCACTAGCTTTCCTCATGTAAATGTAAAAGAAAAGTAGTCTGCTAAGCCAGAGACTTACCTGTAAAAGTGCAATACCAACAAAGATCCCAGCTACAATAATCAAGTTGTCCTGAAGCCACTTCTCAAACTGTCCCACACAGCCCTTGGTATAGATATATTTCTGCCGGTCCAGCTCCTTTTTAAAAAACAAAAACAGTTTAGAAGTTAATTAAAATGAAATGTGAATAAATGTTGTATTTTTATCACATTAAAATGACCAGTTCTCAGAGAGGACATTGACCTTTTCCATGTTTTTAAATAAACATCTGAATTCTGACTAATGTAGGGCAAAACAAACACAGATAGCATTCTGTCCACTGACTCCTTCCCCGCTGAGGAGAGCATGAGGAGTGAGTGAGAGCTGAGTCACCCTTAGTTTACAACGTGTCAGTGTCTGGATGACAGGGAGAATATCAAGGCAGTGTATTCAGTTTCTCGGGGGACACTGTTGGGACTGAACAAACAGGCAGAGGCTGTTTCCTGTTACCGGACAGATGGCTGTTTGTGTTGTCAGATTCAGGCAACGCACATGGACGAGACGGAAAAGAAAAAGGTGTAATTTAGAGCTGCAAAGACACTAAAATGGGGGGTAAGAATGGGTGTGAACAGGACTCTTTACAATGCTCTCTTTGTTACTCCACGAGACAACCCGGCAAACTCTTTGTTCTCCTGCAAAACCTGAAAGCTAGCTTTCAACCAATGGGAGGCAAGGGGAGCCCCTTGGCAGCCAATAAAAAAAGCAGGAAACACTATGTTGTTCTGGCTGTGAACTTCCTCTGAAGCTATTTCAGCCCTCTGCCTTTGTTGCGCTGCTGTCCTCCCCATGTCTCCTGCTCTTCCTCTTTCCCAGCCTGCCCTCCACAAACGAGCTGAACAGGAACTTTCTGCACATCACTGATAGCTTCAGCAAAATGCCAATGGCCAGGGCGTTACAGCGGAAGAGCACACAGAGAAAATGAATTCATACCAACTCAGTGGCAGGTGGTTCACTGTATTGCAGTGCGCCTAGCAACAGCAATCTTTCTGACTGCACTGCAGTGAGTTGTAACCACCACACCCACACTCAGAGGAAAAGGGAACGGACTGGCATAACCCACTGAGTCGCCAATTACAGAGTGTAGTAAGGGTGCTCTCTGGGCTATAACTGGAGCCTAATTATCCCTGTTAGAAGAACAATCTGTTATTAAGGCAAGAAGCATGCAGAGGAGCCTGTGTGCTATTTAACCCTATATATTCTCTGTCTGCTGTGTTGGTATGGTTTTTGTGTGGTGTTTTTCCTCAACAAGAATGTTAAGAAAGATACTATGAAATCTAAACTTGACTGGTTTCATTCAAAACTATTTGTTTTTTAATTATTAATCAATTTTTTACTTACCGAGACAACCAATTGGGCTTCAAACAAATGAACCTGATTGCCAATCCACCCTTCAACAACTGCTTAGATCATTTCAATCAAATAGGTTTGCAGCTTGTCAATCAACTTGCTCTCAGGAGTAATTCCACTCAGCAGCTTTGCGTCATTTTAACCAGAAGGGCTGGCACTGGCTGCCAATCATGTTCAACTACTGCCAGAGACTGCACTGTGAATGAGAACTGGCTCTATTAAACTGGTATCGTTTCATTACGTTTTAGATGATCTAGATTTATTTTAAAAAATATCATAAAACACAACATTCATTTTCAGTGAGCTCAGTCCTGAAAGGAGAAACAACTGGAGAGTATAGTAAATCAAATATAAGTTTATGTAACATTTTAGAGACATACAGAAGTGGTAGAGACATGTCTAGAGATACGAACCCCTTGAAGCCGAACATCATAACCGCACTGCGTGTTGATGACATCCTCCTGCAAGAACAACACAGAAATTTGAAATCCTCACAGCTGCTGGTCACAGCGTCTGAGATGTTGAAAGACTCTTTTTTAAATCTGAGAGGAGCCGAAATAAATTAAGAAGTGACTTGCTGCTTTTGAGAGTAACTTTACAACAACTAATTGATAAACAATTGTCAGTATGGCTACACAAGAATGGCTAGATATTGGGAGTCATTAAAGGCAATATATTACATAGTACTCTATCTTGTCCATTTTCAACTACTTTCTTTTTCAACTCTATAAGCTTTCAAAATGAAATAAAATGATGCTAAAAGAAATACTACAGTTCGAAAATTATATTGGGGCTATAGCCTATTACTTTCATTATCGGCTAATATGTGTATTATTTTCTCTCCAAAATATCAGAAAATTGTGAAAAATGCCCATTACAATTCCAGTCTAAGGTGACGTCTTTGAGTAGCTGAAACCAGCAAATTTGGAATTTTTGCTTCTAATTATTTGATTATCAAAATACATTTTCTGCAGATTAACTAATTGTTACAACTCTATACTACAAAAATTATGCAGAATTAATAATGTATTATTATTGTTGAATGACTCACTGCAGGGTCTTTGACACAGCAGGAGAAGGGGACTCCACAGCGCTCCCTACTGGGGTTCAGCTCAGTGCAGTTAAAATAGATGTTCAGGTTCCAGTCGTCCGACCCGTGAGCTCCACAGCATGACCACTGAGACAGCAGCAACAACGGGGAGAGATTAAACAGCCAACTGTGGTTAACAGACAGATTTATTTTCTCTGATCTGGTCCTAAAACAACTCTTCAGAGCCTGGCTCAGGTCAGCTTGGCTGGGTAGCCAGCTTACTGTGGCGGGTAGTGACTACAGATAGCGGGACACAAAGGGCGAGACAACAGTGGATCTAATCGCCTTTACAGTATGTCATCACAGAGCCCAGAGTTTACACACGGGACCCAATTATCTAAACTGTTTCATTCATTTAATTGGATAACGATTTGAGGGAAATACAATCATATTAATAGTGAGATTTACACCACAATTGCAACGGCTTACTCATTCTCGTCTCTGCCCAGAACTGAGCTGACTCAAGATCAGTGTTGCAACATTTCTACAGAGGGGAGTAAGTTCTTCAAGCCAAGAAACATGAACCATAACAAGAAAGTAACACATAAGTGTCAGTCAGTAGTCATGGACTCACATATTCCTGGGCAAAGTCAATGAGATTTTGCAAGTCGATGTCATCGCGGTAGGCCTTGACATTGTTGTTGATGAAGAAGTTGAGCTGGTCTTTGATCCAGTCCTTAAAGACGAAGGCAAGGATCCCTGCAGTCAGCTCCAAGAAGAAGATCAAACCCAGGAACACAGAAAACTGCAAAGTACATGACACACACAGGAGTGAACGCACGCAAACACACAAACAGAAAACAATAAATCTGTCACTTTAATCAGGGAATCTGAGTGCGCCCAAGAAAGTCCTGTTTAGTAATGTATCAGAACACTAATAAAAAAAATTTCTTGTGAAAGAATTAAAAAGGAACAGCTCTGATGTAACGTCCCTGTACAGGTCTGGTTGTTGGGCCTGTCCTGATTTGCTGAGTGAGAGTGTTGCAACAAAAGCCGCAGTCCCCGAGGTACCGTTATATCATCCCTTTACAGTAAATGTAGGAGGAGAGGAGACGGGGCTGATGATAAATGCACAAAAGCCACATTAGCTCCTCACTCTGACGCCTGACTTACTGCTGCTAATGGACATCGGCTGGAGTTAATAGCTACTCAGAATCGCAGCCAGCAACAAGGCAAGTTTGTCTCCATCAGTCACATGTTGTAACATGTTGTGAACCCAAATAAACCTCCCAAAATGGTCTTCTTGTGGCTTTGGGCTTTAGAAGAAATCTTAGCTGTTTTTACAGATAAAAAAGACAAAATCAAAAAGTGCAGATTAAGAAAATAATATTTGACACGCTTGAAAACGGCTTATGAGTCACGAATCAGTGTTTCTGATCATTATTCTCTGATGAAACAGGACTTGGTTTAGTGATGAGATAACACATATTTGTGCTATGTAACCGACCGTAGCATTTGGCTTGGGTGACTCAACTGAGTCCTGTGACACCTGCTACACCGACAGCCTCATCTCTGGTGTGAACTGCAGATCTAAGGGGGTGTGAAGCGGTTAAAATGGTGTCTGTGCTCGGAAAGTCTGGAGGCTGACTTACAAATTTAAGCAGGAAAGTGTTCTCTCTGAGCGCTCCGATACAGCCAGCAAAGCCCAGAATGAACATGACCCCTCCAACGACAATGAAGAGCCACACGGGGTCGAAACCCCCTAGGTCTGTGATGGATGACAGATTGGACAGTACGCCCTGCGGGAAAGGAGGAAAGATGAAAGAGAATGGTTAAAATTCTGACTATAATACTTCCAAATATAATCCTTTCTATCTCTATTACAAGGTCAAAGCTAAATTCTGCACTCTACAAAAACACACAGTTAACCTTGACAAGAGCCTGTGATGTCAAAGAGAAACAGTGACAATTTAACTAATGATACAGCCAAGAGGCCAGGGTTGCCTTGTTCCGAGATATATAGAGAAGTACAGCAGAAAAATCTATTATAAGGCAATACTGTTTAGAATGGTATCTATCAAGTGTGTTGCTTTCTAAATCAAATAGCAAATCCCAAGGTGTTATATATCAATTTATCTACAACACAATTTCACTCTCTAGCAGATCTCGGTCCAGCCTATAAAACAAATAACTTTTATCAGAAGAGACACAGTTCAGAGCCTCTGGCGAGCATTCACAAAGAGATGTCCTTCCTCTCTGCATATCCTGCCCTCACAGCTCTGAGGCCGCAGTGTGTCCGACATGTTTTCCTGTCAGTCCCATGCCTCGCGCTGTCACATTTCTCAAACAGGAACTACACCTCGGCGCCAAAGAGTGGGTTCACTGGAAGATGTCACAAGGTAGTACATTGCAAGGAGGTGCAGTTTGCGAGTACAAAACCTTTTCGAAGATAATGTGCGTTCTGGTTCACGCATCATCTCTCATCATCTCTTTCTGTATTTCTCACCGTCTTGAAAGGGATCCCACCAGCGTCTGTAAATGTGGGCACCATCTCTTAGTTCTGACATCCCGTTTGCTTGTCGCATATAGTGCACATGTCAAACACTTGCAGCTAAAGCCCAGGATGCAGAAATCTCATACTGCTTAAGTTAAGCTCCCACTGCACTGAGCCAAGGGACAACTATACGACAGAGGCATAACAGCATTCTTGTGTTTTTTATGGCACTGGTGAAGAATAAAGTGCCTTCATTTGAATTTAAGCATGAGGCCCTGAAACAATAAACCAGACTGGCTGAACGCAGCGGGCCAGAAACTAATCATCTTAGTCACTGAGACCCAAACTCACCATTATGCCTTTCCAGTACCCGCTATTCATCATTCGACCTAATCCCTTTAAATTATTCACGCTGTTCCACCAGGTACTCCAATACAGGCCTATTTGCACAGAGTTCATGGCCAGACGTTACTAATCAGTACATGCTTCCACGCCGGTGCAGCATTTACTGAACCGACTGGTACAACTTCTAGATAATTAATGAACAAATTGACTGTTAACTCGATTTGGAGGGAGTTTTAAACGTGGCCACGATCCACTGCACACGAGGTTAATGGCAGCACCTGACATCCGTGGCTAGTATACTGTGGAAAGTACACAGTAACCAGAATCCATGCAAATTCAGTTCATAGTTTTGTTTATGGGTCCATATTTGTAGCTGTGCCTATTTCTAGCTTCTGTTAAACTCTGCAACTCTTAGGAAAAAACATTGGCTCAACAAAACTTTAACAGTCACAAATCACACTTAAGCTGCAGCAACATATTTCATCTCCTCAGGAGACTAAGACATGTTAACCAGGACCTTTATCAGTTAATAGTGCTATAAAGCGTTTCAGGAATGGTGCCCTCGCTGGATTTCCCACACCACCTCTCATAAAAGTCCTGTTTTCATCTAAACTCTCTTCTGCAAATTGTATTTAAAGCTTATTCCCACTGGAATATGCGGAACAAATTTAGCTATGCTGTTGAGGCAATCACATTGTACTATAACAGTGTGCGTTTGTGTGCATGTGTTTATACTTACCTTCTCCGCCCATGCCCACAGGCCTATGCCCAAGAATGCAGCTCCTAGTAACTGTAAAACAAAGCACAGAGAAGAGGATTCAGCGTCAGACAGAAAGAAACACTAACAAGATGAAGAAATTGCATATTTGAGACTCAATGAGCATCAAAGTTAAACCTCGACAAATTGATAGAAGATTAAACACAACAAAAACCTATACCGGGACTTCGTGGGTGTGGTTTTATCGCATAGGATTTACAGTAGTGTCTCCCCTGGCAACATATGCAAACAACCCAACAACTATCTTCAGATTGATCCATAGTAATCTATGATATCACCCTTTTCCACACAGCCTCACCCACACTAAACCAGAAGAGCACAGTCAAGACACACATACAGAAATATCCCAAAAAAAACAGTAATCTTCTAAAACGGGCAGATAATTGTGCATTCGTGTAGAACCGCATCGCTAATAGAAATAATCTAATTGAGAAAATTGGCTTTTTGGTTTTTTTTAAAGCGAATTCTGAGAATATGCCTTTTAATTTGCTGTTGATAGAGTGACTCATTACATCTGCAGGTTATTGCAGGTTAGAGTCACTGCTCTGGGAAATTTAAGTGGGTGGAGGATCTGATATCCTGAGAGTTAAGGAAAATCTCTTTGGTATTAGCCTCCCGTCCCATGAAGGATGAATGTAGGGCACACAGTTTAAAACATGCCAAAAAAAAAAAGAAAAAAGGAGAACTTTGAAAAACCACTGGGTGAATGCTTGAGATGGCCACAGCACTGGACAATAATATGTAAAGATAAAGAACATTTAACAACATAACAGTAAGTCTTCAGGACTAATCTAATCAGACTGCATTTCAGTAAGAATCACACATTTCTGGGTAGTGTGCTTTTACTCGTATAATGTTATTTTCTAATCAACTGCTTAGCTGCCACAAAATGTCATTCCTAAGAGATTTGGGATGGTAATGAACTTAACTGAGGAACACTAGAATGGCAGAGCCTGAAATATAATAGCCCCATTGAAATTGGGAAAAAAATCATATCGTCGGGAAGCTGATTAAATCGGGTGAAGCAGGTAAACTGACGGCAATACGTCAGCGCACATAACAAGACCGACAATGTGACGGTATCCCAAACAACCACAGCAACCGTGAGGGATTGCTACAGGGTTGGCCCCGGCCGTTACATAAGAGGTAGCAGTGAAGGGTGTGGTGCTTCAGCTGGAAAGTGACACGCAGGAAGAGTCGAGGTAAACACATGGAGATCAGGTATTAGAGATTAGACTGACAGAGTATTAAACCATTTACCCTCAGAGCCTCAATACTCCACACAGATAAATAAGAGAGCAAGAAAAGCTGTGGCAGAGAAAACAACTCTACCCTGCAGCAGTGAAACCACTATTACACAACTCCATCTCAAGTATAATGTTACACAATGGTTTTCTAGATATTGTGGATAATTACCAATTCTGAACACTTAATCACGGTGAATTACAGATTCAAATTCATTAACTACTGTCAACTTAAACCAAAGACAATCTTTAAATGTTGCCAATTTTCTATGATTCTTAACTGTGAAAATTAGAATTGGGATATTATTTAAGCGCCGCTGTGAACATTAGCTTCAGACAGAGTTTATTGTTGTAGCAATCGGTGTAAATTCATGACAACACTTAATTCATTCTCCATTGTATCAAAATGTCGTTAAAAACTGTGGCAAATGTGGCAATAACAGGGACTCATCTGGTACAGCTGAACATGTTTCAATATTTGGATTTGAAAAAGGGAAGAAAAGCTTTTGCATGTTACTCCTTGTGGTATTATGTTGTTTCTGTGTTTTTAAACCACTGCTTCAGCCGTTAAACTGCAAAATACCTGATTATATCTCATGGTGGTTCAACCTAATACTACTGCTCTACAGAATTTATTATATATGAAAACCTTCTTAGCAAGACCTGTCTGCAGCATACATACAACAACCTTCAGCTGTATTTGGTGGCAGTTCAGTTGGCAGTATTAGCAGATGCAATAGTTTCCTCCTATAGAGGCAGAAAATGGCCAGTAGACTGGTTAAGCAGAAAAGAGGAGAGGTTGGACTGTTTTTGCTTTGAGATCAATAAGTCACATTAAAAGTGAGTCATGACTTATTGAACACTAAACAAGATACAAGTTTTTTTTTGGTGTCTCAAAAAACAAACTATGTCTGGACAACACAACACCTGTGTGTGTTATATAACAGGGTGCAACTTTTCTGGCCGCTTTTTCTGACTCTGACTCTTGGATTCAGGGTCTGGAAGTTTCTGAAGGACACAGCCAGTGGAGGAGTGTCCTTGAGAGAACCAGAAGGCTGAACTAAAGCTGCACCTTCTTTCCAAATGAGATGATTCAGCTGCACACAGCCCAAAATGAATGTGGCATTTGAGTGGCCCTTAGAGCTGAAAATCCCCAGAGGTCATCACCAGGAAGTTGCCCTCAAATGGGCAACAAAGTGGGCTGAATTTTGAACATTTGGTGCAGCAGTAAGGATTTTACTCCCTACAGTATGTGGAGCAGTCTCACTAATGCAGTTTACTGCAGCCTAAAAAGAAAATAAACTTTTATGATTGTTATCTGAAGACATTTCTCTAGTAAATCCCTACCCACTGACACATAGGATGTGCTTCCTCACTTACTCCCACTGCTCTGCCCTCAACAGGAAACCAGAAAGAGTTGATGACACTGATGGATAATATCCTGTAGACTAGATTTAATTTATACCATTGCTACATTTGGGAATCATTTCAAACTGTCATAATTAACCAGAGACAACTTTTTTGTTCACGTATCACAATGGATCACCGTTGTTTTTTGTCTGGTGAGAAGAAAATCTACCAGCCACAAGCATTTTTTTAACCAGCAATCGGCTGTTGTTAATTTTGTGCCCTGGCCGGACAGTATTAACAATATCATGGATTTGAGTGGGACCATTGTAGTGTTGGTGTTGCCTTCAAGTACTTCAAGAAGTACCCATACAGCAGACATTTCTGGGATTACCAGAGCTGCAGAAATGCAACATTCAAGGGCCAAATACACAGGATGTGTCTTGTGTCATACTGCGTAGTGTTTATCATGCAACATGCCATGTAAATTATACGAACTTGAAATAAATATACAACTATTTCTGTCGAAGCCTTCAAATCATCAATTACCGGAGGCCCTGGTGGTTCAGTAAATATGGACACATCCCTTTCCCATGTCTCCCATTTCCTCTCTGCTGTGAACAATCCAATAAAGCAGAAAGGGGGAGAAAAAAAAATGCTTCTTCACTCTGGTGCTTCTAAAATTAAACACCAGCCAGACACCAGAAAAGTACTTTTGTTATATGGCCAATTTTCTTATTATTTCCGGTCAAATGTACTTCAATGCACGTCAAGTTGTATTTCCCCCTGCCACAGCTTGAGGCGACCTGGAAGGCAGCATTAAGTGAGACAGCTATGAGGTAATATCCAAGCCTGGTACCCTGTCATCGTGACTTACCACTCCTGAATCTCTTTCTCAGTCGGTGAATACGTGTGCCATTAACTTAATCATTGAATTAAACTCACAATTTAAATGTAGTAAATTTAAGCACAAGTTCAAGTTCAACTGGATTTCATTCCTTTTTTTAAAATCACACTATTGCAGAGACTTGACCTACTGCTAACTCAAAGTTTCACTCAGTTGTACTATGAAGTGTCTGTTACTGTATAGGCCCAACACACTATCTAACATGCAGGCCTGTCAGCACATCCTGTACCCGTATTATGTGCCTTTTTAAAGCCATATTTGCTAACCAAACGTTCCTCGTGGGAGACTATGGTTTTGATTGAAGTGAGTTTGACTGAATGAGTACATTGAAACTGAACTGAACCTGCCTTTGTACAGTCCTTGTGTAATTTCCTTTTATCTGAATTTTCCCACAGTGTAATGTGGACAGCCAGAGTCAAATTCAGGTCGTCACTGCCACTGAATACACTACCTGAGCTAAACACTGTCAACACCACCAAAACAAAAATGTTCTTCTGAAAATCAGTGCTATTTACTGAGCTGTAGATAAAACCTAAGGGACAATTATACACAGATTTCTATAATAATAAACAATAAACCAATAAAAGCACAGTATTGTGTCCTTGTTTCTTTAGTTTATACCTATTGATTCTTTTGTTTGGAGACAAGATGTTTTAGAAGTCCCTCAAGATTTGTTCCCAACCCTTTCTTCTGCATATTTCATTATTTCTAATGCCTCGGCTCTTATCACTGTACTTCTATGTTTTATCACTGAGCAAATAAACACAGTCTGGAACTAGATGTCCTTGTATCCGCCTCGTTATTCAAATCCGCCTGTTTGTTTTGTGCTGCTGTAAGATGTGCGTGTCCCAGAGCAAGGGGTTCCTCTCCATGTGGACGGAGAGATTATCACCACTTGAGGAGATGCCTCCCTAAGCCAGCTGATCCCATTAACCTCAACTAACTAGCAGACAAACCAAGCTCCACGCTGCCTGGACACACACAAATGCACAGGCTATAGGCTTACTCAAGTGTGACTGACCTTTCAATGACTCCCTAAAAAAAAAAGCTGAATTTCTAATGTGGCCGGCCGTGTGAACGCACCCATTCCTGATGATATGATATCAGCGGCGCTGCCAACAGCTCATCTGATTGTGCGGCAAGGAAACACTTCCACGCATTTTGCATTCACACTCCTCCACACTCGATACGGCAAAATCAATTTATCAATTCGGCTGATGAATTGCAACAGCGTGTAACTAAAAACAAGTTTGGGTGGGCAAAATGTATCTGACTCAAATGGACAATGAAAACTCTGCACTGTGGCTATAATCCAAAGAAGGTTAGGTCCTGTTCTGAGCTATTATCTTGTATCCAGATGTATCCAGATATCGTGTAGACCCAACTGAGACAGACTGCACTGGACAGAGCATCAGAACGAATCAGAAAAGAAAAATCCCCCTGGGAGTGGTCACATTTGATTTTATCTGTGGGAAACAGCTACCACAAAACAGAAAAACATATGCATTTGTTCTCAGACGTAAGACTGGAACGGAGGTCGATAGATGTTACTTGACATCAACTGTGTTTGGGAGGTTTTACATGCGCTACAACTAACAATTATTGGTATTATTTATAAACCTGATTCACTGAATGTGTCAAGAAATAAACAGTGAAAATGATCATAAAGTGACATATTCAAAATTCCCCGTTTTATCTGATAAATTCTCCTAAAACCAAACATATTCAGACGACTAACCCACACGACAAAGAAAAGCATCGAATCCTCACACTTGAGAGGCTGGAACCAGAAAAACGCTCGCAACTGTTGCTCGTAAACCGACCGTTGAATCCCTCACTACCTGTAACAGCGGCTTGAACGACGCATTCACACCTGGCTCTCTGCGCAGACACTTGGAGCTGGAGCTGGCTAATAACACACTGCCTGCACCCAACTACCTCAGCGACTTGGTTACAGCTTAACAAGCTCTTAATTACAGCGTGCAGAGCTCCCAAACATTTCAGCAGCTCAGGCAGAAAATATGATTAATTAAGTGGATGTGAGGAGTGAGTGTATTGTGGGGACGAGAGAAGGTGCGTTGTTCTCGGGTGAGAACGTCTGGCTGTCAACAACAAGCTCGAGAAAATCACACAGAAAAGGAGCTCTAGGTTTTATTGCTCCGCGATATTTAGGGCCTTACGAGCATTCTGTCTCACTTTAGGCAGCATTTTCAAGCCTGACAAGATCACTATAGAAAAGACAAATGGGTTGATTTGTGGAGAGTAAACCCCATCTCTCTCTATTTCGGCAATGCATTGGCTTGTCTGTCAAATCCAGTTTCACAGCACAGAGACAAGAGGAGAACATCTTCTAGTGATTATTAACCCAAACAGCTAGCGAGCTGGAACTTGTCCGACAGTTTCGCACAGGGCTCAGAAACAGGACTGTTAGCTTGGCCCGAGTGTCAAACAGCCTGAAAGAACACAATACCAATCAGACAACACTACAGCGCTATGACTCAATACTTCCTGCGTGATTGCTCACTCCAAAATGAATTACAGAACACTTTTCATTCGCGAGGGCAATTGTGAAACGTACAACTTGTTGTTGTTGCGTTGTTGGGGCATGTTTGAGGCATGTTTGGCAGTTCGCGTCACCTCCGTTTCACAAGAAAATAAAAAAAACATGACGGCGATATAGCGCAGCACTCCTACATTTTAAAGAGGAGTGTTGAGATCCAGTTGCATGTGGACCCCATGGGCCTGATGAGTCCATCAGAACGAGCACCCGTCCCCCCCCCCGCCCCCGAGTCTTTGTTATCACCATCACTCTTTGTGCGTTTGTGGGTGTGTGAGTGACACAAACAATGCTGTCCCGCGGAGCCCGAACACTATTGTGGTGGAGGGAGTGAAAGGGGTGCTTGAAAAGAGGAGGGCTGGGTGGTATTCAGGCCCGTGTGGCCTTTTCCTTCCATCAGTGTGTGGGAAGACCCTCCGGGGCACGCAGACACGCCATTCCTTCACCCACAGACATTATAGTACGCCAGCCGCACAGAGGCGAGGCAGACGGGCGACGAGGGAGGGGGGAAGCAGACTGAACAGAGGAACTTTTCAGACTGGGGGGGTGGGGGGGTATAAAGATGGATGGGGGCA
>NW_023339785.1:18503378-18503889 GCF_004916995.1 Morone saxatilis | reverse complement strand
GGGGGGGTGGGGGGGTATAAAGATGGATGGGGGCATTGTAAGGGGCTCACTTGCCACTGGCCTAACAATACAGATGAGACTGACATTTCTCAAACTCAAAACACAATGGCACCAATCCTCGGAGGGAGAAAATTACATCAGCCAGGGTTTTTAACTGTGTTAGTTTGTATCTTCCACCGGTTACTCTTACGGACGATGAAACCATCACCAGAAGTCCCCTTCAGTTAGCCAATGTAGTGTTTATTTTAAGTGATATCTGTGACTCACTCACCACTACTAACAATCAATCAAACATCAGTTTCTCAAGTTTTATGAAAGAAAAGTTGCAGCTGCCAATAAAGAATAAAGAAGCTAAAAAAAGAAGGGACATTTAATATTCAAAAGCCGTGACAAGAATTATAACTTTGTTGTTCATTTTAAAGCTTTGTAGCACTTTACTGCCAAATATTAGCCACTCAAATGATACGTGACTTTTCTCCAGGGCAAACAAGTAAACAAGATTATCTGTTGT
>NW_023339785.1:18449869-18503323 GCF_004916995.1 Morone saxatilis | reverse complement strand
AAAGCAACAAACAAACAAACAAACAACGAATGGCACCTAATTTAACACTTTTTCTAGTTAACTCAACTAACTTAAAGGATCTTATCAGTGAGACCTCGAGGTTTATTCACGATATTTAATGAGTTAGCACAATTAGCCTCGTTTTTTTTTTTTTTTTTCTCCCCCCCTCATGCTATCGAGAGAGCTAACCGGTACAAAGAGTTGCTTTACTCACCCAGAATAAAATGTTGAATCCAAATAAGAAGTATTTCACGCAGCAGCTGACCTCTGCTCCTTTTAAATGATTGTGTTTTCTACTCATTCTTCCAAAAAGAGGGGTGGGGGGGGGTGGTGGCTAACTGGAGAGCTAGAAAACTACTATGTTAAGGGTTGGTACTTCAAAAAGCTGAACCAAAGCTGCAGTTCTTGAACCACCGAAGCCGCAGTTAGCTGGCTCCATCAGCATACAACAAACATACTGAGTAAAAACCAAACACACACACAAACACACACACACACACACACAAGCTAAGATAAACTAAACGCTTTCACCATTAGCACGCTAGGCTAGCTCGCAACTTCTATGGTTAGCATTGGTGGCTAACAACAACAAATCCGAGGGGCAGTTTAAGGCGTTCATCTGCAGCTGGGTCGATATTCAAGTTGCCTGGCGTTTGTGGCGCACAGAGGGAGGTGTAGATAAAAGCTGTCGGCCCCTTTCAGCTACCTAAACCTCTCCTCGGTTATCTCTGTTGCCGCATCGTCGCTTGAAACCTTCATCCTGGTTGTTTTGTGCAGTAAAACAAGCCCCTGCTGTCAAACGAGGCTTTCGCCCTCTTCACCTCAAGAGCGGCCTCTTGTGTCTCACTGGAGGGTTTTCACTTTTTTTTTTTTAATAGGTGGACAGCAAAGTGTGAGAAATTGTGTTAAAATATTCTGTTTTTTTTATACACCCATTGAATTTGAGCACAGTGCTTTCTTTCTGGTTAGTAGATGCAGCAGAGGTTTTAATTCATGCAAAACTGAGGGGGGAAAAAGGATAGACAACAGTATTTTATTTGCATGGTTCAGAGAGCATATTGTATTCCCACCCAGAGCAAATGAGGTAACAATATAATAAAGCATATTCTTTATCTTACAAATAAAAAAACCCAATACAAAGAGATGAGTAGTGGAGGTTGAAACTGCTCGGCTTTTGAATAAAGGCTCCCAAAGTCAGCGTAGAGCTGCTGACTATAAACCACCTTATTTGCAGTTCTCCTGCAAGCCTTTCACATTTTTTGAGTTGAATGATATGTGTGATATCTAACACAGATATCACTTTCCTTCTCTCTCTCAACGCAACGGCTGATGCCACATTAACATAAGTCGTAATCATGGGATGTCACACTGCTCACCATGTTGTGGCTGGAAATGAAAGACTGCTATAGAAGTATGATTAATGTCATGACACTGACACTGGGAGAGTATCCGACTGTTTCACAATAGGCATTTTGTCGTAGCAGAAAAAGCACAGGAGCGTAGTAATAAGATTAACAATTGTTCCACCAACATGCATTTTACCTGAGAATGAGCAAATGCAGTCGTCATTCATTTTATTAATTATGCTTCTGCTTTTCCTGCTGTGTTAAAATGAGTGTTAGGACTTACATTTATTCCTACTTTGATAAGGGGATATTAAAGTGTTTCTGTATTATTTTCCACAATATTGCCTAATTTTAATGCTTTGATAAATTATTAAATAGGCCATGAGATATAAGATATAATGTTTATTTTAAGAAACAGTTGCGTGTACACAATCAGCTCCAACAGTGCTGCTTCATTTGAACTTCTGTCTGGAGTCCTACAGATGGCACTCTATGAACCTGTGATAAATGGCTTTGCTTTGCTTTTCACCCCGAGGGGTTGCTGTTGGGGATATTTCAGTTCCCCTAACTATCACCACAAATATGTGGTATGTTGCACTGACAGTGAAGCATAACATTAGACTGCGAAACCAAAGAAATATGTCTACAAATGTGGTGGTTGGTCCTGTACATGTGCCTGTACAGACAAACTTGTGAGCATTTTCAAAGAGCATAAAAACCAGGGGCCTACATGTAAATAATATACTAATACTACTGAATTTATTATCATCTAGTTATTATGTTGTAATAATAGAAATCTAAGAAATTTGAGGTTAAGTGACATCAAAATATCCACATGGCATCCACATTAATCACTTGGCATACAGTTTTAATGGAGGGGCTTTAAAGGACCAGTGTGTAGGATTTAGTGGCATCTAGTGGTCAATTTGAAGACTTTGTAATGGGAATGGGCTGTGAAGTGTTTTAGGAGAAACTGTGGTGGCTGCAAAACTTACTGAAAACACAAAAGGTCCTGTCTACAGGCAGTGTTTGGTTGTTCTCCTTGACCTCAGTTCAGCAATCTTAATCAAACATCTGAAAAACAATGTTATTACTGATGTGGCTCTGGAAAAGCCTCCAACTGACATAAGATGAGATGGGATGAGATGAGATGAGATGTTCCTTTATTGATCTCCCATAGGAGAAATTCAAAGACTAGAGAAATAATAAAATAGAATAAAATATAATAAAAAGAAATATAATAAAAATATATACAACTATATCCACTATATAAAGTGTAATAAATGTATTGCATTGTGCCCCTCTCTTTTGTGGGGTCCCCCAGGGGTCTATTCTGTGTCCCCTCCTGTTTACTATATACATGCTATTCCTGGGGCAATTCATGCATAGGCATAATATCGATTTCCATCGCTACATGGAAGATAAACAACTATATGTTCAATAAAGCCTGGTATTACCAATGTATGCTGTATTATGTTGTACCTCACTGAAATTAAGAATTGGATGAGCAAACATTTGCTACAGTTGAATGACTACAAATCAGAAATTATTATGATTACCACTCATGGCTCCAGCACTACAGCAGCATTACAGATCTCTTTTCTAGGTTCTTTATCCAGTCCCTCAACGAAGTTGGATGTTGCGATCACAACATTTAATACAAATTCAACCAATCACTCTGAATTCTCCTCAACTTTTGTGCAAATTTGACTAATTATTGTAGTTTCCTGTGACTTTCATTAATCAGTCCCCCATGTAAAATGCTGAAAACTACTTGCAATTGTATTCTTACTGGACAACAAAATCTAAATCTAAACTATTTCAAACAATTTTCACTTTTTCCAGCAGTTTTATTTAATTTGATTAAAGACCTAAAATCATTGCAACATGCATTACAATGTTTAAGAAAAGCACCTTTTGAAATCAGGCAATCCCAAAACACCACAAAATCTATGTGGGACTGCTTATTTCATAATGATAAAGAAGAGGCCGGTAACCTAGTTGTACTTTTTCATGCTCAGGTGCCTAAAGTGGGGAGACATTTAACCAAGATAAGGTCATTCCTTTCATTTACAAATATAGAAAAGGTCATCCTTGGTGTTGTCTCCTCCAGAGAAAGCACTTTATTCTGGTATCAGCAGGCAAACCTGATACTTTTTGACTGCTGAACTTATACAAAACACTGCAAGAAAAGCAACCATATCACATACATTCTTGCTGCCCTTCACTGGTTACCTGTAAGTTTTAGAATTGACTTTAAGATGTTATTGCTTGTTTTTAAAGCCTTGAAAGGTCAGGATCAAGCTTATATCTGTGACCTGCCAACTGCCTGTGTGCCTGATCGCTTCTTGAGATCCTCTGGAAAGACCGTACTAATTTACTAAGTAAATTAATTAAATATTCATGACTAATTTAAAAGTATACATGTGTGGATAAATGTGTTGTATATGAATTGATGTGCATCATATGACATACCCTCATAATGTTTTATTGTGGTATATTAAAAAAGGTGTAGTGTGTAAAGCTGTAATAATTAAACTGCTATTTTCAGTTCAAGGTGTTACAAAGTATGATAATAAAACAAGTGACATACCAAACATTTTTTTAAATTGGTGTGTGTTTTTATTTTTGCATTCATTTTCAGACATCATACAGTTATGAAATTAGAGAAAATTCATCTGTATTGAAAAAATACGGGCATGCAATTACAGAAACCCCCAAACTCTGCTTGCAAAATTGCAAAACTCAAACTTGCACTGATTATTTTCTGTGTTTGAGGGTGTCAGCAATGTTTGGTTTGTCCAGAGGTGACCTAGGTTGAAACCAATCCATGACAGTGATATGTTTAATCCTGCTGAAGGAGGCAAGTTACCATGTAGCAGGTGTCCCTGTCACTCAAAAGACACACATAAGTTAATATTTAGAAATGTGCTGATGCTTTTGGCCTGGAGCCAGGGAGTGAAGGAATGATCTGTTGTGTGTGCTGGTACAGGTCTGGGAAAGATAAGGAATGGTGTAAACGTGCTTTCAATAATCCCACACTTGAAACAAGATGACAGTTGTGGTTTGAACGCAGCAGTCAGGTTTACAGTTAATTGCCACCATTGAGTGAAGGTGTTGAATAGTGAAGGAATGTTATTAACTTTACAGCAGGATATTTATTCGCTGGTTTTTATTGTGAATTACACCTGTTTAAGCAAATCAAGTTTTAAACAAAGCCAACTTAGCTACTGAAATTGAATGAACAGAAGTGCAAATCAAGTATAAAAAGAAACTTTAGAAGTTAAAGAGAATGTACATTAGAGTTATGTATTTAAAATACAATCCATTCCTCTGATCCTTTTCTCACAAACACTTTTACAACATACAACATTCGTCTAACCTTTTTTCCAACCTTTTTAACAACATTTTGTTGTACCTTCTCTACTTGTGTGACACATGCATTTGCTTCTAAACCTCATCCAAACAGCCACTTTACAATAAGTACAGGCACTTTCTATTTAAAGACATTATTGATATAAAAAAGACTTACTAAGAGTTTGTGCTCTTCTTCCAGGAAAAGCAACAAAACCTAGACATACATATCCATCTCCAATATGAATAATACAATCAATATGCCATTAAATTGTTAATAGCTAATATTTGTTCATTAAATTGTTCTTCATCTATCATTAAATGTTTTGAAACATTTGAAATCTTTTTTTCCTGAAACATGGAAACAGTGTTTGATTGAACAGGTGCATCAATGCCCCATTGAACCTCCACGTAACTCTTCATACTCAACGCTCACTTTGTCATTCTCTGTCAATCTGTCTGTAAAGCTTACATTCATTTTAGCAAATGCAGTACATAAAGCAACATATATACACTGTGATTATTGCACTGCGATAATTATGCATATGATTTTTTGATTAAAATGCATAATAAACTGTGGTGAATAATTGACCATGTATGATAATGTGTATAGCACGTGTCCCACTTACCACTGTGTCTTTTTATGGAAACTCATTTTATCCAGTATGTTCTAAATCCGCATTCAATGAATAGTTAAGTTTGATGCTTCACTAATACATTACGCTGAGAATTCCTTAACCAAAGTACTGTACAGTCCAACGAGCGAAATATTTACACATTACTCATTCTATGTGTCCCTTCTATGTCTACATTTTTAAGTCTCTTCCCATTTTGACTCGCGTCAGCCCAGTAAACATAAACTACTACTCAACTATAAAAGTGGCCGTGAAGGTGAAAAAAATTATAAGTAACATTCATTGAAGTGAATTCAAATTTCTTTGGTTATTTTGAGTCTTTGCACTTTTTGGTATGTAAGAAGCATACAAGCCACAGCAACTGCGTTATATTAAAAGCTTGTTCTTGTCAGTCATACATATTTTGAATGTAAGTCATATAAAATACTAATACTACCTTGATACAACATGTATTATTGTCCAGGATCCTATTCAAAGTTACAGAAAGGTAACTTATCTAATATTATTCTGAAATATCATCAGAAACTCTTTTACTGGTTGATCCAATGCCACAAAAGTCTATGAAAACTGAAATAATCTCTTAATTGCGACCCAGTAACACCCTCACAGGTCAGTGGAGACTGTGCTTCTCTTGACCCTCAAGCTACCGCCCCACCCACGGGGACAGGTGTTGTAGGAGTGTAGGCCAGGCGATCGGAGGCCTGAGTCTTCAGACTCAACAGAAGCATCAGAGTCGGTGAGGGAGCGAGTGTTGTAGAGCCTCACAGGAGAGCAGATCCTCTGTGTTGGGGTGGCAGGAGGGCTGGTGAAGACAGGGGACTGAGCTCCCAATGCCCGTGACTGGAAAGGACTCATGGGTGGTTTGTGACAGTCATAGCCATGATGGGAATTGCCCAGTGGTGAGATGGGGAGGCTGTGCCCACTCAGTGCTCCAGGTGAGGGGCTGTTTTTACGTTTGGCTGCATTGATGATGTTCTTGGCCAGGATGCGATGGTTGGCTTTAGAGTCTAGGTTATTAACAATGGGGGACATGCAGCGACTGTCTTTGGGTGGGGAAACTGGAGAGGTGGCAGAGGATGTGTGCAGAGATTTAGTGGGTTGGAATGATAAACTGGTCTGAGAGATTGCAGGAGACTGGGAACGTGAGCCCCAAGGAGGAGAGACTGGAGATGTGACTGTATATGTTTGGGTTGGTCTGGGTGTAGAATTGACACTTGAAGTATTCTGGCTTACCTTTGGGGATTGACATCTTGATCCCCAAGGAGGAGAAGTAGTAGTTGTTTGGGAAGGTCTGGCAGTAGGAAGAGTGGAAATGGTGGAAGACTGGGTATTTTGGCTCACCATGGGGGACTGGCATCTTGATCCCCAAGGAGGAGAGCGTGG
Organism: Morone saxatilis; assembly: GCF_004916995.1. Taxonomy (NCBI): domain Eukaryota; kingdom Metazoa; phylum Chordata; class Actinopteri; family Moronidae; genus Morone; species Morone saxatilis. The sequence goes on along the minus strand of NW_023339785.1, from coordinate 18,496,605 downwards.
GGATGTGGCTGTGGAGGTTTGGGAGGGTCTGGATGTGTACATGGAGGTGACAGTGGAAGACTGAGTATGCTGGCTTACCATTGGGGACTGGCATCTTGAACCCCAAGGAAGAGAAAAAGGAGAAGTAGTCGTAGATGTTTGGGAAGGTCTGAAACCAGGAATAGAGGAGCTGCAGGAGGACTGGGTATTCTGGCTCACCACTGGGGACTGACATCTTGAACCCCAAGGAGAGTGTGAAGAGGTGGCTGTAGATGTCTGGGAGGGTCTGGATGTTGTAGTGGAGGTAACAGCAGATAATTGGATATTCTGACAGGCCATAGGGGACTGGCATCTCGTACCCCTGGGAGAGGATACGGGGGAAGTAACTGAGCGGCTAGAGATGGTGGTGGAGGGCCGATTGGTTTGGAGGCTGGGAGTCCAGGCACCAGTGCTGGGGCCCTCTGGGCTGCTGAAACGTCTGGTGAGGCTGGGTGTCCTGGTTGGTGTGGGAGTCTCACTGGGGATTTCAACTGGGGAACAGTCCTTAGGTGTCTGTTGGACCATGACAAATAAAATACTTTTTATTGGACATATATATACACAAATATAACACAAAAACATGCACGATAGGAGATTGTAGTATAATGCTTGTGCAACTTTTGAATTATTAGATTTACTATTATATAAATAGTTTGAGTTGAGCATGACATTTTTTGTTCTGCATAAGACCAATATTTTTACTCTACAACTGAACAGATCCTAATCCCGTTAAATAAGACACGTTTTACTTATACTAAGTGAATCTGTTTTGATAAAACATTATTTATGTGTTTAGTCTGAGCCAAAGTAGCATTCAGGTCATATCTATTCCCTTCTTCTGTCTGTGTTTCCTCACTACCAGTACACATAGGCCCGGTCTTTAGTGTCTCTCTCAGGTTACTGTCATATGGCCTTCCTGAGTTGGTTAACCTTTACAGGGATATGAAGTTACTCAACTGAAGCAAGGGTAGCATTCCATCTTATGAACATAGTAATTAAGAGCTAACTATCTCCACTCGTGATAATAATATAAAGGTCGTCTTCAATGTTATATACAGAACAGCTAGAGCTTACAGAGAAGTTATGTTTGAAGAAGATGAATGTTAACAGTCACATTTCCAAAGTTAAGAAAGAAACAAGGCCCAGGTCAAGGGTCATTCCATTTGTCTAAATGTCTGAGCCACACAAGACCAACAAGACCATGGGTCAGGTCTGAACACAAAGACACATAACTCAAATTCTTAAGAGTGAAATTTTTTGCAATGGCAAGCTGATAATAATAATTACTTTCAGACTTTAAATGTCACATACTGTGTTCCAAAATAGTCTCTGATGGTAAATTATCTGTTTCCTTAATGGAGGCATGGCATTTATTAGTGTGTTCAAGTGTCTGCAGTGATAGCAAGAAGGGCAGGAAAGTGAAATAACAAACACTTAACAGTAAAATGAATGGCTTAAAGAAGCCTGTGAAGTCAGGAAATGAGAAAAAGGAGGAAGAGGTCACAGCAGAGTGTTAGCATAAAGCTTTAATAAGAGAAGGAAAAAAACTTTTTAACACAAAAAATCAGTCATAACAGATAGAATAACAGCAGAAGAGAGCAGTCAATAAAGGTTTATGAAATGACATACATAAACCTGTAGTCTAAAACAACAGTGATTGATGATGTTCTGTGACAAAAATACTTCTGGAATTACTGTTTTAAGTCACAGAAACAATACATATGTAGGTCCATGATGCAAATTAGCATGCAGTCGGCAGATTTGAAACATCAAAGAATCCAAGAACTATATATTTAGGTAGAAAATGCTGGAAAGCAGAGTAATTTACCCTGAAGACATAAAGACATAAAAGGAGTTATCTCGCTCTCGTCAGTGAGCAGCATTAAATTGCAAATCATAGATCATACAACAGATGCCAGACCATCTGTTAAAGTGCTTTGTAAAGCAGCATCACCCTGGTACCCACAGAATTGGGAAACAAAGTGGAAAAAGTGTGAGATTGTTTCTCATCTTATTTTAAACCGCACTAAAAATTGAAGGTTTTTAGTGCTGACGTGCTTAGCGGCTTTGGGTATGGAACTGATTACATCAAGGCACACTTTTGTTTTAATCACTGCTGCTGGGATTTTGTTACAGTGACAAAAATACTATTATATATTCACGGATCAATTAAAATGTATTCACTTCTAATTTTAAGATACAGACGTGGTCTGGCCATAGCAGCAATTATTATTGCTTTTCTTGTAAATCAATTGTTATATGATTAAAACATGTGAGGATTAAAACATATCACACTTAAAAAGATTCTACTCTGTTACCTACAATGCAAGAGATAGTATTAGTGTATTAGAACAAGGCACAAGTTGAACAAAAAAGTGCAGTAAAGTTTACATTTTAGCCCTACTAAAATCAGTTTTCCAACCATGTGTGGAATCTCTACAAAAGATGTAAACATATTTTCTAAAAATGGTACAGAGAGGGTCTCCACACCTGTGGTGCAATCCCTGCCTTCTTGGCAGAAAACATGGGCCTCGGTGCCTGGACCACTGACCGAGGAGAGGACACCCGCTCTGGAGAAAAGGCAGACATAGGAGAACTGATCCTCGGCTGCCCAGAGGCTGAATTTGATGGATATTCTGCTCCTCCTCTTGTGGGGCTGAGAGGCAGCTGTGGAGACATACACTGGGTACTGAAGTGAGAAGGAGGGTTATTAGGTAAGGAAGTCTGCCTGGAGAAAGACTGGGTAGACATCAGGTTCCTAGACTGCGGTGCTCCTCTGGGTAAGGTACTAATGGGGTCCTTGGCTGGGTTAAAGATGAAGAGAGAAGAGTTAAGCTGGTAGGGCCGGTGCCTTGACAGGTCCATCTCTATCTTGGAGCAACCGTTTTCTAAAGGAGGTGGCTCTGGAATTGGCTCTGGTGCTGGAGCTTTTTGTCTTGGTTTTTGCTTGACCGCTTGTTGGGCCTTTATGTTTTGTGAAAGCTGAGCACTCATGTCAGAGTTTTTAGCAATGGCCTTGACCCTGCCAGGCATGTTTGATGGGTACACCCAAGATGGAGGCAGGGACATCGTGGGAGAAGGAGATCTAATTTTTCCTGCATTTTGTTTCTCAACAACATATTTCTCCATCCTGGACTGACGCTTGGCAAACAGCTCAGCCCCCTTTCCTGATACATTGGAGAGTGTTTGCTCTGGCTTGTGTTCTGCCCTCGGTCGGGTCCTGGAGCTCTTCAGGCAAGAAGCCCACTCTGGAGCTCTTGCCTCCTCAGCTGTGTCCTCTTCCTTGGCGAGGAAGTTAGAGGCCTCTGCACCCAGCGCCAGTAACTCTTCCTCGGATGCTGGCTCAGGCACAGATCTATGTCCGTGTTTCTTCCTTTCATCCGCCCCCTGCACCAGAGAGAGCAACTCAGGGTTTGGAGCTACCACTGGCTTCTCTTTGAAGGTGAACATTGCCTTCCTGTTTGCCCTTCTAGCAGCACCCTCCTCGAGTATTCCTGTTTTGATTGGTTGTATCGATTTCCTCTCTCCAGCAGGCTGAGGAACAAAGGTGGAGGGCTTAGGGGCCGTGGGAGGGCCATAATGGGGCATAGGTGGGTAATGAGATACAGGAGAAAGAGGGAACTGGGAAGGTGGAGGAGAGGAAGGGGACATGACAGGAGACATCGGAGGTGGACTGGAGTAGTAGGTTTGCGGGGGTTGATTTGTAAAGGCCGGTAGAGGAGGTGTGGGATAAGACGGAGGCGGTGGAGGTGAGAACGCTGCAGGTTGGGGAGCAGTGAAAGCAGGGAGAGGAGGAGTGGCGTAAGAGGGAGCAGGGGGTATTTCCATGACAGGGCAGACTGCCTCTTGAGACTGCACTGTCAGCGGCGAGAAAAAGGGCCTGGCAGTTCGATTGATGATAGTGCTTGTCTGCTTGGATGTAGACACAGAAGCCCTCTCGGGTCCAGAGGTACTGTGGCAGTCATTGTGGTGCTTTCCTGGGGGAACTGGTCCTGTGTGGCCCCCATTCATTTCTGCTTCTTCTTCAGCATGTCCAATAAGAACTGGATCAGTATTATTACTTCCAGGGAGAATCTCATCCTTTATTTTGTCCTCAAGCTCCTCGTGGATTTTATTTCTAGCCTCTTCCTCTTCCTCCTGCTCTTCCTTGACAGGGAGGAAATGTCTTTCTTGGATAACACGGTCCTCCATGTCCTCTTCCTTGTGGAAATCCTTACCTGGGTCCTCCGTGATATCACCTACTGAATGTACCCTCCCAGGTGGTGACAAGAGTGGCTTGGTAGTGCTATTTTTAAAGTTCAGGTTTCTATCCTTCTCCTCACTGCTCCTCTCTGCCCATGTTAGTTTGTTAGACGAGGGGTTGGTTTTCACATTCTCAGCTCTGTCCTCCTCTGACCCTTCTCCACAGCTTTCAAGTGTAAAGGCGTTGACCCTCTGCTTGCGCCGGTTGAAGAGCTGAACGCCTCTGGAGCTGGAGTTCGAAGGGATGGTGAGCTGAGCAGCAATGATCTGACTCCTGACACGGGCCTCCTTTAGCTCCTTCTCTGATAAACTGGCACTCCGGGTCAGATCTGGAGTGAAAGAGACAGGGAGAGAAATGGGAAAGGCTAATCAATGAGAGAAACAAGGAATTTGGTCTTTCTTCATAACAGAGATGTTTTTTTGATTAATAATAAAAGGGACCTTCACTTTGGCAATGTGCTACATCTACTGTTCAAACAAAGACAACTCCCTCAACATCTAATTAAAGCTCACCACACTGCTTTTATGTACAAATAGAGAGAACCAGCAAGGACAAATTTTTAACTAGTCTAGGATTTAATATTCTCTTTAAAACCCACATAATTGTTTCTGCACCATATGGTTTTGATTGTTCTTTGCAGTACTTTTTATTCAAACCAATCCAAGAGAGAAAAATCCGGCTTTGTGGACACTTGACTCAGCAGATCGGAGCTGCAGACAAAGAACTAACAGACGTAGGCGGAGAACGATTTCAAATAAACATTTTAATAAGAAAGACATTAAAGTCTGTTGACTTAAGTTAATAAAAAGGTCTAGATCAACGTCTACAGAGCCAAAATAAATTGTTGTCAATCATGTCATACACCGGAGTTGCACTTCTGCTGATGGTCTTGAAATCATGAGATAAGACATGTCTATGTTAAAACTGACAAGTTTGTTTTCTGAGCTTAAGAGCTCCATTCCAGGCAGTGGAGCTATTTCCTCTGCCATCTGCAGTAGTCCCTCCCTGAGCATTCCTCCACCGCTGAGAAAACTCCCTGCTTGAGCTTCCAACATGCCTTTGGTTTCTCTCTGTAGTTAATTTGTGCAATACTGCAGCTTGAAGCCTTAATAGACCATTTTTTACAATCGATGGCTTCCAAAAATGACATCTTTTGACTGCTGTCTATAAACATACTATACAATCAAGTGTTCCCATCTTAAATATAGTGACTACATCATGCTTCAAAATTCATGAGAGGAAAATCAAAGCTTCATCTTTATTTTTTTTAAGAGAGTAAAAACCTTTAGTCATAGATTCTCCGATGGGTGTTTTAAATGAGAAAAACTGGTTGTGGTGACACATCTGGTAGATCATTCATCTAATTCATGTAACTCAGACTGGTGGAAGATATTTTATGTCCCTCCAGGAGGTTTCTCAGACAGCTGGCACCCCTGTGACTCTTTCTTCATTTAATAAGGTGATGGATCCAGGCAGCTACATTATTTGATGTAATCATGTGCCAATCACAATAATTATGCATAAATCAATCACTTCTAAAGCTTTCCTATAGAGCTCATTCTGCATGCAGTTTTTCCTGGCACAGATTATAAAGCTAACATGATCATTCCCTCAGTAAAAAGGAATAATATGCATCTGTCATTGATTTTACAGACTTAAAGTCTGCCCTCACAGTAATTGAATTAACTCTTTGTAGGGTACCCTTGAGTTCCTTTTACATAAACTCATCTCAAGTTCAACTGCATGTTTATTTTATCATGGTCACATCATTATTTTGATATATAAAGAGGGACTACAGGCCCCATTTGAATTATAAACATATGCAAAACTATACCCTTTCATGATGATGCTGGTTATGCCTGCAAGTAAATACATCAATGTCACCATCCACTATGGTACATTAATCAACCTGACACTGGCAGAGGAAAGACAGAACATGGCACTATAAGAGGTTGAAATAACAGTCAACTTACATATTTGTGACATTTATAACAATGACGAAAGCATTATCAGACAACCCTTTAAACAAGCGGTCCTCTCACAACTATTGACATGAGCATAAATCACCTTCCTTTATACACTGCAACAGGGAAATCAACCAACCTAATACACAGCTACTTAATATATATTCAGTGCCTTTTTTATCAAGGTTGTCAATGTGGGTGGGAATACCACCACAGGTCCCAATTACATTTTTATTAGCTATTTCATTTTTATGACACAAGCTACCTGAATATACCAGAGCCACAGCGGCGGAGTTTGAAAAGGAGTGTCCTCACTGTAAACATCAAACCTCAAGTGGGAGCAAGACTGGTTATCAAGTAACACACAGGTGCAAATCCCATCAGTGATTATTTTTCATGGCCAACAGTGATCATATTTGTGCAAACAGCATCAGAGAATTGGCAAAACTTTAGTTATTATCTGATTACATGACCAATCACTTACATGGCATTCCCAGTAATATGTAAACTAGGTGTTAATAACCAGAAATAGCCTAAATCTGAGATGAATTAGTTCTTTTTTAAGTTACAGCGCATATTACACTTCCCATAAGAAACTGATTATACAGCAAGGCTTAAAAGTTCAATGGACTACTACAACTTTTTTCATTTATGAGGAAAAAGAAAACTGTACCGAAAGTTTATGGCCAGTATCCGATGTCTTCAGTTACAAAAAAAACATCACACAGCTACTAACAAGTCGTATTTCTTCCCAAAAGAGCCAAGTGCAAGTTCTTCCTCACTTTTGATTGAAGGCTATATACTAATGATTCACGAGTTATCCACTTTACTGCCTACAATCCCTTACCTTTTTCATGTCAAACTCAGAGCTCCGCTGTGTTGTAGTACTTCCACAAGAGTTTTCAATTTAACTGCGTCTGATGGCTTCACACCCCCCTTTCTGTAGCGAGACACAGGATCGGATTTCTTTTTTCTCCGCAGCCCAGCGCTTAGACAGACAGACAGACAGGGAGGGGAGGGAGGGAGGGAGGGTTGCTGGAGGCTGTGCTGTCTGTCATTCAGCCTCCGGGTCTGTTTCACTTTTTCAAAAATCTGCTGCACCAACACCATCTCCACAGGGTTTCCACTAATTATAAAATCGGATACATGCCTCTGAGAAACGAGCCCTGGGCTTCTGTTGCTTAAGTATTGGTGTTGTAGCAGTTGCACACAGACTATACTTTGTTTTCACAGTTCTGGAGAGGTGTCCAATCAATGACAAGTATTGAGCAGCTTATCTCTGTCTAATGTCCTGTGATGGCAGGGAAGTGCCTGACCCTTGTTGCAGCCCTTGCAGTGGAAAGGGAGACAAGAGATAGTCCAGATGTGTGTATGGATTAGACCACTGAGACTCCGGAGATCCAGCACCTGACCTCTGTGTGTCTGTCTGGATTTCACCTTGTAAGTGTGTGTGTTTATTGTGCACACACTCCCCCTAACCAAGTGTCTGCCCTCTCTGAACCCTCTGGGCCTTAAACTCCAACCTGCAAGGGCAGGATAGGAATTTCCTGTCCTCCAGCAGAGACAAAAATTCATCCCTGGGCAATGATGCAAGAGCCTCCACATCATTGTCCACCCCCCTTTTCCTACCTTCCTAACTTTCTCTAACTCATCCCCCTGCTCTCTGTCCCATCCCCTCATCCCTGCGTGGGTGAGAGCAGACGTCAAACTCCCCCACAGCGGGAGGATTTAAGTCAGGGGGCCAACCCTGCATTTGTGTATCAAAGGTCAGATTACCCTGTCGGATGTTATCTTTCTCCGGGCGATGGCTGTGGGGTGAGCGGGATGACAGCACCGGCCCCCGTGGGTGATGTGTGAAGCGGTATGGAAAGACAAGGATTAACAGAGGTCCTGGGATCTTACCGGACTGAATGTGACCTAAACCCCCTGGGGGAAATAAAAGACCAGAGCAGAGGTGGAAACCAAGCCCTGTTTCTCATATTGTTACTTTTGTGTAATGAAAGGTCTCTGCAGAGGTGTAGTTGACTATTAACTGTGCTTTTTTGTTGTTTTGGGTGATCTTTGCTCCATTTGAGGAAACCAATTAGTGAGTAATGAGTGATGGGAACAGTGTTGGAACTACCGAGGCTATAGATCTATATCAGGGACAATTATCTGATGGCCATGACCTTTCTGTTATGCACAGCACAATGTCTTTTCACTCCCTTTGAATACTGCAGCCAGCAGGCTTGTCACAGCCCAGAGGTGATTATCTTTCCAGTTGAGTATTGTTTCAGTGTTTTTACATATTGCAATTTACCAACATAACTTTTTGGTGTTATTATAGAGTGTGAACTCCTCTTTTTTTGTATGTTGACAGCTGTGAAAGTAAACAGAAATGTCTGAAGAACAGCTTTTGCCACAAGTTAGCCCATTATTGTGTTAGCCTTCCCTTTAGCACTAATGCATGATTGCATTTCCACTGCTGTTGGGGCAGCCTGTAGTTTTACTGCATGGAAACAGATGTTTCATGGAGAACCTCACTGTGTCAAGTTGCACTGCCGAGGCAGGGTTGTCTGTTTTCTCTATTTGTTGTCTTCTCTTCTCAGTTATAGGTTTTCTGATATGATGATATACTGCAGTTCAAGCCATACTGTGGCATTAAGGCAGCACTACAAACGAACAACTGGAAATGTATTTACTACATTTTTATTACATTATGAAGTCACATAATCGCGTAATAATACCCTTTCTTGCTGCTGCTTCGGCTCCCCAAATAAGGACATAAAACTCCAGATAAACAAACACTTACTTGTTTTCCGGCTCATCTGTTCTTTGTTGAATCCTGTCTTCTCCCATGATGCATTGCACTCAGTCTCAGGGGTGTGCATGTTTTGCGTTGTCTGGAGAGGTTTTCTCAACCCTCCTGGACTCCAGCTCACCCCTCTCCTGATAGGCATATGTCCCTTCTCCAACTCCATTGCTACCCGCGGTAAAATGCTTCTGCTGCAGCAGAAACAAAAGCTCTCAGTAGGGGGATATGTGAGTGTTTCGTTCCAGTCAGCTCAAACGTCTCTCCTGATAAGATGAAACTGTTGGTCCACTCGGAAAATGGAAGTTTTAGTCCTTGCTGGCAGGCAGTGAATACATTTCGAAATGCAAGAAAACACACAAAAAGGACAAGTAAAGGAGGAGCTCAGCCTTTCAGCAGTAATCCTTCCAAATGTTGTCCTGTAGTCAGCCGAAATTTGACGGAAGAAGTGCACTCTTACTTTGGTCTTCATGAAGTATTACTCTCTATCTAACAGGACCTCCCAGGAGGGTCAGCTCCAATGTGCCTTGGATGAGTTCCCATGGACAACTGCCACGAAAATTGCACAAGTTTGTTGTGCTCTGTTAAAAATCTGGCAAACTGGGCTGAGAAACAGTCCAGTCTTCTCTATTTGCATCTCTCTAATACTCCTTTTTTTCTTTCCCAGACGTTGCTCTTCCTCCTCTGCTATTTTGGTCACCAAAACATGCTTTTCGTCTGCATCCCAATCTCCAGCCCGCAGATTATTTTTCTTTCGGAGAAAAGGATCTGCCCTTTATCTTGGAGATCATAACTCTACAGTGACGTGAAGGGGAACTGTGTATATGGCAGCTTCCTGCTGTTAGGTGCATGTAAGGAATAACATTTTACTCTGGAAAGGTCATTGCAGAGACTGGTTTGTATTCAGAGCTCCAATGTATTCAATTAAAGTAGCTTTTTCTGGTTTCCTGTGTTATTTTGTATACATTGAAGCCAGATACAGCCTCTGAAAGCTGCATAATCAATTTCTTTCTTTTGTTTGTTCACAAAACCACAATTTAGGGAGAAAATTGTTATTTCCTCTGGTGGTAGTTTTGATTAATACTTAATGCATAGTGGAAAAAGAAAGAAAAGATTTGCTGTGTTCTGATTGTTCAGTCAGTCTGTAACTGTTTTAGTGTGGTGGACCAAGTTTAAGATGTAGATAAAGGGACTGCTCAGGGGATTAAAGTTTGCTGTACTTTATCTAATCCTTCTCTGTGTCCATTTTCTGCCAAGAACCACCTGTAAACAGAGAAATATGCTGGTTAAAAAAAAGTTATGCAAAAACCATTTGAATTAATCTTTTCTTCAATTATTTAAATTTGACATTTGAAAAGACAAAAGCTGGAAGTTACATCTACCCACAACTTTGGCAAACCACAGCTTTGGCAAACACCTGGTACAAGAATCCTACTCGATTTTCCATCATTGCCCTTTGTGTTATGGCACGAGTTTCAACCCACTGCTTTGTACAGGATTTAAAGTATTATCCGTGATGGTTTCGAGAAAGCGGTCCAAAATACCTGACCTTTGTGCAGACAGAGTGTTTGCAGTTTTTAGAAATTGGAATGGGTTTTGGAGAAAGTGGCTTGAAGAACATTTTAATATAGTCTGCTTGGCCCATCTAATCATTTTAATGACCATTGGTTTACTTCCAAAAAGCAAGTCTCCACATATGTCTTGTTTTCAAGACAATGAAAGTCCAATTCTCTGTCTTCAAAAATTAAGATCAGCCTTTGCCCTTCGAACTGTTGTCAGGCTGAGAGGGTGGAAAAGGAAATGAGGAGACGCCTTTATAAAAGTCTGAACATCATAAACTCAGTGTTTTCTTCAAAGACGGAAGGAAGGTCACAATTTATTAAGGCTTTAAGGTCGGAAATTTATATTAAACCTGCCAAAAAATTAGCTTTATCTCTGCCTTAGGGTCTGTGATGTGATACAGAATACAAAGGACGTGAATGTGGATTAAAGATTTCCATTCAGCATCAAGGAAACAAAGATTTGAATGTGCTACAGTGACATCTATCGCATCCCTCCCTCTTATCCGATAAAATATTTCATTATCAGCAGTGTCATGTTCAAAGCTAATAAGACCCACTGGCAAAGTTTGTAATAATAAACCAGTGTTTTCATGTCCTTGTCCTTGATCAGACTTGCCTCTCCTTGAAGCAGATCATGGTTGCGTTTGTTTTTGCTGGAGAGTCACCACTGTAACACTCAGGAGTGGGACGGCTGTGCAGAGAACTACACACATAGTCATTATTTTTGAAATGCCTTTTCAGTGATTCCTTGCAGGCATAACAACCATGCTCGCTTTCATCTTTCCTGGAGGTGTGCAAGCACCATGAACTTGTTTGCTTCCCTTCAAGACTCTGTGTGTTTTGCGGAGACGCTCTCCGACATAACAGCTGAGTCATGACAGTCTGTAGGAGGACTGCTCATTGGCCCCTGAACACAATCAACCCTAACAAAACACTGCCCCACCTCCCTGCTGAAAAAGCAACAAGAATCCTCCACAATTTAGCTTACTGGCGTGATTGTGTCAAGTGAGATGAAGGCCGATACTGTTTAGACACTGACAACGGCTCTTTGATTCCCGCAGATGTGTTTGGATCAATCTGGAGCTCGTTTGGAGGCTGACATTGTCTTTTTAGATTAGTCCCTCATCTTGCTGCGTGTTCTTCATTCACAGTTTTCTTTGTTGTTTTACGATTTCATGTTTACCGTAATCAATGAGAACAGCTCATGTTGAGGCCACGTCCTAACACTGCTATAATCGATTGATTAAAATATGGTTTGATTACTGTCTTTGTTTCAGTCTGCAAATATTTATTAACTGCCGGACAATGCACCAGATGTAGGTTATTCAAAACTGACATGAGCAGGGATTCAGGCTTAACTCTGACTCAAAAAACAAAACACAGACATATGGACTTCTTGAAATCTTCATCTGCCACAATCTGTTTTTTATTTTTTATTTTCATTGGTCCCAGCTTGTTAATATCCAGCTTGGGTGTTGTATCTACCCTACTCCAACTGATCCTATCTACTTGCCATACCTAAGATCTGATGTCATCTCTCCTTCTTTCCTCCCCTCTAAGCCCTCCAATTACCTTGAAGTTCAAAAGTTATTTTACAGTGCCCACCTGTCCAGCTCAGCTACCACACCCACACAGTTTTCCTCTGCCACCCATTGACCTCCATGATTAGAGCCAAGGATATCATTTACAGTCTGGCCCGTAGGCCACTTTAGTGTGTAATCACAGAGTTCCTGTACATCATCAACATATGATGGATTCATACATTGACAGCAAATCTATCCCACAGCTCTCAGCAGCGTGTCTCACATAGTGATGATGCACAAAATAAATGGCTTTGGCAGGTGCACAAACTCTAATCATTCATTTGTCCCTCATGGCCGTTGTCTTGTACATTTATTAGACATCTGCATCAATAGTCAACTCTTAGAAAGCATGTCAGCCACCTAATAACTCATAAACTGCATGCATGTTAACCTCAGGTATGGCATCTGTACATCATCAGTTGCTCTGGGCGCACATGTGTTGAGGTATGTGAGATGTGAGGATGTCACGTGAGCGTGCATTCCACCTCCTGTAAGACTTAAAAGTGTATCAGTTACCATGCTCATAAGGAGGCATCTGGTCACGACATTGACTGGCAATCCTTTATGACTGAATACCTCAGGGGCAGAGCTGCTATGTGGTTGCTATCTGTTGTCTTTTTCCCGGGTCTTTTACAGTTTGGTAAGCAAAAATCATTCAGCTGTAAATGCTCAAGGCTTTAGCAGGGCCCTTTGCTCTCTCGCTCAGACAAAGAACCATTCACGGGCCCTCGCAGATACAAAATAATTTTGGGTAGTGCTCCAAAATTGGCATTCCGGGTTCATAATTCCTCAGGAGGCTGTGATAGTCAACATGCCTCGGCTTGTGCTGGCTGATGACTGACACTGCAAGGCACAGACTCCAATAAATGTAATGCATGTCTCCTTCTCTCTATTTCTCTTTTCACGTGGAGGAATCGTGCATCGATCATTAATCATGCAGAAGGGGAAACCTTGTAATGAGGAGTCTGCTTCATGTGCTACTCATCCTGCTCTTATAGTCACAGGTGGAGAACTTCAAGAGGCAAAATAAATACTTGAAGTAGGTGTGTGTGATCTGGTGCCAAGAGGGAAGAACCTTCTAAAACAATTAGAGTCATAATCTGAAAACTGTTAGACATCAAAGGGAAAAAGTACAAACACTTGGAAATGGAAACGTGTGCATATAATATCAATACTGCAGGAATTATTTGTGGAATGGTATTGATTGATATTGATATTGTTATTTTCTACACATTAAGACATTTGACAAAACAGCTTTCTACAGTTTAAAAGCGTCTTCTGTCAAAGAAAACTTAAAGGGCTAGTGAACATATTTAGCTGATATGGCTGAACAAAACCTACAGTTGCCCCCCTGTAAAGCAGTTAATGGGCCTCAGCTGTTGTGTTAACAGGAAGCAATTACTTATATATGTAAGTCAACAGAGCTCCAGCCAGGTATTTAATTGGATACACCTTCTGATGTTACATGGTGCAGTTCAAGTCTATAACCTGGCTACACAGCAGGCACCACACAGTCAGGACAATAGGCTCAGATATCAGTGACCACAATGCTAATGTAGCCAGCCAACCCCCCCTTCGGCAAGTCTGCAGCCTGCGCCGAGGGAAAAACAGCGGCCACAGATGTTTGTCATCTACTCAAACAAAGACTTTCAAAGTTTCCCTCCTCTTCTGCTTCAGTTCACTGCTCTCCCACTGCTCTCTCTCTCTCTCTAAACAAAGATAGTGTCTTACCCCGTATAGATAAATATAATAGGCTGCAGGTGACAAAGTCTGCAGCAATCACAGTTTCACAGCGACAGATAAAATTCCAGTACTCCTTCCTGTTTGGCTTGTGTTGGTTTAGTCATGCTGCTCACCTGTACTCCGGTGGGTCTGGCTGTGTGAGGCAGCGAGTGTTTGTACTGCCCCTTTTCAGCTCCTACGACTCTGCCACACACACCGCCCCACTAACCTCTCCTGGCTTCTCTCCTCTCTCTCCCTCTCTCTCTCTCTCAAATGAAGCAGACGAAGGATGGGGGTGGGAGGGGGGTCAGTTGGAACACAGAAGGCTCTTTGTCTGGGATCTTTTCATATGGTTTCCTTCAAGCTTGCATACTGAACACATTATGCTATAATATATTTTCATATTCAACACAGGGATGTTGAGGGACCAGTGGGCCCCACTCTGTTCTCCTCCCCCCCACTCTCTTTTCCTTTCTTGACCCATTTTCCCGCCATGCACACCGGGCAGAGAAATCCAAATAAAGAGTGAAAACTATTTGAGAAAAATGTAGACAAAGTTGCTCTGCTAAACCCTAAGACTTTGTTGATGCAGTCCCAGACTGTTTTTGAATAATACAATTTAAACACAGAAAATTGTTTCCTCTCTAGAATTAGGACAAAAAAAGACCCTACAGAGCTTTTTACCATGTGTCTGGATTGCTCAGGACAGTAACTCATAGACATTTCATATTTCTTGTACAGTATCTAAGAATATGATCCTCACTAATATCACTTCATATCTCCAAACACTGTTCTCCCAGATCCCACAAGTGCCATAAAATGTCAGTAACATCTGGTTCACTGTACAGTGTCTGAGGCTTAGAAATGGTTAGATTTGTAAGATTTATAGATCTGCAATCATCTGAAGAGAAACACCACTTTGTACCGAATCCTGAAGGTCTTTAGTGAGAGGACGAGCTGCGGGCACTGGGTTGTCAGATCGACAGTGGAGACTGTATGGCTGAGTCATATGGTGGAAAAAATGCATGTTGAATGGCTGCCATGCTTTAGGAGTAACATCTTAATCTCCCTTCATCCATAGGATAAACTAACTTTACTTGGTGGTGCAGATATTCTGCCTGTGGTTCACCACTCAGCAGGTCACACAAAGTTTACCCGAAAGGCAAACCTCTACTTTTTCAAAGAGTATGAAATATTTCCAGAGGTGGGAAGCAACAAAGTACAAATACTTCAATACTCAACTTAAGTCATTTATTTTTCTGAGAACTTTTTACTTCTACTTCCTTCTTTTTGGCACAAATATCTAAACTTTCTACTCCTTACATTTTCAAACAGGATGATTAGTTTTAATACATTTCAGGGGAATAATTGATTATTATTAGTTTTTGCATCATTGCACACCTTCCCAACATCAAGACCAGCGCACATCACACACAAGAGACATAACATGACAAAAACAACACGAGGAAGACTTGACCCAATTTGAAGTTTCAGTTAGCTTTGCACAGAAAAGGCTGGCAGCAATGTCCTTCAGAGAAACCAAGAGAATCCTTTTTACTTTTATGCGTTAAGTACATTTCTGAGCCTGTACTTTTTCACTCTTGCTTGAGTAATGAAGTTGAATCAGTGCTTCTATTTTTACCTGAGTATTTTTACTTGAGTAAAGAATGTGTGTACTTTTGCCACCTCTGAATTTTTTGTCAACATCCTCTGTAATTCTGAAGGTGTTGTTGTTGGTGATTTTGGTGTCAATGTGTTTATCTGAACCTTTCCTTTCACCACCTCTTCCTCACCTGATGGATGGTGCTGCCAAACTGCTCAGACAATCCATCACCTTGAGGCTACTTTAAGTAACGTCTCAGCTCTGCCTCTTCTCCTCCTTCAACACCCCTTTCCTCCTGATCCCACTCTCCCTCTCTGTATTCGCCTATCATTTTCTTCTTTTTCCTCACACATTTGTCTGCCCAGATGGATTTTCCTTCTCCTTATCTCAGTATTTCGTTTCTTTATAGTTCCACTTTAGGCTACTTATTCCTATTTTCCCCTTCAATCTCCCTCTCTTCATCACCATTCCTGTGTGCTCTCTCCTTTGACCCAACCTCTCCTGACATGTTTATATGTGTAAGACCCCATGCAGCTGGGAGAGCAGCCATTAGCTGTTATGTCTTTCTTTCTTTCTTTCTTATTTCTTTCATTCTTTTCTTTCTTTCTTTTCCCTCTCTGCCTCTCCAGCGGCCAGCTTGGCTGTGTTCTTCTGGCGTGACTCTCTGAAGGGCAGCTGTGTGTGTGGGAGACCAGGGAGCTGAGGGGAAATGTTAGCGCACATTCCTTCAGAAAAGGGGCTTTTTCTGCAAAGAGAGCGTCGTGGAATTTCCTAAGCGATCTGGTTTGCATTCCCTCACAAGTCGGATCCATCTACAGAAGTTATTAAAGAGTGTTTTCTACGGCCGAGGCCTGAATTGATTAGAATCATACACAGGCCCCTCTCTGCTTTCTTGCTCACCATACCAACCCTCAGCTCATCCCTCTGGATGTAATGGGATACAGCCATGGGGCTGTTCAAAGGCACAGCTTTAGTATAAACACAGAAAAAGGGAGAAGAGAGAGAGAGAGAATATTCACGCATGCTTGTGGATGTTTTGATGGGTAGCTCCTGTCTCATTGTGTGCTTGAGAGTACAACTCCATTCCAAATGAGTTGATTACCAATCTTCTGGGATATGGTATGTGTGTAGGACTAATTGGGTTAAGGCACATACATGTTTCAGCGCAGCCTCTGTTTATTTTCAATCAACCAGACATCTGTATTTCTCATAAACTACCTCAGAGGGTGTTGTGGTCTGAAGCAGAGAGGAATAAAGCCTGGCAGAATCTGGGTGTGTCCACTAGTGGTTTGATGATGTATACTACTGTGAGGCCACATTTAAAAGAAACAGTCCAATATTATAATTCCTTTACAGTATCAGTGTTGCCAAATAGACTACACTGATTTCATATTTTAAGTAAAAGTAGCCTTGAGTGCCAGCCTGGCGCCTGCTAATATATTAAAACTCACACACAAAGTACCCACATCCAATATGTACACTAAAAATACTCCATGGCACAAGTCCCACTACGACATAGTTTTGTGGTCTAAATTGCTTCCACAGACTGGGCAGGGCATCTGAGCTGCTACTTTTTTGTTGTTTGTGTGCATCTACATATGTGTGTGCTCATTTAATGCACTGTATGTGTGTGCCAGACTTAGACCCATAGCACTATAAGCATATGGTTGGGGCCCTGGTGCCCTAATACGTAGACTGAGACCGAGCCCAAACCACAATCAGCTGGCTCAGTGTGACTAACTGTCTGTCTGTCTGGGTACTGTTGAAACACACACAGCGCCAACGGTGCTATTTACACATAACAAAAAAACAAATCAGCTATATGGCAACATCGCCTCCTTTCTAATATGTTCTTGGCAACAATGCTGCTCAGACATGAGGGAATCAGGAATAATTGCAAATGAATCTCAGGGGCTTGCCCTGGACACAATCAGTGTTTCCTTCACTGCCAGCTCGTCTGGTTTTGATTTGTAATGTTTTAATGTAATGCATTTCTGGCGTTATTCAGGTTCAAATCACACTCATCAGTGTTCACATGGCTCCTGCAGCCAAAACAAACAAACACCGGATGTTGCAAAAAAGAAGTTTGGTCATTTTGATTTTGTCAAAGTTTATTAGTGGGAGAACAAACAGGCCTCTTGATCATTTCCATATAAGGACAATGTAGCCTACCCCCAAATAGACCATGTATGTTCCATTTGAAAGGTCAGTGAGTATCTGCTGAGTGAAACTGAATAAATATCAAAGCTCTGCATCACAGATTAGTGGTTTGGGTGTGAGTACCACAACACAAGAGTTATAGAGGAGTTTCACATGCAGACCAGGTTGTAATCTGTACAGGACATTACTTTATTCAATGGAATGTCATGCAACACGTTTACTCCTCATTAACGCTATTGCTATGTCAAGTGTTAAAGAATAGTGGGAAGTGGGCAGGAGCTTAAGTATTTCAAAAAGGCCCTCCCATACACGTACTGTAACTTGTTGCTCTGCTGCAGCCAGACTTCATCTTTTTCTGTGCTGCATCATTCCAGCCAATATGGTTTAGGCACTAAAATAATTAAAACTGCAGCCCTTTATCCGTCAACTCAGCATATGCACAAGTTCATGGATCAATTGATGTGACATTCCCATCTGATTCTGTTTGGTTCAGCCCATTTCCATTTAAATGCCTTTCTGCTTAGTAGCTGGGCCTCTCTGCAGATGGGTAGGAACAAGGCAGGAATTATTCTCCTAACAAGAGGCTCACTCTTTGTTTGGATCAACGCTCTGCAGAATGTAATCAAAGTTAACCAGGAGACAAAAAACAAAATGCCAAACACTGATCTGGTTCACTGCCACACAAGCTAAAGACTTAATCTGTGTCACACAATACAAGGTCCTGACAAAATATTTATTCCTCTTCCCTCCTGCAAATTACATTAGTGCGTGAGCCCAAAATATCTGCCGCAGTCATTGTGAATGCATAATGTGGTGAAATGCCAGGAAATTTAGAAGCCACAGTGTGTGTGAGAGAGAAAAGGAAAGAGAAAAAGATTTAAGAAAGAGAAAAAGAGAAAGGGAAAGAGGAAAAGAAAGTGAGAGGAGTAATTCTTTGTGATCTTATTTCCAGCTCCAGTTCAAACTTGGCCTAGTTATAACAAAAGTGTAACTTTAAACCTCAAATTAAAACAGCTTGCACTATACAAGCAATTTTTTTACGTACTGATGACTTGTTAGTGAATATCTACACTTAGAAACTGCCGTAACTGTTATATAGCTAACTTAACTTCTGACAAAGCAAACATTAGCTTACTCACTTCTACTGAACAGTTTATCATGGTGAAATATGGTCAACGTTGCTGACATGACACTTCATAAAATGTTAAATAAAGTTGTAAAAAAGGAAGATAATGCTACAGCTTATGATGCTACAATGACTTCCTGTTTACAGCTACAGATACCAATTTACATACTTGCTAAAATGCTTACTACCTTTTTAATAGTGCAACCAGGTTATCAAGGTTTGTAGAGTTCGAGATAGAAAGGCACTACACTATAAATGCAATATAAACCACTAGTTTTAAACCTGCTTAGAACTTCGGTAGGAATTCACACACAACGCCAATGAAACCCAATTCTGTAATTTATAGTGCTGTCAATAGTCATCATGCCGTCATCTTGCTGTCACAATATTTCATATTGCTTCAGATCTAACCAAAAATCATTTTTAGAGCAACTTTCAAGTTTCTCCTGTGTCTTGACCTGATTTTGAACAATCAACACTTTCAACAGAGGTCACAGGTCTGGCCTCTGATGGCGCTGCTCATGTCGTTGTCACAATTAATTTCAGTCATTCCAGACATAGTGACTTGTAATAATATTCATACCCAGAAGTCTCTTAGGGTGTGTTTGTGCAGTTACTGTACCTTGTACCCCCCTTTGCTTGCATCGTGTCTGGAAGCAATTACAGTCATACCTTCATACCTCCTGCCATCTGGGCTCTGTATGGCCTTCTCACTTTTTTACTCTCTGAATTAAGAGACTAGGTTGAATCTTTTTTTCCATTCTGTGGACTCTTATACTTATTCTCAAGACACTAGAGGCTTTGTATGTTCAATGTTTTTTTGTTTTTTTCTTCACTGAAAATAAGTTAGAGAACGTTTTCGATGTCTCATCTGGGAATAACTTACTGTACCAAGATTTGTACAAATAATGCAGCTGCAAAAACATTCATATTAAATTATGTTATTAAATGTTTCATAGTGAGCCATAGTCTTTTGAATGATTTCTTTCATAATGAAAAAATCAGTTCACAGGACTTATTCAGAGAGAAATGTGATCAAAGAGCAACAGCTGAAGCTCAGTGTCATTTCACTTGCCAGGTATTGCCTCAAGGTTTGCCAAACCGGTGAGCCGGTCTGTAATAGGTGTTCCTGCTGTTCACATTTAAGCAGAGTCTCCACAGTATGCTCTACTCATCACTGTCACTCCACGGGTTTAATGGTCTTTCACTGGCCTGCAGTGGATCCCATTACTTTGGGCAGGGACATGACTTTTCCATTAAGGAGGAATTGCTAAAAGAGTCCATGGAGGCCAACGGAAGGGCCATGGTAAAGCTGCTTCACCAGAAGTTGGAGATGGTTATTTATCCTCGTTGGCCAAGCTCAAGAGACCACAGGAGACATGCAGTATCTATAGAGGACCCCTCTGAGCTGTCCACCAGCAGTCTGACAGATGGGACTAACAGTGACAGAGACAGCCTTCCCTGCATCCTGGAAAAATCATACTCAGGACCTGATAATGAGCAGCAACATTTCCCATCTCACTGTCACCAGCTTTGCACTTCCTTTATGAACAGTGATAAAAAAAGATTTTCTCTTTTTGGCTCTGTCCAACAGGAAGTTAGGAATTGCACGAGCCTTGACATGAGGAGTCACAGGAACCTATTCACACGTTAACCCTATTTAATACTATTTTTACATGTGTACATCTAGACATGTATTTAGGATGAACAGTCTTGTAAGTGTCATGGAACTTACCCACAAGCAGTGGGAGCTTGGTAACTCATATAGCTCCCAGTGATTGGTCCCTCTCACCACAATGACTTGTTCAATAGTGGTTTGTGCCAGTAAAAGAGATTCAAAAATCCACAAGTCAAACCCCAGAAAGTCTTAGGAAAGAATTTCCTCTGTAAAAGCTACAGGCAACTTGATCGCAGTTGAATGCGAGGGAAAGTTGTGACACATTCATGAGAGTTCACATGTGAAGTAAATCTGTGTGAGCATCAATTTTAACTTTAGAGTGAGATTCCCAGGTTTTATGGGACTTCCACAGAAGTGGTGGGCAACCACGTTGTCATAGTTTTGGCTGTTATTTTGGGGTTTGGAGAGTGTGCGTGAGGGTATGTGTGTTTGGATGAACTAAAGATAGGTGGTCACACAATATTTCATTTCTTTGAGGTAATGAAATGGCTATGGATGAGAATATCGTTCGTCATGGTGGTTTCCAGCTCAAACTAAGAAGACTGGTCTGACTGGACAGATTTTAGTCATTAGTCAGTGAGGGCAGCCAGTCAGGACCAAATACAGTTGTAATGAAGAAGCAAGGGAATTTTTTGTACAGCACCTTTTAAAAACAAGGCAAATGAAAGTGCTTTACATAAGACAGGAAGGCATTTAGGGTTCCTTATTATGCTTTCATATTTAAATAATGTTACAATCTTGGATGTTTATATTAAACATGGCCAAAGAAAACTGTCCTCTGAAAGCTCTGCCTCAACTCTTGATGATTTTCAGTGTTTCCTGATGGACAGATACTATTACTTATTGCTAAAGGAACCGCCAACTACTGCTAACTATAGCTGCCATTAGCAAGTTAGCTCCTATTAGCTGACTCTGGGAGCTCGGAGTTGGGGGGGTGCCTTTAAATTTCTGCACAGATTTGAGAGTGCGGATGCTTTTTTTCATTGATTTTAATGTTGATTTTAAAATTTTGGGCCATGGCTACACCAAAATTTGTGACTGAAGCCAAGCACTGACTTTTAATTGCTCTTCTTTTCTTCTTCTCTTCAAAGACAATCATTTCAGTTATATATCAGTCTTATAGAATAGAAGTAGCTGGCAAATCTTTCAGATATGATTGAAACCAGTTTAGTACTGTCCCTGAAAGTCCAAGTAAGTTTTCCAGTCTCTCTAGTAATGGGTTGTGGTCTACCATGTCAAAGGCAGCACTGTGGTCAAATTATACCGAGACTTTTCCACTGTCTGTTTTCATTGAAGACTTTAACAAGAGCAGTCTCAGTGCTGTGATGTGGTGGGAATTCTGATTGGAATATATCATAACAATTGTTTAAGGCCAAGAGGGTGTTCAGTTGTTGAAAAACATAATTTTCAATGATTTTACTCAAAAAAAAGGGATGTTCTATGTTGGCTTGTAATTGTTTATTAGTGAGGTGTATAGGTTATTCTTTGTTAGGAGTGGTTTAAAAGACCAGTGTGTAGGATTTAGTGGCATCTGGTAATGTGGTTGCCAATTACAAAACCCTCGCCTCTCCCTCTCACGTGTGAGAGTAACTACGGTGGTTGCGAAATGCCGTCCTGAGCTACTGTAGAAAGATGGCAGTTCGACATGGTGGATGGTAACAAAAACATTCATATGCATCAGTTCAGTTTAGTGGCATCCATTAACACAGCTTTTAGTCCCTTAATCTCTAATCTCAGCTTCTTAGAAACATCCCTAAGAGCAGAAGTGGGGGGAGACTGACGAGACAAACTTTTGGTGACCTTGCTGGCCTTAACAGTCTCGCCAGCCCGGGCAGGAGAGAGCTCTTCTTTCTCTTCGGTGTCTTTGTTATTAGCACAGTTGGTTTCACAAAATGAGCTTGATTAGGGTGGAGGCGAATGATGTGGTAGTGGATTTAATGGCAGCATTAAAGAGCGCTTTACCTTTGACAGGCAGCAGGTGAAATGCATCATCACCTGAATAAAATTACACATTTTTAGGGCTTGAACATTGTTAGAAACATTTGGGAGTAATTTAAGTACACAGCTCAACAAAATATATCACATAAGTCTAGTATTTATGTAGATAATTGAATGTGTAAATGTTACATATAATATCTTTAGACAGTTCATTGAAGCTCTGCTTTGGTAAATCTGACAGCTCTCTGAAAACATCACTAGCCTTCACATGTAGAAAAATTGGATTAATTTTGGAGTTGAGGAATCATTTTCTCTTTTATGTGACAGGACGTAGCAGTATTTATTAATTGTCTTACTGCTTATTTTTCTGACATCGACATCTCCCACAACCAGAGTTACAGGTTGAAACGTCAATTTTAGATGAGTTTTTTCCCCTTGGCTCAACATGAGACTTTTTTTTTTTACCTTTTTCTGTCGGCTGGCACTCTTTGGAAGAGTACTCCCATGTCCAAACTTATCAGTAGCCATCTCCACTTTTAACCCATTAAGATTTATTAATGGTTCAAACCATTTCCAGTTTTAATGTCCTGTGGTCTGTATTTATGCCCACCTTTGGCTGTCCTCCAGATGTCCGGGGGCTGCAGTTGGCTAAGCTGAATCCATAAATTTTTCCCTCTGCGGGAGAACAGTCTCGCACTTATCTCTCGGTTTAGCACCCAGATGATCTCAGCAGGTAGAAATCCCATTTACATGACTTCACCGGTTTTGTTTCAGTGAGTATTATGGTGTTGTATGGTGTCATTTAGAAATGGCTGTCCACTTAAATCATGTCAAATTGTGATGAACTGACTCCTCGGCAGAAGACGTTTCCAGAGTGTCGTGGAGTTCAGAAGACTACATCTTCTGTAACAATTTATGACACCCTGTGCACATCTTCGATTCTGATGAGCAGTGAGGCACAGTACAGTCCAAGGGCACAATTCTGTCTGTAATCCATTAAATGACTGTTGGGTCGTGTTATCGTTGTGGGTAGCAGAGGGCAGTTCAAAGTAGATCATCACAACCATGTCATGAATGATCCCCCCAATGATTTAGTTGTTTAGTAGTTAGCTAAGAGTAAGCAAGAATCTGTACTGTAGCTGAGCAGGAACTGTATGCCTGGAGTTAACTCTGAGCGGATGTTCTGTTGTTTTTTATTACAACCTTTAGATTCAACAAACCAAACAGTTTTTTTTAATTCTAAGGTCATTGGTAGACATAATCAGATATGAAAACAGAAACTACTGTGTGATGAATGGGAGTCCCGGTTCCACTAAGCTTGTTACCTTAAAAAGCTGGACAGACTTTTACACCCCCAGCAGAAGGGGGATATATTGAAATGATGGTGATTATCCCTGTTTGTATCTGTTGGCTTATGGTCTGTTATTTCATCCCAGATTCTTTGTCTGGTTAATCTGATTTATTAGTTGACTAATCAGCTTTATATGCCTTAGTGTTTTGGGAGGCAATATTCCTGTCGGCTCACGCTGAGAGGACTTCTGTGGTATTTAGTGTCCTCTCTGAACTCCTGTCAGTGCCAGTTGTCAATGTCACAGCACAGTGGTCATGTAAGCACTGATGGCAGCGTAATTGTTCATACACAGCTCATTATTTATTGCTCTATGCACATGTATATTCTATAACATGTTGACTTTTGTAATCTTTACAAAAGACTTTTTGGAAATTTCTTTGTCAAATGGAAATTCTGTTCAGTATTGTTTGTGAGATTGTTATTTTTTAAATAATTGCACAGATCTCAGAGCCCGGAAACTTTCCTAAATAAATAAAGATCCAATGGGCCCTCAAAAACAAGCAGTCAGACAATCAGAGAGGTTCACACTCAAAAGTTTTGCCATTTTACTTACCACTTTATTTAGATATAAAGCCGAAAGCACACCCCTAATATTGCTAATAATGTCTCATTATACAGGAAAACTAAATTCACAAAACTACCAAAAGTGGTATTGGTCAAAGTTCACCCACAAGAGTACATCTATAAACTGTGTTATAGACAGTTTGGATCATTTACCCTTGTTTTCTCTTCAAAACAAGTTTGACTAACTTGGGTGTTTGTTTAGAACATTTATGACTTCTTGACCGCCCATGCTTGTTGCTCTGTTGGATCTATTTTAGCCCTAAAATCATAGCAATTACTTTGGACTGTACAGTGTTATGATAACTGATAGAATCTATGGCAGGAGCTATGAAAAGAAAACAGGAGTTGTAATAAACTGTTAGCCTGGTATATCTGAATACCTGACAAACGGTATGTAGTCTTGCCCAACTATAGAGGTTGAAAGTCTGATGATAATTTTTCGTTTGTTGTTTTTAAGAGTGAAGAAACTGCTGAAGCTCTTCCTCAGTTCTCCATCAACTGTGACTGTTAATGACACATAACTCAGAAAATTACCCACTTGCGAAACTAAATACCAGACAGGACTGAAAACATTCTTTGATACCACAGGTGGATGATTCAGTCTATGAAAGATCAATGTGGAGAAACATTAACTCTTTGAACTTGGTACATCACCTTTTACAATGCCCCTGTGAGCTATTTTAGAGTCTGGCCAGGTGATTCAGATGACTGGAGCTTCACTCTACACTCTGTATGTGTGTGAGAAAACATGTGCACACACACACACAAACACACACACATACCTTTACCAGAACTGTTAAATCTGCCTCAGGTGTATTGAGCCTGCTCCACCTTACTGACAGCAGACATGGCCTCAACCGGATGTCTGGAGAAGATGCTGCAGCTCTGACATCAGCGTCTCTTCCCATAAATACCAGATCCTTCATCATGTCCGCTCCTGTGCCTGACCCCTGACAGGCACTTAGCAAGGTAGTACAATGTGGAATCAATCCCCAAATTATTCACACAGCGTGCAGAGGAAGTGTCCTTTTCAATTTAAAGTGAACTCATTTGTTATTGTAAAGAGGAGGTTACACCTTAGGCCATCCAAGTTGTTTATCTATAACTGCCTGTGAATGCTGGTTAGGTTTAATCCCATCTGCTCAGCATATGGGTTTGAGAGGAAAATGTGCTTCGCTCTTTACAATGACCAATTAAGAAAACATGTTTTTTCACCTGATACAATTTGTAATGGAAAACCTATCTATGCCTCAAGAAAATCCCTCATCAACTACCATTACCAGCCACCCACCTTGATGATACCACTGCGGTCCTTCTGTGCTTAGAAATGGAGCGCGCTAAATAAAAACAGACACCAGAGGCTCTTTTTTTAGGCATCCTGCACAAGTGTGTTTTAAAGCTTTCGCCCCACTGGCACGACTGAGAGAGAAATATAGTGAATACCCATAACCTCTCTTGTGCGGGTGCCATAGCCTCCAGCTCTCTTGATTATTGCTCTCCCAGTCAAATGCAGGCATTCCAGACAGCAGCAATGAGTGTGTTGTAAATAGACAGAACATGCTTCGACAAGCTTCCTACATGGTCTTCTATTTTTGTGAAAGTTTCTTTCTTTTGCTTCTCTCCCTATTTTGACTTCTTTCTGGGTTTTTCCTATACTCCACCCGCTTTATTAGTACTCTTAAGACCACAGATATTCTCTCAACCAAGCCAGTTCGGTTCAGAAAATTGAGTGCAATGAAATGTCCTTTTATAATCAAGCCAAGGCATGAGCAGTTAGTGGGGACTGAAGACTAAGCGCTGCTTTCTCATGAGCTCTTTGTGCATGACCTAGAGGTTTTTTATGGGAGTTGAAGTCACAGCCGTCACAGCTCTGCGGTTTGTCTATCTGTGAGAGTCAAATGGATGCAAACAAAGCTTCAGAAACAGTCACCACAGAAGAGAGGGACCCCATGGACCGGCTGAGTGACAAATTAGAAATACAGTACTTTCAAGTGGGTGTTTGGCAGTTGGTGCGTGTCTGTCGGTCTGTTGTTACATATATTTGTAAGTCTTACAATGTGTTTTTTATGTCTGTGTATGTGGTGGCATTTGATTGTGTGCACTCAGGAGCATACAATGCGTGCCTGTCTGTGTGCGAGTGTGTTTAGTCTACAGGCAGAGGAAAGGAGCTTGTGGTTTGACAAAGACGAATAGCCCAGTTTGTTCCTCTCCTGTGAACGTGTATCAGCACATGACATCATCACTTCCACTTTCATGTCGTCGACTGGCTGTTGGTCAAAGTGGTCTGGGCATGCTTGGGCACTTAAATATATAATAAGCAGAATGCATGATTGGAAAACAGAGGGAGTGGGAAAAAGACAGAGTGAGGTCGGGTGCAGTGGGTGATTAGATAGGCGGTATGCCATTGTCACAGGATGGAGTGAGATACTCTGGTATTACCAGAGCGTTAACTACATCAGCGCAAAAATACGCTCAGCAACAGTAACAGTGTCTTTTGTGGTGTTGAAAATATCACACACACTTGGAGGGGACAAAGAACGTCAAAGCTGTGAATGCAAATGCATGATAATATCAGTCAAAAATGCAGTTATTTTAGTAGATTTTCTTTTTCTATAAGAAGAGGCAGAAGGATTTGTAAAGTCACTCAAAAGCTTTTACATCAATATGGCTAACTTGTTAGCAAGCGGTTCCCAATTTACATATTCAGTAAGCCAATATCTCCTTTTAGCTCTGTTTTTGGTCTCCACCAACTCTTTCTGCCTCTTCAGCAGCTAAATGCTTCACTTTGTTCAAACTGTACACAGACAAGTTAACAACAAGCTCATTAGCTTTGTCTGTATACAGTTTGGTGCTGGACATGTAACATACAGCTACAGCTAGCAGGTGTGGCCAACAACGACGATGAGTTTGAGCAAAACCACTAAAGTTGCAGGCTGTAAATCAAAATAATAATCCAGAAGACACAAAATAGCTGTACGGCTGAGAAA
This sequence comes from Morone saxatilis, assembly GCF_004916995.1. Classification (NCBI taxonomy): domain Eukaryota; kingdom Metazoa; phylum Chordata; class Actinopteri; family Moronidae; genus Morone; species Morone saxatilis. The sequence goes on along the minus strand of NW_023339785.1, from coordinate 18,469,315 downwards.
TGCAAAGACGGGTGATGATTTTCTGTGGGTTCATCACTACGAGGGACCCCTTTACATTACACATAATCTTTTAATCCGTTGTTAATATGAATTAAATTGGCTGTAGCCATTTCAAATATAAAGTTACATTCGGAAAAATTATTTGCATAGCTAAAACGCCAATATTGCAACCACTAAAAAAGATCTACAGCCCGTCCCCATGGTTTACAAGCTGTTTTGTCTTTATTCCCACAATGTACGCCACCTCATAAATGGCTTTTAACACCATCATGTTTCCAGCAGAAGTAAAATCAACCCTACGCCTACAGTGAGTTTGTTAGTTGGCTCTGAGGTCACAAAGTGTAATTTGTTACTGTCGTTTGAGTCTTATCACAGTTCCTGTAGTCCCATCTCTCCTTGCTTGGACTCGCTAACATTTCCCGCCATATTCCTTTGATTAGGAGCACATCTGACTCCCATTAAAACTTCCACATGCAGATCCAGGGGCTGCTTTGGAGCTGGATGGAAAAGTTTTTTTTCTTCCTGTCTTTCCTTTTTTTTCATCCAACCAGAGGCCAACTGGAGCCCTCAGGAAAGGGAACAGTATCTGCCTCACAGTGAAGATTTAGATTCAGCAAATAAAGTGTCGAAGCAACTGTTTTCTCATTAACACTTTCCAATTCTGGTGACACACTCCAGGCTTTTACCACTCAAAGTTACCAACTTATCATCAAATGAGCAACAAAATGTTTCTATAATGGTTTAACCAGCAACATATACTGGTATGGTTTTGAAAGATTGTTGGAAAAGTGTTGTCTGCTTTTGGCCACATAATAAAGTCCTCAGCCAAATGCCATTCAGAGCCTGGGAATTATGCTGAAACGGATCACAGTTCCATCGCACTCACATTTCACAACTTAATTTTCCAACTGTGAAACAAAAAAGGAAAAATAAAAGCAAAGAAAATAATGTTTTTGACAGCCGTGGACATGTGCTGACCGTGGCACAACCATAAGGCCATAAAAGCAGCCATGGACAAAGAAAAGCTCCAGCCAAGTGGGCCAATGCCTGGCAAGGACAATAGGAAGTGATATGACTAATCCACGGATTCCAGGGAGGAAATGACACACTGTGGAAAGCCTCAGAGGCCTTGAATCCCACAACATCAGGGGATGTGGAGTCCACCCCTGAAGGAGAGGAAGTTTGACAAACTGGGCACATATTCTGATTACTGTATAACTGTCCCTCTGGCTAGCTTGTCACTCTGACAGCAGTACAGTGTGTAACACAAGAAATGAATTATGATGGACTGGAAGACATTAAGCAGACACATAACAATGTCTCAGTTGGCAGAGCTCTGAACCTTTGTGCTCTGTGTGTCTACTGTGAACCAATACAGTATGAATGTCTTTGCCTCGATCATGACTCTAGGAACTCTAGGCAGTGCTGGTCCAACACTTTGGTGTTAGACTGAAGTATGTCAGCAACTATTTCTGTGGATATTCATGGTTTGCCAGTGATGATGATAAAGGTTTACATTTCTGGTTTTAAGTGAAATATTACCACAACTATTGGATCAATTGTCATTTGTAGAAATTACTAGAAAAACCTAATAGCCCCGGTTTTTATTTGCTTTATTCACTGTACTCAACCTGCCTTTATTTGGGACAGGCCTCTATATGGGACAGGCATAGTTCCTTTTGCTCAAAACTCTTGCTCAGCAAACATAGGAAATACTATCAAATTGTTTATTTTAACCAGTATGAATATTAAGCAGCTTAGAACTCACTTAAGCAGGTGGTGTGGTGGACTTTAAAAGGGTTTTATACATTAAAGGAATTTCTATAATATCCAGTCCAGGCATCTACTTGGCTAGTAAGGGAGACCTGTGTCTAATTGGGACCCTGCTTCTAATTTAAGTTTTACGGTATATTAACTTAGGTGATCCCTTAACTTTAAAAAATAAAGGATTCAGTATATCCTTACCTGAATTTTATTCCTGTCAAAGGCTGTGAAACACTATAAATAAATATAAAATGTACAGAAAATATTATTTAATCAGTTGACAGAAAAATGCAATATGGAAAATCCAAATAATGTTATCCACTTAGTTTTTGGTGCCTGGTCAAAAATATGTGACGGGGGTCAATGGGGGACCTGGACCCACAATCTCTAAATATTCCTAAATTTGTACAAATACAATATTGTATGTGCATATACTCATACAAACAGCTTATTTATTGAATCTGAACAGAAGTCTTGAAACATTTTGACTTCTCTCTGGTATGATCAAAGTGTCAAACACCATATGGGATGTATTACATTCACGCCCTGTTTCATATTGGCTACCAACCCCTCTATATCAGAGCAGATTCATGGCACTGACAGACCAGTTATTTCAGGTCATGCACCCTTGCCACAACAACTCAAGCATGTTGTAATTTGAGGCCTGTCGTCAGGAATTAATTGTCTGTTTTTTTGCCAGAAAACATAAATCAGTTTTCTGCATCCTTTCAGTGTCAGCCATTTAGGCCATAATAAACCATGACATTAGCCATTCACGATGCTCACATATACTAAGGAGGTAAAGGTGAAGTTCAAAACTTCAAAACTCAAGTCAGACCAAGTAAAATAAAATAGGTACAGGTGGAAAATAGCAGGAAAAATGACAGTTGATGTTATTTTTCCCCAGTTATCAACCCTTTTTGTTGATTATATTTTCAGTGTACTTCAAATGAAAACAAGACCTCTGATAACATCTGGACACATAATCAATAGTAACATGTTTCTAATGAATGAGTTTGACATAATAATAATGCCGGACTGGTTGCTTGTTTTCATAAGTCCCTATTTCCTGCATGTCTGGCTCTTTTCTAGGATTAGCTAAGTGTTTGCAAGGTCCAACTAAAACAAAGATGACGTTGGTAGCTCGAGCACTGCCCTAAACCACCATCCGATCTATCTGCTGATCTCAGCCTAGATCCTGTCCAGACAATACCCAGCTTCCCCATGCTGCACCAATCAAAACACATGCCATTATATGGCAGCCGGGTGAGAGGCCTGGAGACGAAAAACAAGGAGAAAGGAGAGGGAAGGTGACAGAAAGAGAAAACCAGAGGAGGAGGAGGCAGAAAGACAGAAATACTAGGGTAAGCTGTTACTGCTGAGGAAGCCAAAGTCATCAAATGAAGAGAGGTATTTGTGTAGTCTATTTCGGCCACCCTTTCCGCCTTTGTATAATCTTTTGTTTTGTTCTCATACCCATGGCTCTGCTGACTGCACTGCCTCTACTCTCCAGTGCTCTCAAAGAAAACCCCTTCAGTAGGTATGGAGAGCACTCCCCAGTCTCTGGTACTGTGCAGACCAGTGCTCTGATCAACTAAAGGGACTGGGGCTGCTAGTCGGGGGCAGTGAACTTGGTCCTCCCCTGGTGCTCGGGGACAGTGTCTCTAATCCATTTAGGTTGAGTCCTGGCAGAGAATCTGAGGTCTGACAAAGCCCAGCTCTGTCTGTGTGATCCAGCCCACTGAGTTTTAAGCTTTTACAGATGTGTGGAGAAAGTGGGCATGGAGAAGGCCCAGGCTGGGATGGCTGACTAACTGGTCGCAGGGTGCTAAATCTTCCTCTCAACAACAGCCTGATGAATCCTTCACGTCTGCTTCCCATCTTTCTGAAGAGTGAGCTTGGAGTTAACCAACACACAATGAACTCAGACGTTCAGGGACTGGTATTTCCAAAACTTTTTGTTGTGTTCAGGACAGGCAGCCAAGTGTCTTATCAGCCCTGATGTTGTCTTTCTTGGTTTCTGTCCAGATGCCAGAAGGAAAGGAGGGTCTGATGAGGAATGTAATTTCTTTGGACTTGCATTTCCCTTAAGATCACTCATGAGCGATGGTCACACTGTTGGCATCAAGCAGATCAATGGAAACCCTGGAAAAATGTAACATCTCACCAATCAGACAAGTCAAAGCAGGAACTACGCCAAAAAAGATATGGAGGACATCAAAGCCGGCAGGTGAAGTTGACTTTTCCGACGGGCAGTATATCTAGATTATGTCATGGCAGCTGAATACAAAAAGATTTACACAACATGATGCTGAAACAGATGTCAGCGGTGTACGTTGCCATGTGAATGCCCCTTTGTTTCCTTTTCCAGTCAAGAAAATGAGTTACGGGGGCCGTCATGGTGAAATCCACACCCAACTACTCATTTCCCCCCCAAAATACTCTTTGAATCAGTTTTCAGTTTGCTTTGATCAAGGTCAAAAGACAAGGCACATCATGAATCTATTAAAAGGTGAAAGAATGAAAACAGCATCCTCTAGTGTACTACTGTACAATCATACTGATCAGAGATACACGAGTAGAAAATCCTTATTTTAATAAAAGCTGCGACCATGAGCCAAGATATACACCTACTACAGTATAGGGTTACTTAGAGGGGTGAGCTGAGGTGATAGGACGAATGTATGAAACACTCATTTTTGGACAGGATAGATAGAGGGTGTGTAAGTTAAACCCAGGATGATAACTGTGGGTGTGTGTGCAGAGAGATGGAGTACATGAGGATGTGGTGGTTGGCTGAAATAAAATAGGTGTGATAGCAGCACTTTCCCTGTGTCATTTCCTGGCCACCTGTTTGCCAGCGAGCATGAATAGAAGAGTACTGTGCTTCTCTACCTTAGCATCCCCAGCAACACCCTTTCCTCCACCTCCTCCCCGCTCTCTGCTCAGCACAGTCTAGCATAGACTAGGTCAGACTCCATTTGAGAAAAACAGTAACCTACTAGTCATCCCGCCAAAGATTTCCTAAGAAACGGTGAAAGAGCTGAATAATAATGTGTGGGCTGTACTCTCAGACTGGTCCAGTGTGTCTCATAACCCAATATATCACGCAGACCATAAATAGTTGGGGAATGAATGTTGAGAAAGTCACTAGGAGAGTGGAAGTTTATCAGAAGTTCAGTAGCAAATAAAAAATCCCAGCTGGAGGCTTAAAAGCTAAAAAAAAAAAGTCAACTGTTACTTTCTGTTCTAAAGGAATAGGGTGCTATGACTCCATAAGTTGTTGGACGTACTTAAGTAAAAGTAAAAGTATTAGCATCAAGATATACTTAAAGTTTCAAAACTAAAAGTACTAATTATGCAGAATAATGTCCATTATATTATTGCATTTTATTCATGCATTAATATGTTGAACAATTGTTGTATCTTATGAAGGTGGGATTCATTGTAATTACTTTATATACAGCTTGTGAATGCATCATATTGATTATATTTTGTATAATTAATCTGAACCTGAAAAGTAACCAGTCACTTAAATAATAAATGTAGTGGAGTAAAAACCCTCTTAAATTTAAATTAAAGTACAAATACCTTAATACTAATACCTGAGTAGTTACTTTCCACCACAGTTGACAAGAAAACAAAAAGGTGAAGTTCCCAACATGTCGAACTATTCCTTTTAAAAGAGTTGCGATATTCCTTTGTGCAAGGAGCGTCACACAACAAAAAAACAACTGTACTCAATGCAGGCAATGTGAGCCATCAAGTCGATACAAGACTGAAAACCAGAGCGACACAACAATGTTATTATTGTCTGTAGAATCAAAGAAAGGACAGGACCGTTTCTTCTGGGATTAAATCCAAACTAACATTCTGCTTCCTAAATCTGAGTCAGTAACCATTGTGTGTGCTTTCCAATGGCAAGTCTAATTACTGGCTGCAGCCAGGGTTAACTGACAGTTTGGGTTCTACCATATTTCCCCTCATAAACCTTTAGTAATGTAAGGCAACACCACACAACCCATTAAAACAAGTGGAGAAAAAAAAATATGTGACAAATACTTATTTTTGCAGAAACTGCACACCCATAGGTTGCAGAGGGCGAAAAACACACTCCCAGAAGAAGTTCAGCTCAGGCTATATAACTAAAACCATATAGTCTCAACACAAGGCGTTGTAGCTGAATATAATACTGCATTTCTTTCTTTTCTGGTGAAGGTCTAATGCCAGGATACAATGTTTACCAGAGCATCCGGTATAGGAAAATCAGACAGTGTTCCTGAACAAAAACAATTATGTAATCATGATTGAAATGATGAAAAAATAATTACCTATAGCAACATCTTTGGCAATGCAGTGTTAGTTGTAAACTCGTCGGGTACTGATATAACAGACGTGTAAGTTATGAGAGTATCCCTGGAGACACACCCAAATATAAACAGCCTGAAATACACGCCTGCCAATCTAGCCAGCGGCAGCCATCTGGGCCTATACAGTTACAGTGCTGAATAAGAAAATGAGAAAATAAATAGCTATCAGCACCAAGTTCCTGTTCGGGCTGACTCAAGAAAACCACCTTCTCTCCGTTCCAGCCCACAGGTGATCGAGCCAGTGTACGAGCTCACTAATAAATTCAGCACCACAGTCCCTGATGTGTCTGGGATTTTGGGGGTCTTGATTGAGGGGATGGTTGACCTTCTGGTTGGAGCTCTCTGCCTCCAGAGGGCTGTTTGAAGCACTAAAAAGTTGTGCCTGGGTTTCAGTTTCGTGACCCACTTAAAGGCTATGTGCTGGCAAACGTGCCCTGCAAACGTGCCCTGAAAAGGTTTCTCATCTGGCAGCAAACCCGGTTCGCTCAACTCCTGCCAGACTCACAAGCTTAGCAATGGTGTTCTTATTTTTACTCCCCTCTAATTAGGGGGCTGGGTGGACCAGGAGGAGAGAAAGGAGGGGAGGAACAAATGGAAAGATGACCACAGAAAATAAAGAAAAGCAGAAGAAAGTAAAGATGTCATTAAAAGCTGTGAATACGAGGGAGAAAATAAAAAAACACAAGGGGAGAAATGAGAGAGACGGAGAGCTGTGGATGGTTTTTATTCTGCGCAGAAGGAGAAGGAATGCTTTGTTTAGCTTTTCATGAGGTCATGTTGTGATAACCTTCAGCATGAAAATATTTATGAACTTAGTGAATTGAGGGGGGGAGATCCCTTAATAACAGATCATGTTGGACGTTTGCCGGCATAAGTTTCTGCTAACAACGTTGTGCAAGCTACACCAGTAACATGAAGTCACTGCAGTCCTAAGGCTTACACCCACATGTTGTTTTACTCACTTAAAGGAATATCTCAACAGCAACACAAAATTCTCCCTGTGACTCTAATCTGTACGAAACTACGCCTCAGAGGTGGTCCCTCTTTTAACATTTAACGAACAGAAAGTCTTTTAAAGCTGAAACAGAGTGATGTTGATCCAGTGGGGAATGTGTTGCTCTTGCTTCAGGGTGAACAAGGTCAAGTACTCAGAGGTCAAGCTCATCCATCCTCTGGCAAATGGAAAGATGTCAGGGGTGTATTACTACTGCACTGCCTGGAGTGCAGTCGCATATTTGTAGCTGTGGGTGATCTACTGTGTCCAGTTAGCACAGACTGTCTATTTTGCAGCCCTTGCCAAAGCTGGTGACTATTGCATCTTTAGCATCTTGTTTTGACACAGATGATAGTTCGCAGCTGGCAGACACACATGCAAAGAAGTGTAAATTCAAATGTGTGGCTCTCTAAGGGCGAATCCATGAGGAGTCCATGCCACAAAGTCTCAACCGTTATCAGAGGATGTTACACAGGAAAGGAGTGACAGATGCTTCAGATTGGTCCCAGACCAGAATGTTCCCCTCCTTTGAAGACATATTTTCTTCCCTCAGGTCCCCTCTCTCCCTCCCCGTCCTCGATCTTCATTATTCCTCCTCTATTTCTTTGACCTTCCTGCACCCTGCCACCAGGCCGAGCCACTTCTACTGCACTGCAATATGACTACGCTACAGCAATACAGACATATTGGATAAAAACAGATTTTATCAAGGTGCTGCTTCCAGTGAAAACTCTATTATGTTCATTTAAGTATTTAATTTTAAAATGTACTATATACTACTACCTACACTTGCTCTCTTTCTATTTGTTTTCACTTTCCCACCAAGTCTTAGCAAAACTAAATTATGAAATTATACACAACAGATGTGAAACTCCAGCGATGCCTCTCTCCCAATGGCGAAGGTGACGTTAGGGGGGTTTCTGGGTTCTTAGATGAAGTCGTTCTGGCTCACTGAAGTGAAATTCTCCCCCACCAAAGTCAGAGGATTGGCAACAAGATTATCTTTCCCGCGTAGGCAGGAAATCAGATCTGTGAGCCCCATCAACAGGAAATTAAAGAGAACAACATGGTTTAGACAAACCCCGGTCTACCCAGATCCTCCCAGCAGCAACCTCAACCAGCTATGACTCGAGGACGTCCTGACAGTGAAACACTCCTCCGTTTAGTAGATAAACAGCAGCCAGAGTCCTCAGACAGCAGACATCCTTGTGTAAATAATAAATGTTTGGACATTTCTACCTCAAACACTGGTGAATGTAGTCTCCATCCTCTTGTGGCGATTATCTGGGCTCAGTTCATTCATATCTCTGTTACTTGAAAAAAGGCTCTTTTTGAAAAGGCTGCAGTTAATACAGCCTCTAATACGATCCTATATAAGCTCAAAATGGAAGAAGATTAGCTAACCAGACAACAATCTGTCCCACATGGAAAATATTAATGTTGCAGAGTACACCTGCAGGTATAGACACATAATATGACTTCACAGATGCACATAATAGTCCAGAGGAGCATCTACATAGTTAAACATTCAATGTAAAGCTAAGATACATGATAAGTGGTTAAATCTGTACTTTACAAATATCTCTCTTTGACAACAATTAGTCGACTCACACGAACTGTATGCCATCATGATCTCATTATATGTTCCTTGTTTTATTGTTTTATAGCAGGGATGGCAATGGTATAATGTGTCTTAAATTCTTTGGGCATGACTGAGATTTGTAACTGAGCCCTCTGTTCTCTGCTAACAGTCCCTGTGGGATCTTGAGTCTGACTCTGTTTCCACAGTTGAGCTTGAGTATCTATTAAAACTCTTTTACAGATGATGTTCTCATTAATTCAGTGGGTACAGAGTTAGTAGGGTGCAGGTGGAAATAAAGATCATTTGGGCCTTAAGGATAATCAGTACTGAATGAAAATACCCCCTAAACTTGGCCTTTTAAAGGTCCAGTGTGTAACATGCAGGAGGATCTATTGGCAGAAATGGAATATAATATGTTTTCATTAGTGTTTAATCAGCTGAATATAGTAATTGTTAAGTTACCTTAGACTGAACCGTTTATATCTACAGACACCGCAGGCAGCCTTCCACAGAGGTCGCAATGTTGAACCACAATGTTAGCCCAGAATGGACAAACCAAACACTAGATATGGACTTGCGGCCACTGTAGTTTCTCCTTTGCATCTGAAAGCAGAGGGTGAAGCATGGGAGTTGCAATCTGCAACTACACCGCCAGAAGGAAGTAAAACTGTGAAAACAATTTGGACAACAAATTCAATGGTTACAAATAAAATAAAATACATTTGTAAAAAACATTGAATACCCTAGACTATAGACCAAAGGTGTTGGTCAATTGATAATAAAATAATAAATAAAAATAATTTGTCTACAAGAGTAAAACACATATATTTAGCAGTACAACAGTTATTTAAAATGTTGTATTACCCTCAGACAGCTAGCACACTGGATAGCTTGGTTAGCATTAAACTGATTGCGTTAAATTAACAAAACACAACTCAACCATCACAAAATGAAAGAAAGAGTACCTACAGATAATGCGCCAGTGGCAGATAAAAGAAACATGTCAGTATTTGATGACAGACCTGACAAAATGGGGGCTGTTAAACTGCAGCCAGTAGAGGTTGCTACTAGCAACAGAACGGTCAACTAAAATTAACTGCCTGTGGCAAAATACGACGGAAATGTCACTAAAATACGGTTTTAAATCAGTTGTTTTCAACCCTTTTGGCTCGTAACCTACTCGTGACCTCTCATCACAGGTTGCATAGCTAGTGTAGTCATTGGATGAGAGTAATCAGTTTTTTTCTGTCTCGGATGTGTCTCATTTGATGGATTGTTTAAAGCCCTGACGTTATCCAATATTCCACAAGAAGAAAAGTTTGAAGCCATGACTATGCAACACTGTATGATGAAAAGCTTTCCAATCTGTTGCTGTTTACTCCAACTGTGAACTCAAACTTCAATCTTCAGGGGCTTTCATCGTCCTCCAGCCTTTTAAAGGGCCTCCTCAGCCTGTGAAATGTGCCACTGATAGAGTCTACAACAAATCCACATCTACAGTTTGACATTTCATATTCCTGCCCTGTAAATCCAATGAAGCTCTCATTGATTCCCTACATTGATTTAACTTAGCCTCTCCTGGGTGAAATACAGCACTGCTCTGTGCTGGGAACTTGTGTGTCCATACTGGACTTGAATATGCAGTATTTGTGGTGGTGGGTCATGTTGGGCTGGGCTTCGGTGGGTTTGGCTGCACGCCCTGGGACGGCTTCACAGTGGAAAGCAGCCGCCTCTGTCTTCCACATCCATCCACACGTTCTCAGCTGCCAGAACACTATCAGCAAGAGCTAATGGGGCTTAGCTGCTCAAGAAGCCTCCAGCTATACCGTCCACAGTGAGGCAACAATAGTGCTTATATTACAAGTGTGCCTTAATTGAAATCCTTTATTTATTGAACTTGCATTATTGCTGGCGTGTGGCTGAATTTCTTTAGGGCATGTAATTCATTTTGGGGCAATTAATGATCCTTGTTTGGGTGGATACTTATAGACCACAGAGGATTATCTTGTGCCGGGCATCATTGAATTAAGATGTTAGCGAGGCAGGTGCAGAGGTGCGTGACTCTTTTCTATAAATGTCAGGGGAACTCAAGCTCTGCTCTGTTTGTTGATATAAGCAAATAAATGAGTGTCATTCGTGTTCCAGGTCAAAATGTCCTGTGACTGGAATTATATGTTTGTGCAAAGAGACCCAAAGCCTGCTGGAAAACTCAAACCTATGTGTGACTATGGCAGCATGCTCAAGCTCAAGTTGATCGTCAAGGTGTCGACACAACTCAGCACACAGACTAGTGTACATGCTAGTGAAAATAGCCTCTTACTTAATTTGGAAAATACACTTATTTGCTTACTTATTTACTTACATGTGAAGATTGATACCACTATCCAATCTGCCTGCTAAATATGAAGCTGCTGCTTAACCAGGGTTGGGATACAATTACTCAGTCAGTAACCTAATCCAAGTATCACAATATCAAAGAAAATAAATATCAATAAGATGACAATGTAACCTTAGAAAAGAAAATGGGAACCAACATTTTTAGCATCAACAGTGTGTCCTCTGCTTAGTGTATTTTTAAAGAAAAACTTACGTATTTTAAAATTTTGTTTACAATCCCTATTTCTACTAAATGTAATGTTTTTGCAAAAGAAAATTAGCAGATTTCACAAACTGTAGCCAGATTTGTGACTTCAACACTTCCAACATTCAAAACAATTATTTTGAACCTATTATCAGATGTATGTTTGACTTCAGGCATACATCTTATCTCTACAGGAAGACAGAAGACAACAGTGGCATCACAAAAATCAGTGTGGCATCTGGTCAAAAATGCAAACTATTCCTTTAAGGGTATTACTTCCCTCACTAAGCTATAGACTAATCTGTCTGATTTCATTTGTACTCAGAGCAAACAGCAGTCTTGGAGCCCCCCAGTGGCTTCGGTGGTTCCCCCCCTGAGGCCCCAGTCCGTGGCACTGGCCTCAGCTCGGGTGCTGACACACTTGTGCCCCAACACACGTAATGCACCCGGCGAGTAATTGAGCAAATAATACATGAAAACACAGAGCACAGGGCTGCAGCCTGACTCCCTGTTGGAGAGGGGGGCTTGGAGGGGGTGTCGAGGGTCAGCTGCTTTCTCAGAGCGATCTTTTTCAACCAGGCGTCCAAAGTCAACATTCCAGCTAACCTACAGCCTTCAGAATGCAGACTGAGAATGAAAGCGAGAGGAAATGGAGGGAGATGGAGAGAAAATGACTTTTTTTTTCCCCCTTGAAAAAGCTAAGGTTTCACAGGTTTGGCTCTCCCAGCTTTGGAAACCCACATGCCTACAGTTATTCATCTGGGTAGACATCATCAATTACCTCTAATTAACCAGATGATGGTCTGGTGAGCAGAAAATGAAGAAGGCGATTAATCACTAAGAGCACCTTCAGGCCTACTGCTCAACTTAAATAAAAAAAGGAGCTTTTGGGGTCTTTTTGTGATTCTCCTCCTCATGCCCCCAGAAATAGGGCATGTCCATACTATTCTGGTCCACAAGCAGGAGAAGAAAGGGATGATTATATAGGCAAAATCTATCCCACTTGGCATATTTAATGAGGAAAGCACACCTCATGCATGTACAGTACGCACTGCATAGTTGATCCGTGAGAGTAGGTAACATGATAGTCGTGCAGACTTCTAGAGGCCATCTTTTTATGAGATGGAGGGGATTTACTGCCTCTGTTGAGGTGTAGCTTTTTCTCCTCTTTTACTTGCTTGTGTCATGCTTCCTCTGCGGGTAAATTACTGGCAGTTTGGACGATGACGTAATTGCGGAAAGGTCCTGGGTGCATTCAAACTTGTAATTCGGTGAGGAATTTTTCATCTGGTCAAGGCTGGCCGGGTCTGTCTTTATAAATAAAGATGTTAAGTCTTCAAAAGAGGAAAAACAGGAAGAGGAAAGGAGACACATGAAAGTTCTTTACTAAGCCACTTACTTACCCGACACTGCTGGAACACCCTGATATTAATTTCTAATCCCCATAACATGGTCACAGGTCAGATTTCTGTGCTGTTTACAGAATGAGGTTCTACAAATAAGAACACGCTGATGCTGAGCATGAAATAGCTCAAGTCTTGATCCAGGAAAATATTATCCTGACCAGAAGAATCCAGAATTTATCTTCCAGACGGTGTTTTTGGGCATCATTCAAGGTCTACTCATGAGTCAGTCATAAGGTTTCTGCATAAATCTCCTCCCCTATATGCACAGTCGTTTTCAATCACTGTCTTGTTCCTCTTGAATTCAATTATGGCCATGGCTATTTTTATACAGGTTTAGCACAGCAAGTGTTCATCTTTTTTAATAAAATATATTCCCAGCACAAAGAGCAGGTACAGTACACCACTGCTGTGCACTGAAAGTCAGCTACTGCTATCATCAGCTGTGCTTTGAGTGGGAGTCTGGCTGTTTCAGTGGCACGGACTCGCTCCATGTGTGCTTTATTACCTCATCTTCAGGGCTGATTTATGGCTCTCACACAGGCCACTCTTCTGAGCTGTTTATATCTGCTGAAGATAAAAGAAAATCATGGCTTTATTACCCAGACGAAGTGGGTCTGTTTACACAGCAGACGGGCCTCATTGGACAGCTGCAACAGGCCTGCATCACACTTATCTGATCTGTCTTTCCAGTGGAAAACAAACCGTCCCATGTGTGCAGAGCATCACTGAACAGGACTGATATATGTTCAGTACAAAACGGTATCTGTTGGAACACAAAATCCATTAGTCTACTCTTACTGTTGACAAGCAGACATTTTATCCTCATGACTCATACCCAGAAGAAAAAAAAATCACCCAGCTTTGCTTGGATTATTATTAAAATGTTTGTCTGGGTCAGAGCGCCCTGTACCTTCTCAGCCACACATTACTGTGATCTGATGCACTGTTTCAGCTTGTAGGGTCCGTCAAGATCATACAAATAAAAGGAAAACATTTCCCTGTATGCTCTCTCATGTCTTCACAAAGCTCCCCATGCAACAGCTACAGTATCTATAAACAGCTTGCCTAGAGCTCCACCCTGTGGTGAGAAATAGGTAATGCACAGAAGAGTTTGTCGTGCTTCAGTGAGCTTTAAAAGTTATAGTCAGGCCTAGACAAACAAATAAAGTCAAGAGGCCTGTTACAGTATCACATTAGTTTATTAACTGTTACAGAGATTAACTGTGTTTGTTGGAAGGCTCTGTTTTACTAACACACTGGAGACCAAACATGACAGCATCTTACGATATACACTGACAGAAGTCAGTGAATTCTACCAACAAAAATACATTTTTAAATCAGAAAAAAAAAATTATAGTGTCTCAGTAGATTTAAATGATGAACACTGTAATTTACAGAGCTTCTTATACATCCTCTCCATAGTGCCAATGAAGGTTTGACTTCAGACAATAGTAGACATAGTAAAATCACGGGCAGGTGGTATCACCTTCAACCTACAAACAACCTTTCTGGTAAGAAAACAGTACAGGATTTGTGATGACATTGTCTAATATGTGCAATATTTACCATAGTTGAAGCATGCGAGTTAATACAATACTATTGTCTGCAGAAAAGGGTGTTGACAAGGATATATAAGCTAAAAGCGCAGAGGTGTGTGCTGCACAACTGGTTATCGTTCAGATTGTTCTCAGTTATGATTTCTGATTCTGCTCATCGACGTTATTCAACGTCTACTGTTTTTATACCCTCGATGCTGTTTTTATTCATGTGTAACCACTCGCTGTCATCTCTGAACAAAAAACTGCACTTTTCTACATAAATTAAATACCACCGTTTTACAAAAGAATCCACAGCTAATAGATTTAATAAGACAAAACATACTGTAAGTGCAGAAACAGAGGCCAGGTTAGTTATTGGCATTTAAGAAAATACTGTATGTACAACTGTGATAAATTCTGTCACATTCCAGCAACAGCAAATAGTTGTAAACAAAAAACAGTTTTTAATAAGTAATATGTGTATATATAATGTTCTGTTGTCTATAAGTAACCTCACACTAATAGTGCTTTCTACTGATAGATTATATAGTGTTTAAGCCGAAGAGGATGATGGTGATGATGGTAAAATACACTATAACGTCATGTTTTTGGTACTGCTTTTAGCAACATTAAAACAAAAGAAAAACATTAAGTTAAACTTGATGCACTTAAGTTAGTCTGCGGTCAGCCATGTTTTATACAGTTTAATAAACTGGGCTATCATGTAATCACTGTATGTTCTGCAATGTATCTGATGATGCAACTTAAGCTAATAAAAAACTCTGAAACAACTGTATGCTATGTATTCTTAAATTGTTCTTACACATCAATAAGCAGAATCAGAAATCATTTGTAAATTAAATGAATCCCACAGTTTAGTTCAAAGAATCCAACACTAGGACTATTTGATGGTAAACGGAGCATTCGTGTTCAGGGAGCGAGCGGTCCGAGCCGCAGCTCTACGTGGTGTGTGAGCCAAATGGCCTCCGTGGTGGTTTCGGTTCCCTCCTCGCTCGGCCTGACGGGAGCTGCGAGGTTGCGGAAGTCGTGCCGGATCTTAAATGAAACAGCGACATCCGCATCCTCTTCTTTCTGAGGGATCACTTTGATGAAGAACCCAATCTTGTTGGATTTCCTGAAGGCAACAACACTGCGGAAAAGTCAGAGGGATCAGGTTAAGAGTTACCTCACGCTATTAATTCTTTGTGCGTTTGAGCGTGAGTGTTAGTGTAAGAGTGTGCGAGTGCTAGTGCGAGAGCGAGAGAGAGTGTAAGCTTACTCTGGGTCATCCTGGAAGTCCTGAGGTTCAGCCAGTTCATCATACTCAGCAGCAGCATCCTTTCCTGCCAAGACCAGCTCCTTTGTGGGTACTATAACCTAAAAAAATAAAAAAAAAGTTCAGACTTTCAGTGACTTTCAGACTACTGCATGAATCAACCTACATTTGAAATGTCACATGCAACAAAATCAACTGAAAAACAAATCAAAACGTGCTTGGCTTATTGTTACTTCACTTATGTTTGACCTTCACTGTACGGATGTTGATGCAGAGTTAGAGACTAAAAGGTTGTTTTCACATTCATCTGCTGAAGGAGGAATGTTTTTATGTTTTACCTTAAATCCGAGTTCAAGACATGCAAGTACAAGCATAGTTTTCACAACTAACTCTAATATGCAACTTATACAAGGGTGATGTGGGAACTAGAAGCCTACAGTGGACATACATTGAGAATAGGACGTAAGAGACATAATGTATCCAGTAGTTAAACTTTGGAAGTGGAAGTGTTTGGAACAATATTAGCTTATCCAGAGATTCTGGAGTTTTTTCCAATGATAGAGAAGTAGTATATGTAGTTCACACATTTTAACAATACAATATAACTGTCTGTGAAGCAAAAAATATCAGACACAAATTAATATTCTAATATTTTCATATGTCTGGACAGGAAATGGTGTGCAAAAAAGATCAAAATAATTAACTATTAAAATGGCTTTCGGTAATTTGCACAAACATGAAATAAATATTAGTTTACGGTTATAATAAATGACGGCTTTAGTCTGATCTTTTGAACCTCTCTGACAAAGGCTTGTGGCTCTATCGAGGACCACTGATTCATGCTGCTCCTTTTGAAGGTCTACCAAAATCCAATTTGAATTCAACTTATTCATGTTGCTGCTCAGAAAACAAGTCATATTTGTGTCATGTGTGAGGGACGAAAAGGAACCTGGATCACATTTACGCATGAAATGAATATACTTTACCCTCAGCAAACTGAACACAATGTTTAGATAAAACAGATAATACATATGTAAGAAGTAAGCGAAGCCATCCTTGAAAAGAGCTGGTCGATGAAATCAACCGAGCATGGCTCGCTGTGGTTAGCTCTGGCCTCCAGGTGTTTGAATATCAGATCAAGAAGAAATGACAGTACTGCACACCCTGTTTGGCTTTAATGTGAATGGAAATGGGTCATGAAGATGCTCTGTTTTGGCCAGGAGCTCTTCCTTACCCAGTCTGGCCCATGACTTCATCACTAAAGAGGCCAAGACAAACAGCCTGTAGTCACAGAGAGCCTCACAGCAGCTGCTGGCAACAGGCAGCTCAGCAGACCATTTACCACAGGAACACGGCACTCTTAGCTGTGCATGTGACAGCTGACAGATGGAGGTAAAAATGGGGCACAAACGCTCTGCATATGAGATGATGACAGGGCTATAAGGAACAGGCAGTATGAAGGAGCTGAACTCTCTGAAGCTGTCTGGCAAGACTGCAGAAATAATGTGCAATATTTAAGAATAGACAGGTGGTAAACAACTGCCACAAGCTGTGACTGTGCCCATTTCTTATATTCTCCATTTAAGCCACGATGGTCTTTACAGCGGGTTCACTGATGTTTTGGCCACCGTGTGGGGCAGAAGTAGTTCCAAACACTTAGTCCTGACAAATCCTCTGATCATCAGACAAATGTAAGTCCAATGTTCACTGGCCTTTAAGCTCAGTCTTAGTCTTCATTAACTCCAGAGAGAAAGTTGGGTGATAATTCTCTACGGTTTGTCATGAAAGACTCTTTTCACATAATCCTGAAACTTAAGATTCAGGATTTACATAACTAAATATTGATTATTTAAGCTTCAAGTCTCATTAAAAGCAAAGACAAAGAGGCATACAGCCTAAAGTCAATTAAAGGCAGGATTTACACCATCACAGTTTAAATCATAGTGTCAATGGTTGGTAGTAGTTGGGACGGTAATGAGCATTGATTATTTGTGCAATACCCACTAATTGATACTTTCTGTGACTACAGTTTATTTCAGCAATAAAGTATAGTTACGTACCTTGGCAGTGCTGTTGATGTCATCGGGATCTTCGTCCTCACAAGCAGCCAATGTCACATGGGTGATGTTCTCCACTGGGTTGGTCAGGGTCAGCAGCACTTGACTCTCCTTAATAGACAGGGATGGGAAAAAGACAAAAGTTGGAACCAAATTAGCCTTCAAAGCTGGTTGAGTTTACTTAGAAAAGCAATGCAGGGCAGCTCTGACCCTTTTTTGTAGTTAACAAACAGAGGGATTACTTTTACGTTAAGCTCGTGAACAGAATGAATACAATATGTTAAAGAATTATTTAACCAGAACCAGTGCACACACTGACCTTCATGTACCGGAGATTTGGAATGGACATAATTCTCACTTCAGGGATGTAACTCCTGTGGGAAGGAAGGCAGAAGGCCAATCAATAAACTGTAACACACGGACAGCATTCAACCACATTCATTAAAAGCTCAAAGTGGATCTCTGGTGATGGTACTAGCAAAAAAAGTCTGAGAACATCAGTATGCTCTTTGTAAAGTACAGATTACCCCCAAGACAGTCAATAGAAGAAATTGGGTTTATAATTCAGGACAGTTTTACATCTTGTATAAAATGTAAAGATTACTACATCTGTTCCAGCTACTTTGGCACAAACAATTTCCTGAACATGTGCTTATAATTACACTTGTCTAAAATTAACCTTTGGGATCTTAATCTTATTAAACCACACCAGTCTCTAGGATGATTTATATTTTCATTAATGAAAACTCATGTTTAGGACAGAATCTGATGACCAATACTCACACAGCCACCAGCTGTATTTTAAACTTGATTGAAGTGGGATTAAACTCTGGCTTACTCAGATTGTGCTCACATTTCTGGAGGAGGAAATGAAGAAAAGAAAATTATCTAAATGTGAACTACATAAAAACAACAGCCTTTGATTGATACGGTAGAGTATGAGCCTGAAGTCGTACTGACCCTGCAGCGCAGTGAGCGCTTCATCAGGAGGTGTTTGTGTCTGGGGTGGAGCTGAGACGCCCCTGCAGGCTGGAAGTCAGGCTGCAGAAGCCGCTGGCGCAGCGTGGTCACTGGGAGGACAACGAAAACTCACATTCAACTCTACCTCGATTAGAGAGACAAAAATGATCTGTATTGTTCAGTGAGGCTTAAACGTACTTACCCTCTGGTAAGCTAATGGGCCTGGTATAACAATCTTCAGGCAGTGGTTCCACTTCATCAAGGGCCTGGGCAGGCTCGATGGTGATCTCCTTCTGGTCCTCACCCTCTTTAAGGCTAGTAAAGTTACACCAATACGGCTATCAACAATCTGTTGTATCGCTTATCATGATTGCATTTAAAAAGGCCCACTGTGCAACATTTAGGAGGAGATTGTCCTGCATGCTTGGAAGGCTGAACTGTATTTAAATGGTTGCAAATTGCAACTTCACTGATAGATGCCACTGCGTCCTACACACTGGTGGAAACTGAAAGCTGACTACACTGTAAAGCATAGTGAGATGTTTTTACACCACTCAGACCACATACACATTACAACAAATTTCCTAACAGTTCAGTTGGTTTTATAAGTTTTAGGACATTAACTTTAGGCTTTAGACTTAATGTTTGTATTTTCTTGGTAGCCATTAGTTTCCAAACCTTGCAATCCACTAGGTATTTCAGTCCAGAAGCTATATTTTATTGTATTTTTTAAAGTTGCATGGTTATGCAGTTGGGATAAGAAACGTTCAAGAACTCCATGTTGGTGCCTTCAAGAACACTATAACACGGTTGGGCGATTGTTTTTTGGGGCAACTTTTGTCATGGTTTGGCAAATTTAATGGTGCCTCTGAAGAATAAGAGTTGCTCAGTGACAGACGTTCAGCGGCGCAGTACACA
>NW_023339785.1:18447981-18449788 GCF_004916995.1 Morone saxatilis | reverse complement strand
TAGTGAAATCGACAGTTATCTCCCAGCTGAAACTACTGGCTGGTGATCGTGCGGGGGTCGGGGGTGCCGGCGCAGCACGACTATATCGGCAGTTGACGACTGTTGGACTTGCGGTGGCCGGTTGGAAAACCCAATCCTACACTATAACATTCAAGATTTTAGAATTTGCTACTGAACGGTAATCTATAGAAAACAAGAAATAACCAGATTCACATGATTATTTTCATTGTGTTCTAGCCTGCTTTACACTTTTCTTCTGGATCTGACAGCATACTTTGTCAATACTGTGCCTTTTGTCAGGCAATTATTAATTTTCAGATGTTAAACAGGGTCCTTGAACGCACCCCGGTGGTGAAATTTAAAAATGGTCTTTACTCACAAGGGAAATGGGGTAACTTTGAAAAAAAATAAGGGTGACAAACTGTTCACTGTGATGGATTACGTATGTATCTCAAGCTAAGTTTCAAGGCTCTGCAAATTGATTTTCATGGCTCACTGAAATTAATTAAACAATGGCTGCTGCAAGGTAGGAAATCGATTCATCTAAGTCACCAATAATATGTATGTACACAATGTGTAGTTACTGGGTGGAAACATGGAAAAGCAGGGGAACCGTCCTCTAATTTTACACTTATTGGGGGGGGGGAAATATGGAGTTTGCAGCATATGACAAAAGAGGTAAAAGATCACTTACGAAAGGCCAGCCAGGCTTGATATGGGAGCTCCAGACCTCTGCCTCTGCAGTCTGGTTCCA
Source organism: Morone saxatilis (assembly GCF_004916995.1). NCBI lineage: Eukaryota > Metazoa > Chordata > Actinopteri > Moronidae > Morone > Morone saxatilis. The sequence goes on along the minus strand of NW_023339785.1, from coordinate 18,449,034 downwards.
AGGCCATATTTTTCCTGAGTGAATTTATGAGGGGAAAAAACAAAGATTAGGCATTCTGGCAAATGAAAATTAAGGAGGACTTTGAATTAATCTACGAAAATACCTAATCTACAACAAGTTTTCTACATAACTACTTCTATCACAAGGTCTTGGCAGTATTGACAACTTTTAAAAACAAAAATGAAAACAAATGGCATTTCACATTTAAATAAACAATAAATAAGCCAAAATAAATGTCATTGGTTTTCTAGTAAGAGACATCTAGAGCCTGTTTACACCTGCTATTAACATGCATCGAGATTGGACCACAAACGGACAGCTCTAAATACAAGCATACGACCACCAAGATGCACTGTGATCTGATCACTCAAAACACTTGCCAGGGTGGTCTGGGACACATTTGACCACATATCTTTTTGTAGTGTAAATGCTAATGCATCCTGGGGCACAATGAAGGACTGCCTGACTGTCCTGTAAGTAAACAGAAACATGCTATCTATGTGGTTCATGTTTGGGCTCTCTTATCTGCCAAGTTAAGCAGCAGATGTTAGTTTCAACTGATGAACTTGTAAACCCAATGTCCCCAGACTCCCTTACATTTTGAGAGTTGAGTGTGGAGGAACTTTCTAACTTTTTGAAACACTATCTACGACAAATTCTTCATTATTTGGGCCTTCTTGTAAATCCAGCAAGCTTTATACATAAACTTTGAACGGAAAACATTGTTCGTTTGTCCCAGTGTGTTACTATTGTTGGGCCACCGGTTAAAAACCACAGCATTTGGTCTTTGCAAACAGGAACGATGTCCATGTTTCTATGAATATAGAGCGGGGAAGTGAGATCTGATCACAAGCGGTCACTTAAGACGCATGTGCAGACGCCAGGCGTAAACTGACATACTAAGACCTGTCTGCGTGTGTTTAGATTACCCCAGACGCATGTTAATATATTAATAAGTGTAAACAGGCTCTAACAGGAGCCCTTATGCCCAGGATAGAGGGAGAGAATCAACTGAACGTTCAGGACTTAATGTAGTATGAAAAATATTTTGTT
>NW_023339785.1:18434797-18447901 GCF_004916995.1 Morone saxatilis | reverse complement strand
TTACCCAAGGTGACATTCATGTGATCTGTGAAGCCACTCAGTAACAGATTAGACAGGGACAGAGATAAAGAGAAGACAGCACTACTGTAAAGACGAGACTACCCAAGTTGTGAAAAATACAACTCACCACCACATGAATAGTGTGTTGCTGGGAGGGGTAAAAACCAAAATATCAGAGTGCATAAGCAAAGAAAAAGAGAGAGAACAAAGAACCAGGTGAAACCAAAGCGATTTAGCATTAGTGGCATTTGGTGACATGCAACAGCAACAGAAATGCATCAGTGATGGAAAACAACTGCAGGACTTCAGAGCTTAAGTGTTTCAAAATGGTTCCAACACACAAAAAGAAAGACCGGTTTGCATTATTGGATGTTAATCATTGTAAAAGCAGAATGCAGGAGGTGTAAACAATGTGCCAACAAGCTTAAGAAGCATGAAGACAATGTCCACACAAGAGCGACCAAATTAGAAAGCTTTAAAATTTAAAGACTTTTTCTGCTCCGTTTTCAGACAGAATAAGCTGATGTTTTTTTTTCTGTTGGTGTGGGGAACTTTTCCAAAGCAACCTGAAAACATTCATGATGTTTCCACATGTAAATAGCATTTTCAAATGTATCTCCCCAAGTATTGACATGGTGCTAATCTTGCCCTCTAACCAAACACTCCAGCAGCTGATAATTATTCCGTCCTGCTTCGGTTAAAGATGTTCTAATCATATAATATCCTCAATGGCATTTTCAGTGTACGCTTGGTTATACTGTTGAGATTTTCTTAAATGCATATAATTGTTGATCCAAGTTCTTCTCCAACCGTACCTGGACATTTTATAGAACATTACACCAAAACAACTGTTGTTTAACATTTGAAAAGGTTAAAAAAAAAAGGGCATGACATTTCTGAAAAGGCTGAAGTGTGCGTAGAGTACCGAGAAAGCTAAAGGCATGCATTGCCGTCTCCTGGCCAGCTTCTTCCTGTCTCTCTCCTGCTTCTCTCTGTGGGCCAGCTGCTGGTAATACTCGATCAGCTTGTTGATCTGTAGGGAACAGAAATTTCAACCAGAGACATGAAAAATACCCCCCATCCATTCAGAGCACAGTACAATGAGAATGTGAGATACTTTCACGTAACACAATAGTCCAGGAAGGCATCACAGTTAAAAAACAAAAGGTGTCTTCCCTTAACAAAAATGAGTTAACTGTCTTTAAATTAACTTGTGAAATGTGGGAATACAATATCTGAAGGTGTGAAAATAGAATATTATGTGTTTTAATAAACACTTCAATTGTGAAAAAAGTAAAAGGGGGCATTTATGATCTGCTGTTTGTGGCCTCAGCAATTTTAGCAACCGCTAAGTTAGTGATTAGTTACTTTGCTTTTGCCTGTGGTCGGCAATGTGTGGGCGTCACTTATTTAGAGACATCTATTTAAAACACAAGTAATGCATGATCAGAAAACATGTGAGCAACTCGAGAGAATTTAAACTGCCACAGGGGAAAACTTACCCGCTGAGAATGAGTGTTCTCCGGCTCTTGCCAACCACCACTGGCTGCAGTGAAGAAAATTCACCAACATGTAAGAAACAGTGACAACAGATAGCAGCTTCCTTCAAGAGCTGAATTAACGAGCAACTGTCGACCTTACAGCAGGACTTTCACACATTATGGTGTTTCGGTACACTTGATGCTACTCCAATTTAAACATTAAAAGACCGTAGATATGACCGTATTAATGTGTCTTCATGTATCAGCACCCACCGACTGATTTGTCAGCCATTCCCACATCCCTGGAGGTCCAGCGACAGAAGCCGCAGGCCAGGTAGTAGGCCTTCTTCATGGCCGTCTTGGTGGGGTCATCGGGCAGAGGAGCTGGGATGTTGGTGGCCCGAGTAGACAGTGTGTGCATGCAACATGGGCAGTCGAAGCAATTGGCACACCTGCAGACATTAATGACGTAAATATGATAAAGATATGATGTGATATGTAGCTTTCTGCATTATATATACTGTCAATTGTCTGCACATCAGTCTCACCTGTTCTTTTTGAGCTTAGCCTCTGCAGATGGCATGTTCTCCAGACAGCTTGGACAATAGTGGGAGTCCACCTGATCACCAAAAACAAGGGTTCAGAGAGGAGTCCGTGAAAAGTGTGCATCCAAATCTAAAAGCTGATTTAACACCCACTTCCTAATTGTTGGATTATCTGAGTAAACACAAACAAACGCGACTGCCATTGAATTTGGTTGGCATTTAATTGAGCAGTGGGGGAACTGAATAGGTTTATCATGAGGCGAGATTGATGAGTTTTCGTGCAAACTGTCTGCAATCACATGTTTACAAGGAAAGAAATCACTGACTGGTTTGTTAAGTTGCAATAAATGAAGAATCAGTCAGTCTGGGTGTGGTGTCCAGAACAGTCAGCCACGTTTACAAGCGGCATTTTGACAGCCAGGATGTCAACCGAGGTGGACTAACGTTGTAATAAATGTTTTTTTACTTGTCTCATATTATTCACGGATGAACTGACGGAATACTTTAACATTAAAGTAGCAGGAGCTAGCTACCTAGCCCGTTTGTGCTGCGCTAGGCATTACGCTAACGCCAACGGAAGTTAAACGTCTCCTTCGACCAATGAGACGAGCAGAATGTCGGGAAGACCTTTGATTGACAAGCGGCTCAGCCATAGAATGCGCGAAGAGCTCGGCTTAGTCCCGCCTACTTGTCAAAAGCTACTTAGCGAACCGGCTAACAACAAAAGTAGCTGCTGACTTAGACAAAGCTAACAGCTAGCCTGGGGAGAAAAAAAAAAAAACAGAGGCTCAATAAAAAGGAACAAAACGTCCACGTACCTCGTGAGACACACATTCCAGAGACCGCAGCTCACTACAGTAGCGGCAGAAATAAAGTTGAGATAAAGGGGCTCTGATCCTTTTCTCGCCACGGACCAGATAGACGACTCTATCCGGCTGCAGAAGGGACGCCATCTCTGACCAAAGCAGCCCGAGTCCTGCTGGTTTTAATGTCAACCCAGCGAGCTCAATGTCGACCTCATGTGGGGAACTGCCAGCCCCACACCCATGGGTGTATTATGGTTTACTGAGTGGGTTTAGTTAGACACATGCCCAAGGGGACCAAGGGGTCAGGGAGCTCCTATAACTAACTCATAAAGGGCTTTAAGTTTCTATAATGTGTCTATTAAGGCCTCTAGTATTGTGGAAATTGGGTTCTGAAGCTTTGCAAATTAGGTGTAAATCCTCTCTTCATAGCCAGCATGAACAAAATACAGATTTCAACCAACAGCAGTACTTAGGAGTTCTAGTTAACAAGGAAAAATGACCATAAGACAAGACATAATCCAGTGGTAAACTGATGATCCCTGACTGATAAACTCTATACGATGAACCCAAATTGTGGATGCAATAACTGCAGGAAGTTTATGTAAGAAAAGGGATTTTCTAACTTTTCCTGAACATCAGTGTTTTCCCTTTTCTCCGAATCCTATTTTACATACAAGGAGTTTGCCTTGGTAAGTTGGTGCATAACAATTAAACATAGAAAAATATAAATAAAGGTTAAAAAAATAGTAAAAAGCTGTACAGAAATGTGGCCGGAGAATCTGAAGTTAGTGAGATGTAACAATATTTGCAATGTGCAAAGATAAGAAGTACATTCATAAATGTACATAAACATAAATCCTGCTTTTTTTCCGTCTGTATTATACAAATTTATTTATTTTTAACAGTCATACACACTGAATAGGCCTTTTGTTTTTTTGACAAATTCTGTGTTTTTTTCTCCCTGTTGCTTGGCCATTGTTCTGCTAACGTAATACTTTTCTAATGCAGGATGAGACTGAAGGCTCTGTGAATATATCTTGTATTCAGGTCTTCAAAGTGTAGCTCTTACATGATATTCTAAACATTAATAAATATTCAATTTAGTTTTCTTCACAGAATTTAACGGAACTTTGAGACGATATACGTCTACTGTGTATATTTTTTAAGTTTTCTTACTTAAAAAGCAAGAAAGCCTTGAAACCCCACATGAAGCTTTGGCGTCCCCTAGTGGGGGTCCAGACCCACAGGTTGGGAACCACTGTCATAATCCATACATGCCCACACCAGACTAGTTTTGAATGAAACACCTGTAACATCTTTTTTAACTTTGGCCTCAATTTGTGCCAATCAAAGAAAATATAGTGACTAAGATTTATATTATAAGAAGTTATATTTGAATATAGGTCTTATTGTTCTGAGTCATATAATGTTTATGTATTTGCTGGAGAAGTGTCCTAGGAGTTCACCATGTTGCAGCTCCAGGATCTGTGAATTCAGTGTATTATTTCTTCCCCTTAAAGAGACACTGAAAGTGAACAGCAGAGTATTACAGAAATAACAGATTCACACCTTTTGATGGTGCAGTGATGCATGTGAACCAGTCTCATCTGGGGAAATTACAATTATTGTCAAGCTTGCCACATGCATAGACAGTATATATAGCAGGAGAACAGAAGTAAATATCATGAATTAACTGACTATATTCAGACACTTTCTTGTGCCACTCAGTAGCATTATTTTTCCCCCTTTGATTCTAATCTTTTGTGTTGCATCATAGCTTTGCACTCATGTTTGCCTTGCCTGCAAATACACATTATGTGGCCTTGTGGGACACTACAGATCCAAACTGAAAACTGTGTAAAATGAGGTTCCTTTAACAGGACGGGAAAGAGGCCTGCCAGCCACCCACGGGGCATATGGCCAAGTACCAGCTCACCATGGCAACAGCTGATCCCTGAGAGGAGAAATCATCCATGAATAAAAAATTAAACCAACATTTTCTCCTGGAAAAAGGTGACGCATCTCATTTTGTGTTCATCAAGATTCAGCCAAGTTCGACGTGTCACTCCGACAGACGCTTTTATTTATTCATCATAGGCTGCTTTTTCTCTACAGTCTTAATGAAGGCTGTTTATGAGTGTTCACAGTAGGTTAGGCACGAGGCATGAGCAGAGTGACACACACACAAAGACCTAGTCAAATGTATTTACTTCATTTTTGGCAGATATTCTTAATTAGGGAAAGTGAATGTTAAGGGAGAACATTATTGGGTTATTTATAAATACATACTCAGTACTAAATAGTGTGGATGATGTATACCTGGAGAGTGGTGTACAGTGGCACCTGCAGAGAAGTGGGTATACTCTTAATTTATGCCCCAAATGAGTTTTCAAAGCAGCCTGTCCAGCAAAATATAAACGCCATGTTATTATAAACAGTGACAGAAGACTACTTGTGCATATAAAGCTCTATATATAGCCTAGAACTATTTGCTCATCGTCACTTAACTTTTGCAGCTTGACTTTAAGGATCATTATGAAATTAACATAGAGCCACAGAGGAGGAGCAGATTTTGCATGAATACCGTCTCAGACAGGTGAGACAAGTTATGCAGAATTATGCATTTTGAGTGAACTTTTCTTTATTTCCTTACTCCACCTACTCATGGAAATTGGACAACTATGCCATGCCTTTGCTATCCCATAATGTAGCTTGCAGAAGAGGAGATTTAGAAGTGGGTATAACCAGTGCAGACTGAAAATATACCCGCACAGAGGGTACCCTGCACTACACCACTGAACCTGAATAAAAGTTACTATCAAACCTTCCATCTATCTTATATCTATACATACTGTTTTCATTAATTTATTCATTCATTCATTCAATCAGTATGTCATTGTGTAGGCTACGTCGTTACGTCAGCAGAGGGCGTAATCCCAGCCAGCTGTGCGCCCCTCCGCCCCCCTGCCAGAGGATTTAATGCATCCTGAGGGAAAGAAGCGGACAGACAGCCACAGCGAGCAGACACCATGTCGGCGAAGGACGGCATGATGTGGCCCCTCTTACCGCTACTGCTGCTCGGTGTGCTGCGACCCTGCACCGCCGGAGTCCCATTCAAACAGGTAACCTGTTGATGACCACACAGCGCATTCACAGTATGAGTCCAGGATAGATTAATGTGATCAGATGACATCACTGTGTTGTCTAATAATGAACCGTTCACAGGGAGTAGAATTTGTCTGGAAATAATGTAAGTAAGTAGTTGTTACCTGTATGCGGGTTTTGTTATATTTTATTTTATTTTGGATTAAATGTTCAAAACAGGTGGCAGACAGCAATATAATAAAAACACTCAATCACAATTCCACTGCTACACATGTGGGTGATGATAATAATTTAACTCCGTATTTATTTTTTTATGTCATCTCTCCTATTCCTTTATGGTCATTTTTAAGTTTTGGGGGGTTTCTTTGAACCTGAACTTTGTGGGGGCACAAATGATCTGCCCACTTTTTGAGGCTGTGTAGGTAGTTATGCAAACACCTGTTATGCCAATTGCAAAACATCAGTGGGGCAGTGGCTGCAACACCTGAGACAGTCACACACAACAAAAAGTTAGAAAGAAGTTAATCCACATGTAGGGATGGTTGGAAACTTTTTCTACTGCCTGTTTATTGAGTGTCAACTATAACAAATGTTTTAAGTATTGTCTAATGGACATTTTCATACACTTACACAGACATGTTCTTCTGCTTATGTTCTCCACATCTCACGCACCTATTATGCAAATCCAATCTCAACTGTATAAAATAATAGTTAGTTAGCAGTATTTCATTGTTTAAAGTTAATTGAGCTCTATCTCAGGTAACACAAACTTAGTTTTAATTTAACCAAGTGCCTCTGGCTCTTTGAGTGCAATGTTCTCCCACTCTGTTGACACTGGGCCTGTGTTGTGTAGTGGGGGGCGAATGTAAATATAACAACATAGGTATGAAGAGGAAGAAGGGTGAAAGCGTTGCAGCTGTCCCTTATTTGGTTAAAGCTTTGGGATCCATTTGATAAATAAGCTCCTGATATTTGCTTTGCAAACAAGACAGACTACAGAGACAGTAGATTCATTATTTGGTTGATCTTCAGGGCCTTTTCAACATTTCTTGGTATATTAAAATTATGATTTGTTTTCAGAAAACACTGGATAATAAGCCATGTTCAATTTAGATTTCACAATCTAGTATACACTTTGTCACCAATAGCCTACACATAATCATTTTTTGTTATATTGAAGATTTTATTTGTCCTGATTATGAATCAAACAGTTGATATTTTATTCTTCATAATCATGGAGCAACACATCCAACTAACAAACAAGTGGGTGACTGAAATGTTACAAAACACACACCACCTGTAATCAAACAGGTGTGACTGGTCACATCGATGCCGTGGCATACTATTGGCTAGAAAATGGGTGTTGTAGAAAGTGCAAATCTCTAAGCAAATAATGGACACTTCCTGCAGAAGGGGGCATTTGTTGTTTTGCATACATATGTTGAGAAAGCATAACTACTACAGTAAATACTGAAATACTGATGATTGTGTTTGCTGTTGGCCAACAAATATAACCTGCTCTGACCTGTGTCTGTGCAAGCAGCAGTGTGACTCATCCACAGATGGCACCATTTACAAATACCACGCAAAGACTCTAAACGGGAGTCACACTGTGAACTTCAGTGACTACGCCGGCAAGAGTGTCCTCTTCGTCAATGTGGCCACGTACTGAGGATACACCTTTCAGTATGTGGGTAAGAAACGGCACCACAGGCTTAATTACTGTGTTGCAGTGTAACAAAAAAAAAAAGCTTCAACCATAAGCCTTTTCATTTTCTTTTCTATTATCAGAATTGAATGCACTACATGAGGAGATGAAACCTCTTGGACTCACCGTTCTCGGCTTTCCCAGCAACCAATTTGGGAAACAGGAACCAGGGCAAAAACATGAAATTCTGCCAGCTTTAAAGTGAGAAATGTTTCTCTTTCAATCCAACATCAGGTCATCAGCCACAGCACACTGTGTGAAAACACTATAAACCTAAAAAATGAAGCTTTGATATGTCAGCTGTTTGGATTTATTTTATTCTTTTTGCCTATAAGAAGATTTGGAGAATCTCCTAAATTTGAGTGACAAGCTCAGTATATGATACAGTATATATTGTAATGTTCTGTAACATAAGAACCTTTAAAGCTGGATGTAGAGAGGAATTTGCAATATTGGTAAATCCTCTGTCAATCAACAAAGCTTAATTTAATCAGGGAAAGCATCCTTTGGCAATAAGATCAGTTTCTGTTAGGGGCCTCTCTAACACACAGAATTTATGTCTCAGGTTCCATCAGTCATCTTACATCCATAGCAAAACCATTGCAATAGACTGTGTGGTTTCACTCTTCTTGGAGTGAATCTAGGGCAGCTGCCAAGCCACAAAGTGCTCAGAGGCACGTCCACTGATAAGCTGCCCTCTTTCTGGATTCCAGGCATGTTAGACCAGGCAATGGATTTGTTCCAAACTTCCTGCTGTTTGAGAAAGGTGATGTGAATGGAAAAGATGAGCAAGAAGTTTTCACTTTCCTTAAGGTATGTTATGGTCTGCTTGCAAAGTGTGTGATTACATTTGTACTGTACCTGTTTTATAGTAGTTTAAATTACTAATGCTACTCTCCAGCTGTGCACGCACCCTTCAGACAAATATCTCAATCTCGTTACTCTTACCTGATAAGTCACATTCCCTTGTTTACTGAATAGTGCATACATGTGCTCACACCCATCATAGAAGCACACCACAACCTAGAAGGGTGCTTTCCACATTTAAACTGCTATTAATAGCATTGTTTTGATTATGAGCCACTGAAAAACACTGTCACTAGAATGAACGAGGTGGAACAGGGAGTGGGTTATTGACAAAGAGATGCCCATACACATCTCTAAGGTGGAGGCTGTTCGCCTGCACTCTCTCACTACAATGCTGTGCTTTCTGCCATACAGAACTTCTGCCCTCCAGTTGGAGTCAGCTTCGGTAACCCCACCGGGAGACTGTTCTGGGAGCCTCTGATGATCAGCGACATCAAGTGGAACTTTGAAAAGTTTCTGGTGGGACCCGACGGGAAGCCAGTGATGAGGTGGCACCCAAGTGTCAGCGTGTCTGAGGTCCGAGCGGACATCCGCGAATACCTGCTCAAACTATACACAAAGGAAATTTTTAATTAGATCTGATCATACAGTATTCTGTTCATCTGATGAACTGTAATGAGATGCTAAAGTAGAATGTAAAATAGAAAGTAATGCTAACAGTTTCTGATCCATGAAGATGCATGTTGAATGAAGAGGAGGCTTGAAAACAGGAACTCTGTGGTGCCTCTTTGGAGTCTGGGGTTCAGGACAGCTCTTTAGTGCATTCAGGCTGCCCTGCATTCCCACAGCATCATGTCATCTTCTCATCCAAAGACCTGTTAGCCATTACAGCCTTTATGTTAATTACTTCCAATAAATCATTAACAACACACTGATGTGTCGACTCTTCTTTGCGAGAGACGACTGTTATACTGTGGATGTCACGGAAAAGTGAGCATGAATGTGGCACATTTCTGTCCTGCAATAAAGCAGGACAAAGTATGAACATGAATAAGCAGGGTGAGATGCTAATAGACATTCAGAATAGATTTATTAAGCCAGTCAAATACAAAAAGTCTCACATGTGCTTTTGCCTACAGCAAAAAAGAAAAAGGGCTACAAACCAAGAAAATTCAACTGCCAGTAATTACAGCGTACCTTTCATAGTGCAATTCTGCTAATTTCTCATTGCAGCTCTCACCCATCAGGATTTTGTTCCCAGTAACTAATAACTTGTTTAATAAAATGGAGCCTTTCAAATTCATCCGCACACAATTTTGAAGCCCTTCATCTGACTACCTGATGTACACTGTACTGAAGAAATTTGAATGGGTATTTAGTCAAGTGGCTTGATTTTTAGATTGGATCTGCTTTTAAAGTGGTAACCTACGTTATCTCGAGGTGTGTGTCCTGTGTCTATTGGGGCTCTCGACTTCGTGCTACAGCAGTTCACAGGTCAGTCGGCATGGCATGGATTGCTGGTTGTTGGAGTGGACAGAGAGCAAAGCCAGACATCCAGGCAGAGATTTTCCCTCTGAGGAGCGGCTGTACTGCTGTAACACTGGAGCAAAGGGCCTCCAAATACTGATGAAAATCTTCCTCTTTGTTGCTAAATCAGAATTTCCACATTTCAGTGCTAGGTGTACGTAAGTTAACGTGAAAAGACAGGATGAAGAGGAAGACTGTCATCGCTGCTGCCTTGTGGTTACGGTGCTGTTACTTCTACTGTATGTCGGGGCTAAACTGTTAGCAATAGTACAGGATGCAGTAAGATGGGTATGAATATAGGAATGAGTGGTCAAATCATCAAATCAATTGTGGTCAAGTAGAAGTGTTGTGTTTAATGAGATTAGGTCCATCATCATGGGGAAAAAAAAAAGGTTGTGTATGTACTGTGTATTGTGTCTGATACAAACATACAATGTCAATAGCTACAATATATTGGGATTACACTAACAACATAGAAAGAACAGCATTACTAAAGACAATGATTTACACTTAGTCAATGCGACTATCAAAACAGCAGGTTATAAATAAATTATCAATAATCACAATCATGTTTTTGGTATGATACCATCAAAATTCATTTCCCAAAATTTTTGTATTTCAACAACCACTTTTTGAACAGTTACACATATGGGACAGTTCTATAACATCGATGGTACTGAAGAAATCTTCATAAATCAATTAACATTCACATTGTAAATTCTATGATTCAATGTACTTATATAATCATTCATTGTTGGAATGAGTATATGTAGCCTTAGTCATATTGGGGAATGGCTTCCTGTAACCCTACAAGTAACAAACTAAGTGTCAAGTCGTTACATATTTGCAGAGAGACAATCACATAGGTATATTTTATGGAAAAAAAGAATGTTAATTATTCCAACCTATTTAATAAATGACTTCAGTTCCTGATAAAAAAATCTAAATAATATTTCATGTATATATTCAGAATAGCGAAGTGTTTCACAAATAGCCTTATAAAACGCAAGTATAAACAACATTACAATAGGATATCTACAGTTCAGTAGGAAAATTATAGATCAAATCACACCTTGTCAACTCAAAAACAAACTGATTTCATGCTACTACCCAGACTGCATTAAGTGGGTACGGTGATGCTTTAGTGCTTTCCAGGGTCAATGTTCTGTCGCTCCCTTTTTCCAAATCCTGCTCCTGTGCCTGCTGCTGCTGCTGCTGCTGCGGACTGATCTACAGACACACAAAAAAACACAAGACTGCATTATCTTCACAAGCACAAACTTTCCTGCTAGACACTTTTTATTCGAACAGTAAACCTTTGTTGTCGTCCAAAAACTATCAAACACAAATGAGCCACACCATTGTACTTGGCAGGTGATGTTCCGTCATTACCATGAACACACTGTCTAAATATTAAAAATATGCAATAGTATGTATTAATCTAACTGGAAACAGTCAACAAATGGAGGATTTACTCTTGTTTGAGTAATATTTGCTAAAAACTACAGTGCCTGAGAGCCAGAGATAGGGTAGGAAGAAGATAGAAATCTAAAAGTATTGAGAGACGGACTAATACTACAAATGTATTGTTAGGTCTTTTTATGGCCTTTTGTTGACATTAAGGAAAATACAGACTTCTCAAGCCTTATTCTTTGAAAAACAAAAAGTGTATATAAAAGGAATAAATGATTGTACTTGGTTGGGCTGCTCCATACCTGCATTTTCTGGTGGTGGTCTTGAACTCTCACCTACTGCTCTGGCCCCTCTGGGCTGTGGAAATGACGGCTGCCAAGGAAAACCCTGGCCAAAGAGAAAGCACCATGTTAGTTCGAATCACCAACTATATACTCATTCATCACAACCAGCAGCCCTCAACTCTTTGCCGTAAACCTAACAATCATTATTGAATGTAAGCGTGTCTAGGTTGAGCGACAGTTTAACCTCATTACATCTGCTTGTTCCTCCCAATTGATAAGGGGAGTAGAGAAGTAACAGAAGAGAAGAGCCTTGTATTTCTCAGTGAACCAGAGTCACTCCAGAGAGAGAGACAGAGGGGCCTTAGAGGACCCTTACCGGGGTAACAGGCTGGAAGTCTCGTACAGGGGGTGGCGCTGCGGCGGCTGCGGCTGTGGCGCCTGCTGCATTGGGCATCCGGGGAGGGAAGTGTATGGGCCAGCCCTCAAGGCCCTGCGGTCCCACCTGCACAAAGGGACCACAGTAGGGAGGGCTCAGCGGGCCGTTCACTGAGCCTGACGTGGGGTCTGAGGTACGTCTTTCCTGTTGCTGCCCCTACGAGGGATCACAAGTACACACGTGATCCCCAATCAGTGCACGGCTGCTACTCTCAGCGAGCACAGTGACCCTGTCATGGCATGGGCCACTGCTGACCTTCAACCCTACTGCAGCTGCCTCCCACTGAGGAGCGTAAATGTTCCACCTGTTGATCCCAAATGCACTAAAAAAAAAAAAAAAAACCTAGCTGGAGTGAGGCTCTTGTCCTGGAGTATTGATTTGTCCAGTCTGAACTTATACAGTAAAGATGCACGTGGGGCTGCACTCACAAGGGGGCGCTAGTCTGCAAGATTTACCACAACTATCCTATCCTACTGCTTGATGTATCCCAAAGGCTTGAAGAGCAACTTTCAGTGAATTCTTTGGCCCTAATTAAATGTACATGGCCAAAATGACCAAACAAATCACTTTTCCAGGCTGACGGCATCATTTCATTTAAAATTTCTTCATGTCTGCAGTGCTAGTGGGCTCAGACCACAGCTTCAGCCAGTACCTGTTTGTGATGCTGCATCTGCAGTCTCTCCAGCTTACATCTCTCTGTTCGTTCTCTCTGACACTCGTTCTGTGCCTGATGAAGCTGAACCACAAACACACAACAAAACAAAACAAATCCACATTAGAGAGCAGTTCGGTTATAAATGTTATTTAATCAAGCGGAAGCTTTCACTAATTGTGCACCATACAGAAGAATATAGTCTAAACACAAAGCTTACCTGATTGGTCAAATTAGTAATCTGACCCTGGAGTCTCTCAACTTGCCGCCTCAAGTCCTCTTTCTCCTCATTCATTCGCTCCCGGTCACTCCTCTCTTTCCTGAAGTCTTCTTCAAAGAT
>NW_023339785.1:18427718-18434697 GCF_004916995.1 Morone saxatilis | reverse complement strand
ACCACGTGTATCTCTTTATTCTTCAAAGATCTTCACCTGAAGTACAAAACAACAATTAAAAGCAGTTGAGGAAATGCATGTACTATTGCAATACAACTGTGTGTGTAAGTGTGTGCATGTTTTGTAGCATGCCTGACCTGCTCCTTCAGTACAGCAATTTGAGTGAGCAGTTCCTGTTTCTTTAGGTTATTGGCTGCATCCGCAAAGTTACCCTGGCCAGGTGGTTGTTGGGAGGTTGAAGGGGAGTGGAGGTTTAAGGCTTCTTCTAAAGCCTGAAGTAAGACATAGTATTACACGGACATACGCACTCTTCTACATTTCTCTCTCTCTCTCTCTCTCTCTCTCTCTTTCTGCAAGTCTTCCACACTCACCCTGTTGAGGCGTTGGATCTCCTTCTCCTGGTACTCCCTCTGTTTGCTGAGGGGCAGCAGCTGATCCTGCAGGTAGCGAATCTTCTGCTTCAGCTCAGTGGTCTCAGAGTTGAGGCACTCCTTCTCCCCCTGAAACATACACAACCCAAAACATTGGAAACACCTTTCTTAGAGCATCCTGAAACATTTTTCTCTTCTCTGTCCTGGTTTCGTTTCATTTCACCAGGGTTTTTTCTGTCTTTGCATTCTCACCTGTACATTTTCAATCTTGGACTTAGCCAGCAGCAGCTTCTTGTCGTAGTCACGCTGCCTCTGCTCTCGCTCTGCCTCCAGCTCAAGCACAGTTTTCTGGGACTCAGCAAGCCGTTGTCTGAGGTCTGTAATCTGAGTAGGTAAACCATTTAGTCGAGTCCAGTAATCACAGTTGTCGGGTACAATTCTCTCACACACAAAAAAATTAAAAACTGTGATTCAGTGATATCAACTCTCTGATAAAGATTAACATCAGCTGTTGCATGTGTTAGGATACAGCCTTTGAAACATGTTAGAAATGTGTGTTATCAAATTATAAACAAAGCCACAGCAACAAGGACACATTTGCAAACTCATGCAGTTCTGTTTTTGTGTAAAAATATGAACGAACCTAGTGACGCAAATGGATATATCTAGGGTTCTGTGGTTTAAAACCAAGGTTGCATGGTGTCCCTGTCTCAACAAAGTGTGAATGTAGATTTGTGAGTATGAGTGTGAGAGTGTGTACATATGTATGTCTGTGTTGCCCTCTGACTGCACCACAGCAGGAAGTCAGCGGGTACCAGAGAGGTGAGGGGAATTCTTACTGAGGTGTGACAGGCCTTGTGGTAAAGTATGCTCTCAGATAGCGAGCTATTGCAAGACTGCACCTTTTCCACTGGACAAGCATATATTAAAAAAAAAATAAAAAATACTTACAAATAAAAAAAACACACACAGCTGCTTTACTGCTAACTGATGCACAAAAACATCATAGTCCTATGTTCCTTAAAGATTTTCACAAATTACAAAATCCTTGCCATCTGTCATTTCACTTATTTGAAAAACATGAAAAATAATTGTGATTGTTCCATTGGTATAATGCAAAAAAACAACAAAAAAACAACACCACTGGTGTCATAATGCTACAACTATTAAATTTAAAGCCTGCTGGAAAGATAATATTATTGTATTTGGCATTTTCTGACTATATGGTATTCAGTAATGTTCACCTATTATAAAAAAAAAAGGCCCAGCATGTCCTTGTTTGGAAAACTAAATTCAGCTTTTATTTTAAAAATGTGTTACTACCGGTAACAGTATAAATAGTAATTCATGAAATGAATTAGGCTGAAATGACAGTGGAAGATACTGAATAGTACATAGTATAGATATACTGTATAAGAGAACCTAGGGCAATAAATAAAGATCTGTCTCTTCTAAGCCAATACATTATTTATACTGAGTAAGGGCAGCTTTTTTTTAAAATTCAGGACACAAACTCCATGTACTTTTTGTACTGTACATGTAGATGCATCCTTGTACCAAGCTTTGCTGTGAATATAAAAAGAAACCTAGCATGTGTAAGAAGTCTAAGCACTGACACAGGTCAAAGTGAAAATAAAACAAACAAAATGAGACAAGAATGCTTGGATTGAACGGATAAAACTGAACAAATGAGTTAAATCTTTTACTAGTGAGCTTTGAAATGAGAAAAATTAAAATGCTTTCTAAAAGAAATTCGGAGAGACTTGGGTATCTGTTCTCCTTCAACAGCTCTACATCAGTCGAGGACACAGCAATGTTCCCACACCCTTCAGAACAGCTGTAAAGTCATTACTATACCTTCTGTTCAAACTGTGACTTCATGGAGTTCCACTGAATGTCCCACTGCTTGTTCACCTCCAGTACCTGTAAGCAGTGCCAGAAAGTGAAACACACTGAACATATAGGAAACAAAATACACAGAGACTTTCCCCAATGGCAAAAGAGGATGAGCAGTAAGAGCAAAAAAGACTCACATCCTTTCTCTGCTTCTCCAAAAGCTTGATCTTCTTTTCATACACCTCTACATCACAAGGTTTAGTTGGGGTTTTCTCTGCAGCTTTTCCACTCTGGGGGCACAAAAAAAATATAAATATAATATAATATTTTAAAGCCACATTGTAAGAGTTTATAACTGGGGACATTTTAAACAAATTCATTAAGAAAACATATATTTAGTGTATTTCTAAAAAGGGAAAATAAAGTTTCCAATAAAAACCTATTGGTACGTAAATGGGACAGATTTATTCACATGAAGCAAAGTTATAACCTGCTATGTAATTTAAATTTAACTACCTTCTGCGGTGTGGTGGCTTCCATCTTAGGTCTTACAGCGGCTGATTCCTCCTTCAAAGGCTCCTCTTTGGCCTCTGGAGCTTCGGTGTCAGATGGCGCAGATGACCCTGCTGTTGTTGCTCCTCCTGTGACCAGCTCCTTAAGTTTCTGATTCTCCTGTCTGAATTAGCAAGAAAATGAAAATGATAATGATAGCATTTTGTGAGCAAGGTCCCTTTCTCAGAGCTTGTTGAAGTCTTGGTACAGCTTCAGGAAGTTCTTTGGGAAGACCCTACAATACCCGCTTGGTGTAATGATGCCAAGAGAAAGTAGTGGAATAATCGTCCATCAAAAGTGAAAGCATGGTCAACTCCCAAAGTCCATGGCAAAGTGTTGTAAAACAGCAATGCAATCTACATTCAAAAAGGCCATGACAAACAATACTGTCGCACAAGGAAAGACCCGAGGAATGACAGTGAGATGTAAGTGTTTGTATTGTTTAGGAACACAATACAGATGTCACAGTTTGCTCTTTTTGACCACACTAATAATGTTTCTGCTCGGACAGAAGCAACACAAACAAAACAAAAATTAAAAGATGAAAGGAAAAACATTACCTCAGCTGTTCCAAGTCTCGATTCCTGATATGATGATCCTCTTCCATTTTCTTTCTAAGCTCGTTGTTTTCCTGTCTGAGCTGCTCACAGAGAGTCTATAAAACACATTAATCACAATATTTAGCTTAATTGTGTACAATGACCTCAACATTTCTTTTATTTCTTTCTGTATTTTTATCTGTATGCCCAAACATAGCCTGAAGCAATTGTCTTTAACACAATGGTGGAAATTATGTTTGAATACTGTAGTTTATGAGCAGATTTATGAAAAAATATTTCCCACCTCAAAGGCACAAAATGACAGTTTTTCTGACACAGTCATATATTTTTTTATCTATAAAACATCAACCAAGAACAAAAAGGAACTTGACTGAAAATATAAACCCAAGTCACCGCAAATACTGCTCTGAATATTAAAATGTTGTGGTGATGAACTTCTACTGGTACTGGCTACGAATAGAAAACCTCCTCTATAAGTGTACATCTATTTAATATAGGCTTTTATTGCAATGCACTTTGTGACATTGTTAGAAATGTGTCAACAATAAAGCAATAAAGTTATTACAGTTAAAATTACAATGTGTTGCAAAAAAGGAAAGCCTGTGTTGTGTGCCAGATGTATGAGCTGTTGTTGCTTGTGTGTGTCATGCACAAATGCCGAGCCCACACAGAGAACTGTATACGAGACCAAAAACTACCGCTGCACAAATGAATAAAAACGAATATAATGTCTTTGTTATATCAAAGAAAGAGCTTTGTCCTCACTTTACTATACAATTTAGCCCTTAAATTATCATATAATCATATGTACAAATCTGGTATGTCATAAAAATCACTCTGTAGCATTTAATGTAAAACAGCCTATGAAAGATTTAAAGTAAATACATTATATTTAAAAATAAAATACACATCATGCTCCCACCGTATGAGGATAATTAAAATAAACTCTTGAACTCTAAAGTCCCTATGAAGCCATCTTGAAGAAATTGCTTAAATCTCAAAGTGTGATTGTTGCTTATGGATTTTTTTTACTTTCGTCATACAGTCGTGTCGCATACCTGTAAGAGGGAGGTCCTCTGTTCATTCTTTTGGACCTTCGAGGAAAGATGGTGAAACTCCACAGCCATTCGACCGAGATGAGCCAACAACTGGTTCGGGTTGGACTCCTCTGCGAATATACTGAAGGAGCTCTCTAGTCTCTTCAGCTGGCTCGCTAGCTCGATGTTCTCCTGAGGAAGGAGGGGGATTACTCCTGCCACTGACCCGGCCTGGAGAAACCCACACAGGTGAAGAGTCAGTCAGTTCTTCCTCTCAAGCTGACTCATCGTGCGAGCTAGCTATTATATATGTATTTCATCCAGCACGAGACTGAAAGATCGACAAACTGTACGAGTCATCATGCTGCTATTCCTACGAACAGCGACAGCCAGTTGAACCAGTTTGCCCAGTCGGATCTAAATGTAGCACCAGATGTGGATATCGTGCCAAAGAAGGCTAGAGAATTTTGCAATATATGAAGACATGTGTCCCTGAATTATTCTGGCATAGTGTCCTATTAACACATCCCCAAGGATGTAGTGTGTGAATGAATCAGAGCTGTAATTCTAGTCAGTAATAATCCTGGACTTTCCCCTGACTGACTCAGGCTGGAGCTACCAGTATTGAGTTTGTTTGTGAGTCACCACACCAAGGATATGTTCCTAATATTGAGGAAACGGCATAAAGAGGAAAGGTTTAATTTAGCCTAAATAAACTACATAAAATACTTTTTAGAGTTACAATTAGGAGCACTGTGATATTCTAAACAAATTGTTTAACATTAAATATTCTTGGGAAATACAATATTTTGAGTTTCTGTGATACAAAAAGTCTGGTACGTACAGTCAAGGCATCGGAGGTCTTCCCATCCATATTCACAACCTCAAACTCTGATGAGACCTCCTGTAAAGACCAGAAAGTGAGTAGCACCATAGTACATGTAGTGTCCATACTGTAATCACTTCAATAAACTTGTAAGAATAAAGTGAACATCCTTGAGTTGAGAGCTGCCAAAAGTCGGCATCTAATAATTCTACAACTATAATCATAACAAAGTTGTTTTCTGTTGGTACAAATTACTTACATTGGGCTTCTCAGGCTGAAGAGTCTTCCCTAAACAGCTTGTTAGATCCTCCTTCTGCTCTGCAGCATGATGTAAACAGGGTTTACCTTAAATAAGCCAAAACAATTCCTTGGTAAATGCAAGTTTGGGCAGCAGAACAGCCTCCAATATGGTTAAAACACCGTCCAGAGTGATAAGACACAAGAATGAAACTGTCTACAAAGTTATAATCATAGTGACCATCAAGTCTGTGAAACCTACTTTGTGTCTCAGTCTGAATGGGCCCTCCCATACACAGACTGGCTGCAAAGCTGGAGGACTTGAGCGCCTCGTTGTCTCTCACCAGTTCCTCCACTCGCTGCCGTAGCCTCGACGCCTCTGACTGAGACTCTTCCAGCAAATCACCTGCAAGTTTCAGAGAGAGATCTTGTCTCTGTCCAGCATCAGTTCTTGACTATCACTTAATCTAACTGTGACTTGTCTCTTACGACCCGATTAGAGCTAGATCTATCAGCATGACCTGTCATGAAATACGATATGATAATAGTTCAGTGAGAAATTACGTAAGTAGAAATTAAGTAGCACTCCTTTGGTGAGTCACAAAAGCAGCAATCAGAAGATCATCAGGTTTTACTACATTCCACCTCATTTGCTGCACAACAGTTTCCGGGCTGCATTTGTATATTTTGCCTGAGAATTTGTTTATGTCATCTGTCACGAAAGAGGTCATGCGATAACTGAATTAATATGAAATAGCACGTAATTCGGTGCTGCTACAAAATGCAAGCTGAGCGCAGTTTTCTCTTATAGATTTCGCAAATTACAACAAAGAAACGAACGTCCTTATATGACCAACACACAGAACCAATCTGGAGAACGGATGTGAAATGCCAAAGAGCAGCTGGCATTAGCCCTCCATCCATCCACCGCCTTGAGGAACCTACCTAAGCTCTTAAGTCCTTTCATCCGCTCCCTCAGTATGCTGTTCTCCTCCAGTAGCTGTCGATAGCTGCTTCCCCCACCGGCCTCCTCCCTGGCCTTAACCTCACTCCCACCTGGATCATAGATGCGGTACGGGCCTTTCCCTTCCATCGCCGTCGCTCACTTCCTAGACATGGTCCTATGAACTGTGGAAAGAAGACACAAACTTGTTATTTTCAACTTAAGTAGCGCAGTGGCTGACCTTTACAGAAAACCAAAAAAAAAACGTTATATAGTAAAGCCTTTAATCATAGAGGACTTGCATCCACAATTGCCCTCCAACCTTTTGTAATAAGAGAAGCAACTGAAGAAACAACTTCAGCAGCATTTGCATCACAAAACAGTCACATTTGAATCCAAAGGTAAAAGAATATTTCTCACTTCGACGAGGTAAGGCACAGGATGAGAACAACATCGACACCGAGCTGTTCCTGCAGAGGAAGTCAAGAGCTGAACAAAAGCATTGGCTTTATAGTAAAAGCAAAAATAGCTTAAGCATTACCTAGAAATCCCCTTTTACAATCACTCAAAACTACAACAAATGCTGTTTCTGCTTCTGCTTCACTGCAGATGAAATT
>NW_023339785.1:18418856-18427639 GCF_004916995.1 Morone saxatilis | reverse complement strand
ACCAGACTAGAAGCAGCTTTTCGGCCCTTTTCTCAGTTTACAATCTACAGCAGGACGACTGTAAACCACCGGTGAAACCAAAACGACAGCTTTGAGAAGACAAACCCAGCCACAACCCCCCCCTCACATAAAGCATCCCTGGCAGGCTGAAACATATGGCAAGAATGTGCTCTCGTTTGTGATGGCTAAATATGACAACTACAACGCTCCCATCCGAGGGGGGAAACAGGACAAAAGCAGAGTCAGAATCCTAAATATCCACGCGAATCCTGCTCACAAACATCTACCCGACAGACGAGAGTCAAACACAGCACAATCTAGCTAATGATAGCTACCTTGATTGGCTGAAGAAGGCTAATATTAGTTTTCGCTGTTGTCATGCAAATTGCTAGCAACATCCTCGTTAGCTGTCGGCTAGCTGACGCTAGATGACAGTGCGGGACAGGAAGCCGCCAGCTCTCCTCGTTTTACTCACTACGGATACTTTAATCGATGCAGAAAGTCGGTCGGAAAGCGGAGTTAAACGACAAACCGGAGAACAAAGAGATGTCTTTTCGTCTGGGTACCTTTCAGCTCGCAGTGGCCTCTCGTCTCTCTGCCCAGACATCTATTGCGGAAGTGGTCTGCTGGTCTGTGCTGTAACCTGGGAAATTCCACCTCGCAACGTTTGATGTAAACAGCGGTGATTGACAGCGCGGCGGACCAATCAGGGCTCAGCTTTCTGCGAGCGGGGGCACCAACAGGGAGCCACTGAGCGTAATGTAAACACTGGAGCTTAACATGCTGCACATATATTCCCTGTTTCGTTGGCAGGGATTTCACCCAAAAAGTGTCACGACTGTTCACATGATGGACTTTTGAGTGTTAATATTCATTTATTGCAACAAAAAAAAAAAAAAAGGGGGGCTTATCTTACACAATGACACTGGGTGAGTGAAACTGATGATCAAAAGACTGTCTCATGTTTCCTCTTAAATAGTGATTATTTATTTGATTATTTTAATGAAGTAACTTCTTAATCTTCTTTTTTAACCTCTTGAAACCAATCTCCAATAGTCTAGTGACGAACCCGACCATTTTCATTGAATTACTTTTTCCTTCATTGATAATTTTAGAGAAGGGGCTGGTGGGGGTTTCTGTGATTGCATCACATATTTCCTCTGAACTAAGAGGGCAATAAGATCTAGTTCAAGTTAAACTGAGCTTTTTCATTCCACATTATTGGTTAACAGGAAATATTTGGTATGAGAGCTAAGATATATACCTATCCTATTGTGATTAGGGCTGTAGCAATTGTTTTGATCAGTTATTATTGATAGATCTGACCTTTTTTTCTTCATCAATTATTTGTTCAGTCTTTAAAATATCAAAAATAAAAATTAATTCCTGAAACTCAAGTTGACAAATTCAAACTACTTGCTTTGTCCAACAGTCTGAAACCTAAAGGCACTGAATTTACAATCATATATGTATACACTATACAGAGCGATACACAAAATATTCATAATTTTTATTTATTTGAGCATTTTTCTTTGAAAAATAGAACAATTAATCAACCAGTTGTTTCAGCTCCAATTGTGATATGTTAATTTAACCTGGGATTTGGGATTTTGTTTTTAAATGATACCACAATTAAATTTTCAATGTCATGTTTTTCTGTTCTTGAAGTCAAATAAAATTTTTATTTTTTAAACATTATGTCACAGGTTAAGAGGTGTATCACTGTGTCACATGCAGTAATGTTAATGTTAGAACTTGATTAATTTAGAGCAATAGTGACATCTTGTGGGAATTGACAAACAGGTAATCTGCGGTCATATTTCTTCCTCTGGGAGCTACAAAGACCATTCCTCGGTTAACTGGAAGCACAAAGTTCTTCTGATGCCCTTCAGTTTGTGGCCACGTACAATTATACTGAACCACACAATAGTAGGCTGCTTGGTAATCACAGCTGAGTACTGCATGTCTCTATGGCTCAAAATGGGTCATGAGTCTTATATGAATCACAAGTAAAAACACACAGCTGCTTGTTCACAAAGACGATGAAGACAAAGACCCTCCATAGTGACTTTACATTTCAGAGCATCAGCCTCGGAGGTCTTAACAGGAAGCATGTCGTGGTTACACAGGAAACACCCAGTTTGCAAATTATTTTACACTATACATGATGTGATTTATGATAAAGCTAAACCACTCAGAGTCACACCATTGTTTTCTCTTTATGTAGCCACCATTATTACTTCCCGTAATGCAAAAAAAGTGTAATATTGAGGTACAGCTATAATGTCGAAACCGCTGTAATAGAGAAACCAGTTTAGTAATATCTTCCTTTCATCTTCCCTAAATAGTACCCTCCCCAGTTAATTTAAAATATAATTGCACCGTACTAATCATTCGTCTCTTTGACTGAATGAAAATCATACTGTAAGTGAATAAGTGAGAAAACGAGAAAGTGGGTAAACAGGCTGTAATGGGTGTGTGTGCTTTAATAACAATGAACCTTCTTTTGAAATTATTTTCATATATAAAAATGCAGCTTAAACTGCTTTAGGTTTAATTGAGGAGTCACGCAATTCAGTTAAAACCACATACAACAACACAATAACATTTTAGACCATATAGTATGAAAGCCAGCAGTGTCCCATAGGCCAGAAAACACTGGTAAAATATGTGAATGTGTTCCCCAGAGAGTTCTCAGTTGGCTACAGGAAAAAGCAAACATACAGTTCAGACACAGATGTTGTTGGGGGTTTTTTTTTCTTGCCACCAAACACCTTGTCCTTGCTTAGAGGTCTGTTCACAATGTTTCCATCTCAGGCTGTTGTGATGTGCTAAAATAATAAACAGGCTGGTGACTCTGAGCCTGCCAGCACAAAAACAAAAGCCTGAGGATACAGGAAATGTCCCCCATCATTTAGTCCTCCTGGGTAACAAATTGTGTACTTTGTTTTCTCCACCCACCTACTTTAGACAAATATTTTAAAGCATTTTTCTCATTGCACAAAGACAGAAGAGTGAGCAGGTAATCATTAGATTAAAGCCCACTGTGTCACAATTAGAGCATGTACGTCACCCTGCCGAGACACAAGAAGGGTCCAGTCTCCAATCTCCTTGCAGCAGAAATCAGCAGCTGATAGTCATTAGCTCTGTGCTGCTTAATACAAAATGTCCTTTTGTCAGCCGACTAGTGACTCCAGCTGTCTTCTCGAGGCCTTAAACCAGGGACATCCTCGCCTCTATCACAATGCAAGAAAACTGGCCGAGATGTGCACTGGCAGAGGTTAACTTTAAACAGCTTCTTCATGTAATTTTTCATTGAAAATCTAGAATCTGTATTTTAATTATGACCAGTGTGACAGATTGCCAAGTACATTACTCTCAGGCTTGCATAGAAATAATAATAATGATAATGAATAAATCTTTTTAAGCTACATTTTGGGTTATTTTCTCTCTAAAATCGTTTTATTTTGTTCTTAACATGGATTCATCAACATACCCATAGATCTGTTGACATGTTGTAATGAATTATAAAATCAAAGAAAAAAATAAAGATATACTGATCAGGACATATGAAACAGTGTTGCTGACACACATTTACCAACAATTTACTTGGAATAGGCAGAAAATATTACACAATTATAGAGCTTGTGGCATTTGTTTGAGACAGAAATCAATCTTATCATTATGTTTGCCTCCAGTGTAATGTACCAAACAGAGCACAACACTCATTTCAGTGACAACATAAAATTATTCAACCCGCCCTGAATTTTAAAAAAGACAGAACCACAAATAACGATAATAAATCTAATATGTTCGGTTACTACACCTCAACAGTTAGAACAAATAAACAACAACTCACCCACACATTCAGCTTGTCTCGGAGAGGCACTTTTTAAGGAAACTGGTGAATGGGGGGAAGCATTTTCACTGTGAGACTTGGGGAATTCCCATAACCCAGTAAAATGCCTTTATACTGTACGCTCAGCCTGAACAGAACCTGGTGTGTGTCCAACTGTGTGGCCTCCCTTTACCGAGTAAAACAACACGTGAACAAACACTGAATGCATTTAATTAATCTTTGCACAGTGGCTTGCAGCACGTACACCATGCTGCATCATACATTAATGCATGTCATCAAAACTGAATGCACAAAGGAGGCCACGGATATGACACATGACATGTTGAGAGCAGGATTTAAGAAAAATGTGCAGATGACCTTTAATATATTCTAAATTGTATATACAGTACAATATGTACAGTTCAGTATGTGGCTTGTTTGCATGCTCAAGCCATGATTCTACCATAAATATGAGAGACTGTAGATTTAAAAAAAAAAAAAAAGTCAAAGGCTGAAACAAAACCTATAAATCTCTCTGAGGATGTGACAGCTTTGAAATAAGTAAACTACAATCTATTTAATTTATGCTGTACATGATGTTCTGAGCAACGCCACAGTACAAACTTCCCCTAGATGTGAAAAGGGAAATTCAAGAACGGTGTATATTTTGACATTGCTTTGACTGCATATTAACAATGTACTATTGAAGTAATCTCTTAATCTCTCATAATTATCATCAAATGGAGCAATTTCAGGTTG
Source organism: Morone saxatilis (assembly GCF_004916995.1). Classification (NCBI taxonomy): domain Eukaryota; kingdom Metazoa; phylum Chordata; class Actinopteri; family Moronidae; genus Morone; species Morone saxatilis. Next base: position 18,423,042 of record NW_023339785.1, on the reverse strand, counting down.
GGTGTGCCATTAAAACCAGAGTGTGACTGACTGCTGTTAGACTATTTGTTGCCTTGGATTTTGGCGTACTGCAGGGGATTTCCTTGCCACATTCGTCTTTTTTTTTCTCCTTTCCTCTTTTAACTCAAAGCTGGCCTGACAACAGCTGCGCTCACACATACGCAATGAACTGAGACATTGACAAGAACAGAGGCAGCTGTCTTGTACTTTTCTTCTTCAGTACATATACAAGTCCAACTGAGACACATGATGAAGTGTAAAGTGACATTTTAATGCAGTTAAATGTGAACAACATAGTTTCTTTGTTGCTCATTTAAATGTGTAAGGGTATAAATAACTGTTCAGTCACGCTAGGTAGTCAGGTAGCTGAGGAAGTCATGCCATGGGTGTTTGTGGTTGAAAGGGCTCAAAAGCCTGAGTTGTTTAGGCCCTACAACATTAACTTACTAGCTGCTATCCAGTAATTAAAATACTAGTTTGAATGAATTGTTATTTAAATATAGTGCACATTTCTGAACAACAATAATGGATGTGTATTTTTAAATAATTTGTTAACCAGAAGAGGCATTGAATTGAAGCGGGAGTTTCCAAATAATATTCTAGTTCCCATTCTGCTAGTACAGCCAGTATCAACAGAGTTAATCATTGAACTGCCCTGCCAAATACAAACCAGGGCACCCCACCCAGAACACACACACAGCTTCTATAATTTACATTTAACATGATATACATTGAAAGAGAAAAGACAACTTTTTTATATTTTTAATCATTTTATTCAGGTATATATGACACCTTAAAATCACAGTAATTACTGGACGGCCTGCAATCTTAAGGCACTATTCCACTTGCTAATTTCAAATCTGCACTACATGTGAAGCACCTTTCCACACTTACATGAACATTTTAGTGTTATATATGGCTCTGTAAAAAAAAAAGAAAGACATCATCCTGATGGACAGGACTATCAGACAGGAGAGCAGAAAAACTGGCTTGGGAGGTTGGGAGGTCATAGGTCATTCGGTTTGGCTGAGTGGCAGCAGTTTAGGGACAGTGACAACAGATACTGACGTTGACCACCACAGTTTCACTCTTTGATCAGGTTTGTCTCTAAATTTTTCACTTCAAGTCTGTGAGCTGCAGAGATGTTTAATCTTCCCCTCCGCAGAGCATCAGCAGGGTTTTACGGTAGTCTCCTGATGTATCACCCTGAACAAGGATGGGAAACACACACACACAAGGAGCAAGAATGAATGGAAAATACAGTTTTTTATCGTGTTTATGTCCGCTGACATTTAGTCACAGAAATGAACCTAGAAAGCAGGGTTTACTTATCACTCTTCTCACTTACACGGTAGCAAAACTCTGTTTATCTTTCACCAATGTTGAATGAATGAATGACAAAAGTCACAAAATCAACTTAAGTCAGCAAGGGATTTAAAAGTGGAATTACCCTTCATATCAGCTGACACTCAGATTTCTATCTTTATAATCATCTTCACAATTATAAAGGGAATATATTAATTACACTAATTTGCTTTCTTGCCAAGAGTTATACGAGAAGACTGACACCAGTCTCACATCTGTACAGTAATGAAACTACACACAGCAGCTGTGTGCTAGCTTAGCTTAGCACAAAGACTGGAAACAAAGGGAAACAGCTAGCTTGGCTCTGTCCGAAGCTAACAAAATTCACTTAACAGTACCTAAAGCTAGAGGTTTTAGAAGTGCTGGTAGGTGCATTTACTGTACAGACATGGGATTTGTGTGGATCTTCTTATCTAACTCTCAGCAAGAAATATTGATTGATTGCTACTTTACCAAATATATTTAGTAGTATTAGTTAGAAGAGTTAGTAGATTTAGTATTTGACAAATTGCTTGAATAAAAATCTCTTTTGCAGCTTAGATTGCAAGCCAAATATGCTAATATTTCACAATACACAGACACTTGAGAATAAACAAAATACAGCAATCCTTCCTGTTGCATAATCTGATAATATTTCTGGAAAAGCCAATCCAGGGCACCCTACTTGCATGCTTGTATCGGTGTCAGGGTGATTTCATCTGTAAGTTATTATAGAACTGCTTCTGGGTACTTCCTGTCCCTGCTCTGTCAGCCAATCACACAGCAGATATAGAGGAAGTTGCATACAAGGGAAATTCCTAAAAGGCTGTGCACTAGCCACAGACCCATAGTCCACCGCAGGAAGCTATAGATTACCGTTCCCCACCACCCTACCACAGCAGCAGAAGAAGGATGTGCGACACACACACAGGCCATGAGAAAAAAAAACTCCACAAAGAGATGAAAACACAACACAGCAACCAGAAGTGTTAGTAGACAAAGACTGCGACTTACGATCATAGTTTCTACCTGGATGAATTCATGGAGGGAGACATCATGTGTGTCCTTGAACTCTTTACGAATGTTGAAAAGGTCGATCTCGCAACGGGACACCATGATGCGGATCAGCGCTCTGTCGTCTGTACCGAGGCCCTGCAGAGGAAATCAATAGATACTTTGTTTATTCTGATTCAGCTACAGTAGCTGCTTCTGTCTGAGAGCACCCAGCAGCAGCAGAAATAACAAGAAAGTACACAGAAAACACACTTAACCTAAATATATTACATGCACAAACAAATGTGCCAAATGTGGCATCAATGCTCAGGTGTCGTGCTGCAGGCCTGCAGCTATAGTTACACAGCATAAACATATTAAAAGCAGCATGAATAAATACCTTCATGGCTTTGTACAAGCGGTCAGCAAAATAAGAGGGCTGGTTCTTTACGCTGCAAACTGCAAAGCAAAGAGAGAGAGAGAAACGGCTGAGGAGGAATCACAATAGATGTTGTCAGCAGTATACACTGTGAAAAGTAAATTATTATTATTATAATAAAGGTCAGAGACAGTAATTACCTATTGCATAAAAGGCATTTTTCACATCTCCTGACATCTCCTTCTTAATAATCTGTTCAATGTCCTTGTTGGAGCATCTGACAAACTCCTGGAATACTGAGAACAGAAAAAAGTAGGATCAGTTACCACGAGCTGGATCCACTTGTTATTGAAATGTAGATAAACACACACATTTACATTTGTAATTAATTGATCATTGTGATCTATGTCTTGAGCTTTACCTTTTCTAAGATGAGGGAAGCTTCTGGTGCACAGAATACTCATGAACGTCATCTCCATGTCGTCAGACTCTGCATTGCATGCATCTGCAAGTTCCTGATAAGTTCGGGAGCAAAAAACATTCAAACCCATTCTTTCATTTCATATTTTAACACTGTACACAATACACTAAGTCATAAACTAAATCACCTGAGCATCTGCATGAGCTCTCTCCAGATCTGCAGGGCCCTCTTCTCTTGCTCCCTGAACAGAGTAAAGACAGTTAGATGTAAATGATTAATGATTCAATATCGGTGGTTCATCAAGAACATTTCGGGTTTTTTTTATATAACGTAAGACACTTTGAAAGAAAACCATGCATGTGATTAAATAGACCTTTTTTGTTCTCTGCTAGAGTCAGCAAACAGACTGCAACCAGTGAGTGGGTGTGGAAATTAAACACAGTCTAAGTTCTCACGAAGATGAACATTACCTGCACGAGAGAAACAAGGATGCGGCAGAAGTGGCCTGATGTGTCTGACTGAATGGCTTCCTCCAGAGACTTCTTATAGGCTGTGAAGTGTGGGTACATGATATATTGCAAGTAAGGTGAGGTGTAAGGTTTCCAAAACAGCAAAAAGATTTTAAAGCCTTTTTTCTAGGTTTCAAACTCACCAGCCTGATAAGCAGCGTTCATGGCATGTATTTCCTCATTGCTTCTGGTAACCAGGATCTCGATCAGAGCATGTTCATCTGTTCCTGCACCCTGTCAGAATGAAGATTTGTAAGCACAAAGGGCATAGGCAGAGGACTTTGATAATAGCAACAACAACAAAAAACAAACCACACAGCAAGAGAGAGAGTGCATATGAACTGTGCCTCCTAACACATACTGACAAAATTCATATTTTGCAGCCCCTCCAGGATTTCACTGGCTAAAAGGGTCTGAGATCCCTGATTTCCCAGCAGCTTTTCAAGAAATTGCAATGAAATTGCAAAAAATAGACTTGTTTTGTATCATTCCTTAAAAATCGAAGGCGTGCAGTGTTTCCTCTAGGATTTTTTTTAGCAG
>NW_023339785.1:18364510-18418756 GCF_004916995.1 Morone saxatilis | reverse complement strand
CAGCCAACGGGGCTGCATTATGTCGGCAGGATCATTTAACCGTGACTACATTGTGCGTCTGCCCCATTTCTGATACCGTGGCGGCAGAAATTGCGGGCTGCTGCTCCAAAATCAACATGGAGGAAACACTGGTGTGAGACATTCATGTGGCACGTCTATATCTTCACAACTAGAAACCAGGAAGTGAGTTTGGTGACGTATAGCTCAAAGTTTAGGGGTACCTTGACTTTTATTAGGCCTAAATAGCACATAGGGCCATTCACTGCTTGTGACCATATAAGACCATTCAGAGTAAAGGTCACTTTTCTACACAAGCAAATTCAGTCATTGCTATAGTGAGTTATAAATACCTAAAATGCAAAGTTATTTGACTTCCAAATACATTCTGTGTAATTGTCATGGCATTGACGCAGCATCAATGCCATGACAATTACACACTATGCCTCTCTGCTTAACATCAACCGTCACAGAAAAATAAAATAATTAATAGTTTATTTATGAAGGGGTAAATTTAACCCATGATCTACATATATACTGTAAATTAATCAGTGACAGCCAGTCTTGGATCATCTGTACCTCCATTGCCTTCCTCATCATTTTAGCATCAAACTCTGCATGGCTCAGCATGAGCCCAATGATCAGCCTTTCTAAGTTCTTTGACAGTTCAGACTTCAGGTCCTTCATCAGATCCTGAGGACAGATTAAACACACATAGTCGTTATAAAGTCGCTGCAGGAAACAGCTTGAAGCAAATGAGCGATGTTGAGTTTAACATATCCAGTAGTCGATATACAAGAAATGTGTTCCTCTCACCCTTCCCAGGAGGGATTTGAAGGTCTGTCTGATCTCTTGCCTCTGAGCATTGCTTCTCTGTGCAACGATGTCAATGATTGCATCTTCATCTGTTCCTGTAGGCAGTAACGGGCAGTAACATTTGTAAAACTTGTTGCGTAGAATTGTAGCAGAGTAAATGTGCTTTAGCTTTCGTTGTTGCATACCAAATCCCTTCATAGCTTTCCTCAGTGCTTGTGCATCAGCAGCGGGGTCAAAACTGGATGCAGGACGGAGAGTTGGCCTCAGCTAATGCAAGTGGAATAACATAATTAGAAGAGTGAGATTCAATAATTACACACACACACACACACACACAATGTGCAGCAGCAAAGAAAGTTTCACTTGGTTAAAAACATATTAAATTAAGTATGCTTAAAGTAGTGGTTCCCAAACTTTTTCTTTAAGGGACACCTTTTCTATAATTGAGTAAACTGACGACCCCTGACTGTGGTATATCTTATGGATATTTCATATTATATTCAATTCAATATTTTGAGCTTTGGCTCTTCGGTTGTTTTAACTGCAGATTTTTCTCTCTGAATATAGCTTGTGTTCAGGTACAGGTTTTCTTACATCCCTTAAAATCAAGAAGGCCTTGAATCTTTGGTGACCCCTAGTGGGGGTCCAGACCATCAGGTTGGGAACAACTGGCTTAAAGCACTAAACATGCAGAAATCTACAACATATGCAAAAGAGAAAAGAAAAAAAATGATTCAGCTGTTATCATAATTCTGAAAACAGCATATTAAGATTTCTGATAATAATCTCCTGACATTTGGGAGGGAAAGTGCCCTCTTAAGGTTAGAGGCCATGACACCACCAAAAATAAAAAGGTGGGTAGGCTGAAAAACAACTCAGTCAACAAAACAGTTAGTGTTAGTGAGGCAAGCTATTGTTGACAAAAATGCTGAGATCTTTGTGACATTCAAACAGAGGTTTGGAGAGCGCATTATAACAAAAACTATTTGTATTTGAGTGAACAGCATTCTGATCATGTTCACAGTGCACAAAGCCTTCACTGTGCAGGCATGGCAGTGTTATCAGCACAAGTTCAGGGCACTGCGAGAAGCAGGGTCACTGCAGGGCAAGCAGGTAATTAGGATGCATGCCACTGCAAAGCCAAACATGCAGACACGTCTAAAGTGGGAGCGGATGGGGCCCAAACCTGGACTTTGGTCATAGAACTTGTTTCCCACATCTTGTAGGCTATCTGAGCAGCTTCAGGGAAGAACTCTCCAGCTAAGCTGTAATGGTCAGTTTGATATGAGACAACACACTAAGCAAAGCAGAACCCTCAAGTGGTACAGAGTGGGAACATGGATCAATTATTAAATAAACTTAAATCTGCTGCTTTAAGAAAGTTTTCATACGTCTCTTCACTATTGCAATGACAACATGCCTCTCCCATTAAGTCAACACACATTTTTTTAGAGTTATACTCCCCTCAGAAAAACAATAGCTCCTGAAAAATGGTGCTCTATCACCCCCATCTGGTTGCTGCTGTTGCTTGCAGCCACACTGTAACTTACTCATCATCTCCTCCACACAGATTAAGCAGAGTCCTCTTGTAATCCCCTGATGTGTCATCCTGACAGGTTTAAACATACACAGAATTAGGTTATAGGTGTATAATCATCTGACGCTAGTTATTACATTTTTAAAGTGTTTAACCAACCTTTATCATGTTATGAAGGGACTTTTCGTATCTTAAACGGAAACACTCTCGAATGTCCAACATGTCTATTTCAGAGCGAGAAATCATGATCCTGATCAGGGTGTTGTCAGCTGTACCGAGACCCTGGAATGAATCAGAGTGTTTAGGGTCAGGATACTAAGGCAACTATAAGTAAACCTAATTAAATTCAAATATCATATCAAAGAGTTAGACTACAATCTGCCACTACAAAGAAAAATGTGTCACAATTTCTGTGTAGCTAAGGCATATCTGTCTGCACATAGTTTGGAACCGGACAGAATAGTTATTTTTAGTTAGAGTATGATTACCTTCATTGACTTGTAAAGGCGTCTGGCAAAGAACATGGGAACACTCCTTATGCACTGGACTGTGAGAAAAAACAAGAAGAGAGAGCCCAGTGTTAATCAACAACTTGACATTCCCCATGTCTTCATAAAGCAGTACTTTAAGCGTGTTTCTTACCGACAGCCAACATCAGCGTCTCAAAGTCCCCAGACAGCTCATTCTTTATGCTGTCCTCTATGGACAGCTCTGTAATCTTCTCATATTCATCAAAAACTAAAGACAACAGTAGACAACATTTTAATATATATTATATATATATATATATAAATATATGTGGGCTTTTATTGTCTTTAATTAATAATGACAGTTGTAGAGTGACAGGAGAGAGAGAGAGAGAGAGAGAGAGAGGGAGAGAGGATGACACAGCAAAGGGCCACGCGTGAGCAGAGTCAAACCAAGAGCATAACCCAACCCTTTAGCCTTGGTACATGGGGCACCAGCACTTCCAGTTAAGTCATGTTAAATTTAGTTCACTTCTTATATCAGAATAAATAAATATCAGCATGCTACTTAGCTTCTAAGCTACCTCTAATGAGATGGTGAATATGACAAATACTACCTGCTAAAGATGTTAGCATCATCATTGTGAGCATGATAGCATGCTGGTGGCTGTAGAGCCTTGTTACACAGGGCCTGTTAGCTTTGAACAAATGCTACCATCCACAAAATAGTGACTAACTATACAAAAATATGTACTTTTTTTCTTCATCTTTCTTTCTCCGAAAAGCTCTCATTCTGTTAAACAACCTGCATTTTATGTCTGTAATGGCCTTGTGATGCACATATTTAAATTTCAGTTCTGAGCAGCAGGCCTCATACAGCTTAATTGGCATTAGACATATAAGTGGCAGTGGTAGAGGAGTGGGAATGTCCGGATGCCTCACTGTGGTGATAATTTCCCTGAGAGCTGTTCTCACCCATTTGGAGGTGGGTCACACTACGGTTTCCCAGGATCATGATGAATTTGGCCTCGTCGGTCCCCCACTGCTCTTCTCCAGCTGCATACAGATCCTACGTAGAAAGGTTAGAAAGCACACAATGAGAACATGGAGAGAATTTCTTTTTTTACATCTACCTTAGTTAGTAACCTGATTGTACAATGCAAATTAATATTTTATGCAGGCTTTTCAGAATTTTTTAAAAAATCCACCAATTTGGTTAATTAACATTCCCATCATTAGTTTTGCTGTGCTTTGGGTTTAGTGCTATTATGTACATGTTAACACACTAAGATGGTAAAATAGACTACCTGCTAAACAGCATATTAGCAGTTGTCAGTGTGAAAATGTTAGCATGCTGTTGTTAGCTTTTAGTGTAAAGCACCACTTTGTCAGCCTTACAGAGCCGCTAGTATGGCTCGTAGTTTTGTTGATACATGTTTTAATTGTTATTAAAAAAGACTTGAATGATATCTATAATATAATGTAGGTAAAAGTAACAATATATAGAAATTAAGCGATTTAACTGTCACCTACATGTTACTATTATAATATTTGAAAGTACTGCTAACGTAAAGAAAATTAATTATACCCACAAACATAAAAAAAAGTTATACTTTAACAACTAGTGGTGTAGTTGCAGATTGTAACTCCCCTCTCACTAATGGGCCTATCTAGGGTCAGTGATTGGTTTGTCCTTTCTGGGCTACTTAACATGGTGGCTTAATATTGTCGCATTCTAAAGTAACAAAAACATACAAATTCTTATTTTCTGGTGATTATACACTAATCAAAACGTACCTATAAATATTTTATTCCATCTCTGCCAATAGGTCTTCCTAAATGTGACACACTGGACGTTTACAGATTCAAAGATTATTTAAAGAAGGCCATATAAAGTCAACAAGCATGCTGCACTTATCTACTAGTCATAAAATGTTCAAATTCTCACTTGTGCATCCTGCTCCACTAGGTCTGCGTCCACCACTCCTGACTCATCTCTGGTCCCCTGGAACCATCAAATCAAAAACAACATGCTGCAGATCAATCAGTGGTTAAAAGTACTGTGGCTATGACAGTCACTGTACGGTTGACTGGATACTTCGCTGGTGATAAAATCAACTCGTCTGGGAACTGACCTGAAGTAAAACAACCAGCATCTTCTTAAAGTGACCTGAAGTGTCTGCGATTATATCCTCCTCTATGTCACTGCCATAGGCTGGAGGCACAGACATCATTGTCAAATGCTGAGGGATACTAAACACATAATATGTTGATTTAAAATGACATATTATTGAATGTGTCTTACCATCCTTGTATGCTTCAACCATGTCATGTATCTGTTTGTTGTTTCTAGATGCCATGATTTCAATAAGGCATTTCTCGTTTGTTCCAGCTCCCTTGAAACAGAGCATCAAGTTAAATATGAAGTAACTTTCTTAGGATAAAGCATCTTACTATTAAGTAAATGCCTTACTTTGACAGCATCATGGATTTCTTTGGCATCATGGTAGGCTGGGGTTCTCATCAGACTGACAATGAGACGCTCAAATTTGCCCGTAAGCTCATACTTCAGATCCTCAATCAGGTCCTGTTGAAACAACACAAACATAGTGGAGCTATAACTAGATAGATGTGTATGTTACTGCATGGCATGATACTTAAACCATCTTTCATTGTACCTGTCCAAAGCTGCTTTTGTACGCTGCAATGATTTCCTGCCTCTGTGCATTGCTTCTTGAGGTGACCAGGTCCAGTATGGCCTCTTTGTCACTGCCTGAGAAACACAAGGCAACATTTTTCAACAACCTTCAGCTCAGACCTGTCACAACTGCTGTGTGAAATTCTTTGTGCGATCACTCAGCCTACAAGTGGAGAAAATGAAAGATGACCCTTTCGCCTTCATGGCCAAAAATCACGGAGGAGTGAGGCACTCACCGATGCCTTTCATGGCATTGTAAAGACCCTCTGCATCAGCGCTGGGATCAAAGTCCGGAGCGTCTGTGACTGTGCCTCTGAACACCTGTAAGAACAATTGTGAATTTCAGAGGAAATGTTTGATTGTGATGACTCAAGAACACAGTAATGTAGGATGTCTCACATAGAAATACAGCTTACGCATGATCATATTATCCCCCTAGCAGAGTCCCTAAAGACTCCAGTATATCTGAAACAGGATTTCTAATTATGTCTGGGATGTTTTGGTGGAATGAGTCTTAACAGTGGGTGTGTGTCAGATTGGTGCTGACAGCAGCCAGCTGGGTTGTGGCTACTGAGCTGAGGCTACTGGCCACCGCTCAGGGAAGTGTCAAAGTCATAGCAACAATGATAATGGCATAAAACCCAAGAAAGGTAAAGCCAGGGGTAATAACATTGCCTGCTTATAATAACGCCAACCTGGGGGTCGGGGAAGCCCCACTAGGGCTGCCAAAGCTTCACACAATGCCCTTTTGTGATTTTAAAGGGGTGTAAGAAACTGTTAAAAATATATCACGCATGTTAGGGCCTATCCTATCTCCAGTGTTCGTGCTTAACTTGTATTCAGGTTATTTGTACAATATATCAGTTGATCTGTATGTTATTGTTATGCATTGAATATAAAATATAACATCTACAAAATATGTCACTTAGTCAGGGGACGTCAGTTTACTCTGATTAAAAAGGGTTCTCTGAAGGAAAAAGGTGTTTTCTCCTTTCTCCTTCATCGAGTTGAGAAAGAGGTTGGATGTAAAACTTCTCATAAAATACTTATTTTTACTTTTTCAGGATCACAGGTTTTCACTGCATATCCCATTTTTCTACTAGGACATGATGCATACTCCCTTGCTGAGTGTGAGCAGTGGACTGTGTAAGAGTGGCAGTGACGGGACACTGGGACAGAAGGTGAAGCCAAGTCTGGCATTACAGCAGCTGACTGCTTGCACGCCTCACCCTCAGCAGACCAGAGGAATACCTGTGTGTGTGTGTGTGTGTGTGTTGAGAGTGTTTGGGGTGGGTGGTGGTGTGTGTGTGTGTGTGTGTGTGTTGTGTGTGTGGTGTGTGTGAGAGAGAGAGAGGCCAGCATATGTGTGTAGGGATAGGGGACAGTGGGTGTGTACGAGCAGCAGGGGGTCAGGTTGCACACAAAGTAGCTGCCATTGCAGGGGTCTGTCATACCACAGCACATACATACAAACTCCACTGGGCATGTAAAGAAAACATAAAGCTCTGCATAAGGACATTGTTGTAAAAATGAAAGTAGCTGCCAACACTTATGAACATGATCTTAGCTAGGTCATTTTGTCTCTATGGAGTTGTAAAGTAATTAGCTCATTCACTGTGGGAAATAAGAAAACTTGGCCTCCATATTGAAAGCTCAAACTGCAGCTGCTACCGTAGAGATCACTGCTGCATTGAGGCAGTCAGCCAAAATGTGCTCCTAACCCTGCTCAGGGGCCACTACACATGCGCTGACCCTCTGCTTCACTACAGCGACCATCACTCTTCACGACAGCTGGAGAGCTTCACCCACATAGCAACCGGGCCACAAATACTAGCCCCTAGCAACAGGCCTTTAACTAAAATAACCACATTTCTTATGAAAAGCTTTATTGGATTTATTTTTATGAGCTAAATCTCCAGTCTTTTCCTTCCTCCCTAGCAGGAACAAGTGTGAGTTTCACTTCAGGCAAGACCAGAACAACAGGGCACTGACTTATAGCTCGGACAATACATTTGGACCTCTGCACAAGCCTTAAATAATTCGACAAAGCTACTCCCTTTAGAAAGAAGCTGTCATGTGTGTCTGTCAGATGTGCAGGCGCCACAGGTAGCAATGACACCCTACACTGCCGCCTTTATGATGGGGAGGACTCACATGGTGGCAGGTGGCAGAAAAAAGACCTCACTCTCTCCACACCTCATTCAGTGGTACACAAAACCCCCAGCAGTCTGATATAATGCACATCATAGCCTACTTACATAATGCAAGAAGAGTCCTGTCTACTTACCATTTCTATATTTGGTCTTCTGTGTCAACACTGAGCAGGAATCAATAGTTTCGGGCCTAGAAGACAGAGAAATGCTGATGTAGGTTTGAATAGCTGCATTGCGAAACACCCCTGCCCTTGTGAGGGTGTCATTCCCCTCTGAAGTGCGGGAAATTGTGTTGCAAAGAGAGAGTGTGCACGAAGATGATCTGTCATCATTTCCTGAGTAAATCTAACAAAGTGGTCTGTTCAATGTGCTGTGCTTAAAACTTTGTCACCACCTACAGTAATTCTGAGCAAGAGGGAAGAACAGCACAAGAAACAGAGCAGGGAGAGAAGTTTATATTAGACCTCACATTCACTTAAAATGACACGTCTGCAGATGGGGTCTGAATTAAGACTATTCTACCTAACTATAGTCACATTTTCCATGCAGCCACGGTTTAACCTATAAAGCAGCCATTCAGACAAGTAAAGCATATGGAAGGCCAGTTACTACAGAGAAACTACTTCTGCTAACTTTACTTTGTCTGAATTTAGAATCTCAGTGCAAAACTTACATCACATTTCTACAGATTAGATTTTGAGAGGACAAATGTATACTTATACCTATTCAGCTTTTCTACAGATACACACAGAGAGAAAACTTCATCCAGGTTTTAAAAGCTGTGCTGTTTGCTTAACACAGAAGTGAAGCTCTCCCAAAATAGCATGCACAGTTAATGTCAGAATCAAGGTCTGGAGGGAGGGGGACTGGGCCTCTATATACAGAGCCACACCCTTCTCTGTACCCCACACTATAGAATAAACTTGTAACCAACTGTAGATTTTTCATTCCAACTTTGCTTTACTTTTGATTATAACAAAGCAAAGATGATGTAGTTGTGATTGTATCTTTTTTATATCCACTTAACTCAATTCCAACTATCTCCCAGTGTTAACTTGCTGCTTGCTTCGATTAATTGGCACATTTAATAATAAAGACGCATCTCAAAGACTAACTACTCCAGACGCAGTTTTTGCTTCGTGATATCTCCAAACGGCAGAAAATTGCTTACCTTCTCGGTGCAGGAACTGTCGGTGTCCGGTGAGAGTGCTACAGCTGTCTCAGCTCTGTCCCCGATCACCCGGTCTGTCTGTCTCCTCCGGTCAGACTCAGGCAGTCCAGTTACGTTTCCTCTGTGACGCAACGACTGCGGCAGTCGCTCCCCTAGTGTGTGTGCAGGGAAAAGGCTTATGGTAAAGATGATATAGCCTCCGATTTAAAACGTATGTGACCGGGTAACATCTCGTCTTAAGTCAAGTCTACTAAAATCATGAAGGACGCACAGTTTTACGCACAGCTTTTTCTGCAGAGCTGCTGCTGCATCTGGAAAACGCAGACACCAGCAGCTTACGTTCTTGCGTTTATTTTTTGCTTTCTGTGGACCAAACATGTACCTCTCTTTAAAAACACCTAAAAGCTTTTTAAATGCGTGAAGAAACGTAAGAAACACGCACACCTTTATTTAGTGCAAGTTGCCGAATTTCTGACCTTTGTCACATGACTGAGAGTTCAACTGTGAGAGGAGCTTGCTGCCACTGATGTGACAGCATGCCTGCTCTATTTCTGTCCATTCAGGCGTCTTTTCCAGTAAGAGGGGGAAGAGAGCAGACACCAGCATAGTTAGGGGGCAAGGGGGGGATGAGAGGCCATGTCAGCATTGTGGATTACAGAAGGAAAAAAATGAAAATATGAAACAAATTAAACAGAGGCTGTAAATAAACTCTCAGTGGTGCTATGAAATGAGGCACAGACACTAAAACAGGCTTCATACATTAGTTTAAACTGGAATTTACTTTTATCTACTGTCTTCATTATTGTAAAATAAAATGTTGTATGGAGTTTGGATATGATGAGAGAGAAGAGGTGACTTCCAGGAAGCCCAGAGGCTTACAGACAGTCCACTGACACACATAGCAGAAGCATGACTCAGTATGTTTCACTCTGACTGGAAGCCAACCCCAGTGTCACTGACACTTTGTGGTTACTATTATCATTTTCAACCTAGCATCACTAAACCAAGGTTACTGTCTTAACAGGAAGGACATTTTTTATACATGCCTCTGTTTGAACCGTTTATGATGTACCCAGCACCCAGTTCCTCCTATTCTTATGTCTCTATATCATATTATCGTGGAGCTCTAATTTTCCCTACACCAGTGTTCAGAGAGAGAGGGAACCATATGAGGTAAACACAGATGGAGGTGGGAGGCACCAGGAATTAAATGTAGGCTAATTGTTGTATACTGACCTCTTCTGCTTTTAAAATGCATTACACACTGATAATGAGAACCTGACCTGCATTTCTGAATTCACTAACATCCCCAAGGGCTTGAAATAAAGTCATTATCATTTACAGAAAACATGTTTATTCTGTATTGAAAATGATTTTAAATATTTTATTTTATCTACATGTTTTTTCCCTTTTAATTTTTATCTTATTTATAACTTGTAATTATAACAGATTCATTATTTCAGTTTTCAAATCCCTAAGATCTATTTATGCATCCTACAACTCCGTGAGTTTAAAAAACGAATTAACGAAAACTTGTGAAAACAACGACAACAAGAAAAGAAAACAAATAAAGTGAGCACAAAAGCATTTTTGACATTCTGAATAGGTTTAGCGGTTCACAATTCTTACCCTGTGCCTTCCATGCAATAATGAGCACATTATGATCCAATGGATGGGAGTGAGAAAGGCTACTTTGTAAGTAATTCCATTGAGTGGGAGGGTCACACAGACCAGTGTTGTATATATCGCAGTAGAAATCATGTTTCCTTCATCCAAGTCAACAGCACGGATATTTTTGCTTCATTGCGGTGTTTTCACTACAGTCACCAGTCACTCCTCGTGGTACTGAAGACAAGGTAAATAACTTGTGTGTGTCAGATTCATATCCCTGACCACTGCTTTAACTTGCATCTGTGAATTTAATGAAATAGTATGTATCTGTAACACTGCATCTGAGGTGTCTTCTTTGATTGCACAGTAGAGCCATAAATAACACATTAATAAACTTTAACTGAGCTGCACTGTGATCAAGATCAACCCTCTGATCATAAAGCTGCACATCACGTGTGGAGTAGCTGTTATTTAGTTAAGTATTACTCTATTATTCCTCTGGAGACGGCATCTCAACCAGTGAGATCTGCAGATAGGAAGCCTGCAGCTTAAGTTTGGTCAAAGGTACTTTGACCGTCCACACGGGCTGCCTTCCCACTCGCCTCCGGCCTGCTCAAGTAGATGCCAGGAGGGATTAGGTGAACTGAAATCCCCTGATGGGAGATGAGAAGGCGAAAGCTACCTCTCAAAGAGTAAGTGTGCAGCCTGCTGTATGCGTAAGCCATGAAAGGTGCTTTGTCCTCCTCTGTTTCATTAACTCACTGGGCCATTAGTCTGGCAGGCTCACACCTCCAGGTACAGATGGGGACACGGTTCCTATAAAGCAGGAGAGCTGCAACATAGCTGTGTATAGCATGTAAACACACTGTGAGAACATACAGTATAGTTTTGGAGGGTTATCTGAAAAGCAATACATCATAATGTTTAATTGTGGTTGTCAGACTTTGAGAATGTAGTCAGAGGTTGTTGTTTTTTTAATGAAGTTTATTTCTCTCAGTTTTTCCTGTTTCTTTTCTACTGGTTCCTTTCTGTGAAGGACAAAATCCAAAGTCATAAACGAATGTGTACCTTAAAGTCTTGGATTATCTTGATAGCATAATCATGAAGAGATTATCAAAGCCACAGCTCTAACTGACATTACAAGCATGTGTATGAGCATTATACACATATATATACACTATATACACATTTTTTGTACAAAAGAAATCTAATTTCCTTTTGTCGTTAGTTAATCTTCTTTTCATTGCTTTCATCCCTGCTGTGTCAGATATGGCTTAAATCTGGTCTTCTGGTTCAGAAGTTAATTAACAATACAATTACTTTTTTTAAATTGGGCAACAGGTGTAGTCATTTATGAGTAAGGAAAATGTACAATGTTTTTTATGTAAAGCAGACATGACATAACACAGGTAATATAAACACAGTTTTCTAGTTTTTCTGTTGAGACAAAGGAAACTCTGCATTTCTGATAAAATATAAAGGTCTCATCTTTATTTTGGAGTGTTTTTAATTAGATTTTTTCATTTGATTTTAGCAGTGTCACAAGTAGCCCTGAATCAGACTGAGAGGAGGAGTTATCTCTGACATGATACTGCTCTGCTGAGGTGAGAACAAACTTTGCAAATTGGAAAATATTTTTTTTATTGCCAGGTGAAGAGCAAATTATAAAGGAATCTCTCACATTCCTCAGAAATGTTCAAGGAAGTAATTCTGTAAGTAATTGAAGGTTGAGTAAAGTGCAGTTCGGGGGCAGGGCGTTGTTTTTGTGCTGTGGGCGGCAATGAAAACTCCAGCCATCAGCACTATCATATCAGGGGGGTGATAAAGAAGGGCAAGTATAAAGGAATAATGTGATTTGGGGGAATGACGGAAACTTCTAATTGTCTCTTCTAGGCACACCTGTGAAGCAGGAGAGGTGAGTGAATTCAGTCTTATTTTATCATTAATGTAAATTCTGTTAAATATTAGCAGAGCCTGTCATTTGAGTTACATTTTATCATAATAACAATTTCACTTCAACTAAATTAAAATTGTCCAAGTCTCTGCTGTTTACAGGTGTTTCATTTTAGTGTTTTTTCTAAAATAAGTAGTACCTTTTGCCAATGCAAGTCCATTGTTAGACTAAAAATAGGTTTAAAAAAATGCTTGAAGACTGAAGACTGTGTTCTACTGTAGGGCTGATCTGACAATTATTCACAGGTTCACCAATCCGCCCTTTCCTCTCCACTCCTCTTCTGTCGCCTCACTCTTTCTTCCACTTTCTCATTAACATCAAACTGCACTCCCACCTGTTCCACCTGCCCACATCTTTCCATCCTGATCCAAACCCTTAGAAGCATGTCGTGCGGCTGGGTGAAATCCTTTCTGGTGAGCGTTTCTCGGAGGAAGCCCCTGGAGCCCGAGGGGGAGCAGTCCACATTTAACCGATGCCTGACCACTCTGGACCTGGTGGCCCTCGGTGTGGGCAGCACCCTGGGGGCCGGGGTCTACGTCCTGTCTGGAGAGGTAGCCAGAGACACTGCTGGACCCAGCATCATCATCTCCTTCTTCATTGCTGCCCTGGCATCCATATTTGCCGGGTTGTGCTATGCAGAGTTTGGGTCCCGGGTTCCTAAAACTGGCTCAGCTTACCTTTACAGCTACGTGACTGTTGGAGAGCTATTGGCTTTTATTACTGGGTGGAATCTGTTACTCTCCTATGTCATAGGTAAGTGTGATACACAGGATTATAATTGATTATCATGTCTAGTATTCAGTGATTTAGGTTTTGGGAACAAGTTCTTTTATAATAGTTCTGTTGTTGACAATTGAAATTTAGCCTGAATATGCCAAAAAATTTACAGAAAATATTATTCTCTGTCCTAATATCAATCTCTGGCTCAAACTTGTGACTTGCATCCTTTTTCCCTTATGCAACATGTTTAGTTCACTGAAAACAGCTGAAACCCATAAATGATCAACCATCAACAGGAGAAGCTCTTGACCTTTCACCTGCTGTAGAAGCATATTCTTGGCTCTTTTAACAGTGACAATTTTAGAGTTTTGTTTGAGTTTTTTTTTCACTAATCATCTTCTTTTTCCATGTTGGTAACCCCATAAACCAGGAATAACACAGTCGTAAAGCGTTTAAGAGAAACAAAAGGAAACATCATCATCAGTATTTTCTGTTTATGACTACCGTTAAGTGGTGACTCAAACTGATTAGTTTATTGCATCGTTCTGTCTCTATCTGCTCAGGGACATCCAGTGTTGCTCTAGCATGGAGCGGGACATTTGATGACCTCATAGGTGGCCACATATCTAAATATTTTGAAGAAAATGCAGCTATGGGCCTCCCTGGCCTTGCACCTTACCCAGACGTCTTTGCCGCTGTTCTCATCTTGCTACTGTCAGGTAAAATTATAAAACGGGTGTTGTTATGGTGGCGACCGTCATATGTACAAAATAAAGGTTAACATTCACCATGTTTCTTCGTGAAGGTGTGCTGGCATTTGGAGTGAAAGAGTCAACAATGATCAATAAGATCTTCACAGCAATCAACATCCTGGTGCTGGTGTTTGTGGCCATCTCTGGATTCATCAAGGGTGACATCTCCAACTGGCGTATCAGTGAAGAGGCTTTGATAAACGCCACAACAGAATTCAAGTAATGTCAAAGAGCAATATATATATATATATATATATAATGCTGTCTGTGTTTGGGTGTGTGCAGGAGACTGTCTTACATAAATACAGTAGTATTGTTCTCCTGGTTATCATACTGGAATTAACCACAAATTAATCTCCCCACTGCAGAAACCTGAGCTCTAATGCCAATGTGACGAGTATATATGGAGAGGGGGGATTTTTCCCCTATGGCATCAGTGGAACACTGGCTGGGGCTGCAACATGTTTCTATGCTTTTGTTGGATTTGACTGCATTGCTACAACAGGTCAGAGGACCTCTTCTCCCTTTATAAGTATCAGTGCAATCATATATAGTAGATGATTCTTTAATAAATATATGTGAGCTCAAATACACATAATATAAACAGTGACAAAGCGGAAATGTGTGCTAAAAGTAGCCATCGATTTGAAGATGTTTGGTGTGCTATAATTGTTGAAATGTGATTAAATTGTGAGAATTTTACACAGTGCAATTCCTCTATTGAAAGTAGTATTGATATCTGTGTAATATAATATTAAAATCCATCAAAACTGAATTAATTGGCAAATTAAATTATAAATTAAGTGTAAAGATTTGACTGATGTATCCACATCTAATGGCCTTCATCAGGAGAGGGTGTTTGTTCAGTTGTCATAGAGATAGTTCAGTTGTCATCATGTGACTCTGGGTATAGAATTGATCACCTGATAACAACTGAACCATCTCCTTGATATCTGAGCAAACTCTGTCTGATGAAGGTCAATAGATGTGGTTGAAAGCAGAACGCTCAGTACTGAACAGTCAAGATGATACAATAACCTTCCTACTTATTTATAACTTGATAAGAGCAGTAAAGGAGAATTCTTCTTATCTTCATAAATGATCACTGTCTTACACATTATTACTGCAATATCTGTTCATGATGTTCCATCTCTTGTATTACGTAACAAACCTAAGTAATAAATCTTATTAAGATTCTTTATTCTGTTCTTTACAGGTGAGGAAGTGAAGAACCCCCAGAAGTCTGTCCCTGTGGGCATTGTGGCCTCACTACTTATCTGTTTCCTGGCGTACTTTGCTGTGTCTGCTGCTCTCACCCTGATGATGCCCTACTACTTGCTCAGTGAAAAAAGCCCCCTGCCAGTGGCCTTTGAATACGTCGGCTGGGGTCCCGCCAAATACGTAGTGGCCGTGGGATCCCTGTGTGCCCTGTCCACCAGGTATGATACCTTTGTGCTACCAGGTCACTCATTACACACATATTATTAACATAGCATAGCACAAAAAGATTGTCAGTTATATTTCCTATAAAAAGGAATCTGTTGAGTTTAAAATACATCATCATCATCACCATCTGAGGACGGGCATCAAATCACATCAACAAAATATCAAAACATCATACATCTAAGTTTGGCATCAATGTTACTGTCTTTAATTAACTATTACTACTACTAATTAATCAGGAAAGGCCAGGGTCTTACACTTTCCCAAATAAAATAAGACTTTAGTCTGTTTATAAAGCATTTAGATGGTCATGGATTGTTTGCATTGGTCTCCCCAGCCTGCTGGGTTCGATGTTCCCTATGCCCCGGGTGATGTTCGCCATGGCAAGAGACGGCCTGCTTTTCCATCCCCTGACCAAAGTCACCCCCAAGGGCAGCCCTGCTATAGCTACCATATCGTCTGGAACGGTGGCAGGTACAGATGCTACAGCTGTTAGCTATTAGCTTCTATGTACATGTGGTGAGGTTTATAGACTGGAAGTAAATCCATATTGCCTGTTTGTCATCTTTAGCCATCATGGCCCTGCTGTTTGACCTGGAAGCTTTGGTGGAAATGATGTCCATCGGCACTCTGTTTGCTTACACACTGGTGGCCATATGCATCTTGATACTGAGGTATATTTATTTTTATTCCTCTCTGACTTAGACCTACTTAGAATGCTGAAAAACTCCAAAACTCATTTTTTGAAATGTGTTTTTGCAATCAAGGTACCAAGTGGGTCCATCCGAAGACACTGACCTACAGATCATAGAATTAAAGACCAAGTTTGGCTTCCTAAAGCCTCCATCATCTCCCACTTCCTCCACCTCCAGAACAGTCACACTCTTGACTGTATTCTCTGGTAAGTAAGGCACACACCACCGAAGCACATTGCATGCACTCTAGTACCTTTTATTAACCACCAATAATTTATTTGTTTTTGAGAATTCCCCCTGTTGTTTCTGGTTCTCGAACTGATCTGTCATGTTCATCTTTTCTATTTCTGCAGTTGCATGTGTGGTTGCGTTGTGTGTCACCCTGACACAAGCCATAGATGCTCTTGCCAATATGGAAGCGTGGAGTATCGTGATCGTCTGCATCCTCGCCTTTATCGTGGTGCTCAACGTTTTCATCATCTGGAGGCACCCACAAAATGCAACCAAGGCAACTTTCATGGTGAGAACATATAAACTGTGTATCTTACATCCATCATTTTTTATGTTTTTTTGTAAATTCAACATAAACTAACCCCACATCCCCTACTTTCTCTGGTCACAGGTGCCTTTGCTCCCAGCTTTGCCTATAGTGAGTACACTCATCAACGTCTACCTGATGGTCCAGTTAGGCGCAGACACATGGTTACGATACGCTATCTGGATGTTAGTGGGTAAGACAGTATTTCTGCTTGAAAGGTTTATAGGGATTTTATTGAGTTAGCTGCTGAACTGTAATGGTCCCCATCTTCTTTCTCCAGGCTTACTCATATATTTTGGCTACGGTATGCGTAACAGTGTTCAAAGGAAGCGTCTCAGGGCCGGCCAGATGAGGATTGAAACTGTCAGCAGCATAACAGACAAGAACATTATCAAAGAAGAAAAATTCTGAGCTCGGCTTGAGTGGAGAGAAATAGATTGAGATGTTACAGTGAGTAACTGCTTTAAGTGTATAACTACTGTTTTACATGCACCGGTGCTGATCTGTTGCTGTTGTGTTTAATGTCTGTAAGGTGTACAGTGTTGAAACGCAGACAAATGGACAGATGGGCCAAGTTTTAACTTTTATTTCACATTTACACTTTTACATGTTGATGAATTTTGTAATTTATCTAAATATTGTCACTGCCAACACTGAAATGATGCCTGGCATATTTTTGGACATGTGTATGTTGCCTGTATCAATGTGAGAGCCTTGTCCTGGAGCCTCTAAAGTAGTATCAAAGTAGTTTACACCATGAATGATGAAAAGAAAAAAATGAAAAGAAAAAGAAAAAAAGGGCTCAAACTGTTTTATGCTGATAATTACAATTTTATTCAACTTAAATAACAAGTTTGCACTTTTCATACCACCTGTAAAATGTAGATTAATTATGATTTTATACAAATTTAAATATGATTATGAATAACAAGAGAACTGTTTCTTACATATCAAAATATACAGTTAGACTGTAGAAAAGCGTGTATAATGTAGATACAGAAAATCTTGTGGAAATGTCCTATTTTTTTGCTCTTAGCGTGTTCAAGATTCACTTTATTAATTGTTTATTGCTTCAAACTGTAAATACGGAAACTGTACATGTTTTCTAATTAAATATTGTAAATGTATTCCTTAATTAAAAAGAAGTTTTCAAGACGAGTACAATCTGGAGTTTCTGCAGGGCATGCTGAAGGAATAGTCCAGTTCCACTCGTAATCTTGGATAAAGAGCCAGAGACCGGCTCACTGCCAGCAGTTCACTGAGAACAAAAGAACCTTTCACAGCCGCTTACCTGTGTCATGTTCAAAATCATGGCTTAGCTAGTCCCTCAAAAGGAGAGGTTTACATTGTTCTCACTGGGTACAGCATGCTATGGATTTAATCAAATATGCAAAACCCTTAGGATAACAGGAGAGTAGAGAGACATTGTAGTCAGAATCAAATCAAAATCTAAAGTTTTCCTAAAGTTTTACAATCTGTGCAAAAGAAATATTGGTCTAAATGGATGGATTTTCACATTAAAATCTTGTTTATCAAATAATTGTTTCACACTAGAAATGTGGGATCCTGTCAGTGTTTCAAAGTACCTAAAGGCTATTTGATGCTTTACATGAAGCAGAAGAACATGTATGAGTTTGTGCAATTTATTAGTCTAAAGCTGGTCAAGCCTGTGATTTGTTTTACTCCTGGCAAGACAAGCAGCATATGTACGACATAAGGTTTATTGGGCCCAAATGCCTTTAATAACCTTGCCGCAGTCTTCGTCTGGGCTGTGTGGTGTGTTTTGGAGGGCCAGACTCATGCTGCCAGCACACTTCCAGTCCAGCAGCTAAGCAAACAGGCTGTGCAATTCCACATGGAGGGGCCTCTGCCTCTGGACCCTCATTGGTCCGGACAGGCTTGAAAGCCTCCATTGAGCCAGTCAGGAGGAATTTGAGGTACTAATGCCACTCTCAGGAGGAGGAATTTGTGTGATTCTGGTAAACAGCTGACGGCTTTCTTTGCAAGCTCTGCCCTCCTCCTCGTCTCTCTCTCCTTCCCTCCTTTTGGTTTCTGCGGTATATTTTCTGTGTTGAACTGAATGAACTAACAATCCACAGACCACTTTGATATCCCACTGATCAATCATGCCTTTGGTGAACCTGCCCGGGTCAAAGCGGAGACTGGTGCTGAGCGCTCTCCTTATTTGTGCCGTAATCTTCGAGTTAGGTAAGTTTATTCACTTGCTGAGCAGTTCTGTGAACCCGCGTTCCTAAAATTACTAAGGAGGGAGATTTCTGTTGGCCTAATGCATGCATGGCTTACTCTAGAAGTTGACATCTGATCAAATTGATACAATTACCACACACAACAATCTTACTGAATCCCTTTTTTATTAAGACAGCAACTACTTATCGCTCAATTCATATGATTATTGTATCTATATTTGCAAAGTATTCATGCCTCACATGCTCTCTACAACGCGTCATTTATTGTCAAAAAGACGCCCAAGAACAGAGGACCACTCCAGAGAGGAAGCCCAAGCCAAGCAAACTTGGGAAATCAACAAATAAAGGCCCCAGAGCTGTAACAGCCAAACCCAAGATCAAAGCCACACCTGCAGCCCCAGCACAGACCTTCCTCACGCAGGTATTTCATCTAGCCCTCAATACCTTTTCAAAAGTGAGAGGAACCTTCATCAAACACACAGAAAAAATATTGTTTTGTATCTGACACATAAAGGTGCTAAACAAAGGGAAGTTTAAAAAGGTGGGAGAGACCATAAGTGTGCAGACAGGAGACACTCTGGAGCTGAGGTGCAGGGGCAAACCAGTGCAGTGGAGCGTCCCCTCTTACCTGGAGGAGGATGATGATGGAAGGCTCAGGTAAGGTTGAGTTGAGAAATCTTAAAAATGTGTTATCTGTCAGCATGTTCTGTGACATTTTCCTGTTTTGGCTCTGTAGGATCGTCCAACACGAGCGATACAGCGTGTTGACATTAGTCAACACTACTGGCGCAGACACAGGAGAGTACACTTGTTATCCTATGTACTGTGAAGACACAGACTGCAGGAAGGAGTATGACAAAGCTGTCAAAGTCTTTGTCTTCTTTCCCGGTACAATAAATCAACTTTATTGTTGCTTACACATGCACTTCTCAAAAATTGCAGGCCTCTGCTTTATTTCAATGCCAGCTTGATAGGAAGCCTTTTTACACTCACATTTAATCTTATCATCAATCTGCCATATCTTCCCGCTGTGCCAATCAGACCCACAAGAACTATTTGTCCCGTCGTCTGACTACTACGAAGTGATTCAGCTGAGAACCAACTGGCCGACGGTCCTCCCTTGCCAGGTGACGTCACCTAAGGCTAAAGTAACTCTGCACCGCGAGTTTCCACCAGTGGAGGTGGCAGTGGACGGGACGGAGATCTCCTTTAATGTGAAGAAGGGCTTCACCATTCATCGACCCCGGCCATATCACGCCGGAGCCTTGTACTGCGTAGCCAGTCTGGGCAACCTGAGGCAGAGCTCCACCAAGTACATGCTCATCTATGTTAACTGTGAGTGCTGCCAAACGAAGCCATCCATTCACTTAATCATACATTCATTGATGATTGCAGACTATCCCAGCATGCATCAGACAGCAAGGATTGCAATCATGAGCAAATCATGTCCTAACTTGCATACAGTGAATGACCAATTAATCAGTTAGGCAATGGAAACAAAAACTGATTTTGTTTTTTTACTTGTTAAAGTAATTTATCAGAAAAGCTGCAAACAACACTTGTTGGTTGTTTTCCACATATAACTCAACAGATGTTTCAACTCCTTTCGGTGCTTGAACTGAATCATCTTAAACTCTCAGCACTTCACTTTTCATTGCTAATTCAACTTCGTTCAGTATTCGCGTTTTCACTGCAAGTTGAACTACAACTTCAGCTGTTTCGACTTTTTAAACATTTAAACTGCAAAGTTTCATCAGTGAATTTTCTTCTCAAAATGTTGTCTTTTCTAGTTAGACGGTAAATCAGAAAACAGGACTCACAAATTAGTCAACAGCAACAGGACAAAACAGGCTGAACATACAAACTGCACACAGATACAACTATACAATTATTGTTCAGTGTGTGACTTAGCGCTTTCATAACGCACTTATCCTCCACATTTGCCTTCAGACCCCATGGCCCCTCCTGCTCCAGTAATCCAGGCCTCCTCAAGCTCAGTGACTGTGGGGGAGAATCTGCGTGTCAGCTGCTCCGTGGTGGGAGAACAGGACGTGGTCGTAGAGTTCACCTGGGATTACCCAGGACAGCAGGTCAGACACTCAGGAAGAGATGGCTGTTATTTGTTAATGCTCTACAGATCACTAATAAGCCATTATTATGCATAAAAAATATACATTTCAGGTTGATTTTGAAACAAATAAAGGGAAGTATTCGTGTTATTGACGCACATCTGTCTTTACAGCTTACTTTGTCTTTCTGGCTAGTTGGTTATTAGTTAAGAGGCCACCAACCTATGGACTGCAGAGCATCCAGGCCTATAACTATTTACTTATTAACCTTAAAGACTTAATGGCTTATTGTAAAGAGGTTACTTTCCATGCTGTATGTGTTTATTTCCAAACTGAACGGGGCGCCTGTATTGGTTGCAGATTGGAAGGCCTCTGTACACACATGAGAGCATCAGCCCAGTGGGTGGAGGGACTATTCGACAGCAGTCTCAGTCTGTCCTCCTGGTGGAAGAGGTGAGGGACGTGGACCAGGGAACTTACACCTGCACCGCCCAGAACCTGCAAGGAGCCACATCAGCGTCCACAACCGTTAAAGTGGTCCCTAAAGCCAAACCTAAGAAACCATAAAGCATCAAAACTGAATGATATCACCAGATTGCTTTCTCTCACAGTATTAAACAGTATTTTATTTGATTTCATTTCATATGAACACATAATTACAATAAATCATCTCCTCCTGTTGCTATTAGTAATGAACACACACTGCGGCATTACAATGATAACTTGAGATTTTGTTGTTTAAATGAATGTATGTAAATTGTTGTGCATTAAGCTTGTACGTTTTATATACTGACACTGTTGCTCTGTCTTTTTCTACTTATTTCTCCCTGCCAAACATAAAGGCATAGAAAATAAATAAAATAAAATAAACAATAAAACATGATGATGATATTATTAGAGTGAGATATCGTACCCAAAAATATGGGTCACAACATATATATTAATTAACACTGGGTTGTAATATTCATAATTACATTCATAATTGTTTACACTAAAAGAGAAATGTTGCTATACAGAAAAAACAAAATTATGAGTATATATATTTTAAATGT
This sequence comes from Morone saxatilis, assembly GCF_004916995.1. NCBI lineage: Eukaryota > Metazoa > Chordata > Actinopteri > Moronidae > Morone > Morone saxatilis. The sequence continues at coordinate 18,396,876 of NW_023339785.1, read as the reverse complement.
TGCACTATTTTGCGACTAAACAATTAATCGACAATGAAAATAATTTTTAGGTGCAGCCTTACAGAAATGTGTTTTCGCTCAGAAGGATACAGTCAGTAGCTGTATTAGTCTGTTAGGGGGCCCCTATTGACTCCCTCTGTATGAATCCAGGTGTTCACTGCACACAGCACACTGCACAGGGCAGCTTCATCATTTACCAAGAGACCAACCAGCACTCTGAAATAACCCCACCCAGGACCAGGTTTTATTGTGTCTGTCTATTTAGAAAAACACACTATATGAGTTCAATATAACCCATAAAGGCCTCACAGTACTTGCAAACTACATTTCCCAAGAGGTGGAGCTTTTGCCACCAGGGTGAACAGGTGTTGTGTGCATACTGATTTGGGGATGATGGTAATTATTTGGACTTACCTGTCTATTGTTGCATTTTGCATGCTCTGATAAAGTTTCAGATAGACCGAAAGCTTGCTAAATAAAGTAACATGATTGCATGGATTAAAGCGTGCTGAAATCTTCACTTTCAGTCCAATATAACCTAAAATAATAGTCTACATTATACTAAAATGTTGACACAGGGTTCCCGTACAAGATTGATAACATTAGCTAATAATGCAGGAATCCTGGGGGCTTTTGGGGGCCTTGGGGTGATCCAGCCATAACTAACTGTGGGTTTCTCTTCCATGCCTCTGAATGTCTTCCTTTATGCAGCGCATCTACTTCTCTGGTCACTAGATGGCGTTGTCTCTCTGGAAGTGAACTCGGTCCAGTTTACGGGGGGGGGGCAGAAAGCACATGTTTCCCTGCAGCTCATGTTTTTCCTCTCACTCTGCTCTCCTCCGTTCAAACCTCCGAGAGGGAAAGAGACAGTCCCCAGTGTGCGCTGCTCTCTCTCTCTCTCTCTCTCTCTCTCTCCGCGCAGACAGCAGGCTGATCGCTGCCCGCTCCTCTCCGCGCTTAAAGTCCTGGAAAATATCCTGCGGAGCCACGTAAACGCAGTTTGTTTCATTATATAACCGAGCGAGAGACAAAACTGCAGTAGACTACCAGAGCTGGTCCAAGAGATGTCCTGCATGCAGAATATGGTGAGCGCCAATTTTTCTAATATTTCCCCCCCTCCACCACCACCACCTTGCACATGCAGTCGGGATCTGTGTCAGTGTTAGTGCGTGGATAAGTTGTAGTTCATGCTGAAAACTTTCTGCACACTATACCTGAATAAATTAACTTGAAGGCATGTTTGACTGTGTAGAGATTAAAGGCTGTAAACTAGTGGCACGGTGTTGCTTTCAGCTAGATCAGTCCCTAAATCAGGGTTAATCCTTACAATTTGTTTTCACTGTTGTGCTGGCATTTGCAAGATCTTTCCACTATGTGTGTGTGAGAGAGAGAGAATGAGAGAAGAAGGAAGAGACTGACGGATGAACAATGATTGTTTTTTTACCATTTATTTCCTGTCACTTTGCAGCTTTGGTGGTCTCCTGCACTTCCACTGCAGTGTATTGAATAATGTTTGGCCTGCACGGCCATAAATGTTTGGGTTGAAGCTCACACTCCAGGGTCTCTTTTTGATGCACAGAAGTTTGGGGACAAAAGCTGTTTCTGTGTGTAAGAGAGCCTCAATGTGTGTGTGTGTGGGTGGAGAGTCTTGGGGACTGCCAGGCTGTTGTCGTGGAGACCAGAGGCCACAGGTGACCTCTGACCTGAGGACTCATGGAGCGTTGCAGGAAGAGTCCTTTTGAGTGTGGTGGTGGTTATGGGTGCGTGCTGACGCAAGTGGAGGAGCGCGGCTGACAATAGAGAGACAATAGATGTGTGAGCTGTTGTTGGAGACTGTGTTGGTAACCAGTCCTGCAATTTAGGAATGGATTATAGTAGGATTTAAAGATGTGATAGTGGGGTAATATACGGCTGTTGTGTGAGCCTGTATGACTGATCGCTGCACGGCAATCACTGAGACAGCTCAAGTAGTGTTTGGGGTTAAAGTCACCACTCAAAAATGCATTTCTCCATGTCATCCAGCCCACTAACTCATGACACAGAGGTGAGAGATTTCGCCATCAGCCTTCCTTTAGCATGAACTGCAAATAGTGCTGTGTTATCTAAAATTGTGTGAGATCAGGGTTGACTGCAAGATTAACAGTTTAAAGGGTCGGTTCACCAAAATCGCAAACATACACACAATGCAGAAGTTATTATTAGTGTCTGTAACTTCCTCAAAAAAGTAGATGAGTGGATTTTGTGCTGATAAAGAAACTACCTGCATGGCGAGATACTATGTGAGAGAAGACCCTTTAAGGTTGCATTAAAATAAGTGAATCAACTGTTGTAGCTTCTTTTAAAAGGAACAGTTTTAGCATCTGAGTCTTGTCACATTAACACGATCAATTGATTTGCAAAATGGCCTTTTTCAGTCTGCGCTTATTCGATTACTTGATCGGTCCACAGGAAACTAATTGTGGCTCATTCTAACGATCAATTGATTGTTTAGGTTATTTATCTAGCAGCAGCAGCACGTGCTGATTACAGCGTCTCGCCTATGAGGTTTATGATTGCTTGTCTCTGTTTGGTGTAACAGTAGAAAGAGTAGAGTATATAGATAAATGCTTATCGCTTTAGGTTCTGATAACTTGTGTGATGGCCATCTGTCATCTTTTTGAACATTTGAGAAAAAATAATCAATTATTAAAATATTTCCTTTCTAATTGTGTAATTTTAATCTTCTCAAAGTGTTATTGCCACATCATTAACATTCGGCTATGTGATCAAAACTTTTGTGATGCTCAATTTTGTCAATACTGCAAAGCCCATCTGTTGACTAAAAGCATTTTGGGAGATTTTTGATAACAACCTATTAGCACGGTCTGGCTCTCTGCTGCTCTTCTCTCAGCAGAATCAGCCAGACAGCTGATGAGATGTCTTCATTCAGCTGTTTGAGCTCCCAGGGGCTTGACACTCCCCTGTGTGTGTGTGTGTGTGTGAGTACATGCAGCTCCTTACGGTACTGGCAGCTGATGAAACACTAATTCTGCCGAACAGTCAGATGTCTGCTGACCATTTGCTTAGTGTTGCCTAACCTCAAGAGAGGAGGATACCAACTCCTTTCCATCAAGGACAGTCACTTTGAATAAACTCCACACCTCCGTGTTCCCACAGTGGGATGTGAGTCCTGATGTAAAGCTTAAATAAACGTAAATACTACCCTGTAGGAGCCCGATAAACCCGACATCCTTGTCACCATAGTGCTGTTTTCTTGTTGCATGTAAGTGCACTGCAGGTCAGTCATGCATACTACAGTCTAGCAGATGGTGTAGCAGGGGAGAGCTCATAGTGGCACTGTGTTGGTTGACAGAGATTTCCCTTCAGGCCAGCCAGCTAATCAAACACTAATCAGCCCATCTTGCACTCCCTGGGTTTATACTCCTCAACTGTTTCCTTCTCTCTTCAGGGTTTCCTCTCCTTTATTTCCCTATTTTCACATTGTTTGCTCCTAATCTTGGGCTTATCCTATTCTCTCTCCTGTCTGCACTCATCTTATAGACTCTTTATAGACAAGGCCATGCCTGACCGCTCTGAGGAGAAAGTGTCACGCTCTTACACTTAGAGCTTTCACTCCTCAGTCATCTCTTCGCCTGTGGCTGGCCTGATACGCTCTCTGGGCCGTCTGTCGCTGCGATTAAAGGCTGGCTGGGTTAAGAAAATCATTGTGGGACTTGGCCAGGCGTGCACGACTGCCTGCCTAGATTCTCCCACTGTTGGATATAAGGCTGCTCAGAGCTATAACAGTAAATTGTAATAGTTTGGTGACTTTATTGTCAGTAGAATCAAAAGAAAGTGTTCATCGGTGTAAGTAACTGCTAAAAAATAGATTAACTGACCAGTCCAGCCAAACATGTTGTTATTCTCGCAGTCTTAAGTGTGTTTGACAGCAGCTCAGATTTAATTAGGCTCAGTAAAACATTGATTTACCTTCGTCAATTTGCATGGCTTATGGGCTTGAACTGAGTATTTTGTAAGTGCCAAGACAGAGAACACACCCAAGTTAATTATTATCCCCAAGTGGCAGGTGTTTACAGCCGAAGATGGATCTTTGAAAGTATGTTTCCATTCCCAACATTTCCTTCTTACCTACAACTTAATAATTTAAAAGGAAACTACTTGTCCTTGAGACACCCTAAAGTTGCACCAACATTTCTATATTTACAATTGCTCAGTTGATGATGTGTAATGTGAACGGAATTGCTTGTAGTGACAAAACCCACAGAAAAACATCATCCACCTCTGCAGTTCTCTTCAGCTCTACAGAGCTTTTCAGAATCTTTCAGATCAGTGTTTTGCTTTGACAGTTTGCAACTTTACAACTTTGATTTTGGCAGGCAGCATTTTCTGCAAAACACTCTAAAGCCCCACTGTACGCTACCTGCACAGCACTGAAAGGCAGACAGACGATGTAAGTGACTAGTTAGTGGAGCTTAAGGAGCTAAAGAGACAGGTAGTTTCCTCAGGAGTCGGAGGACACCAAAGCAGAGCCAAAAGGAGTGTCAGGTGGCCACAAACACGACTCCACATAAATGCTAATGTTGCACTGTGTCTGCTGGATGTGTAAATATCAGTCCCTCCAGGATTTCACAGGCTTTTTTGGGGGATTCTTGCTGCCTAAAATGCCTGATTTCAAATGCAACATTTCTAAGAAATAGCGATGCATTTTTCGAAAGTTGCAAAAGTAGGTGAGATTTTTTGTATAATTCATTCAAATTTAAAGGCAATTTGTTTGAGTGAGAATACAATCCCTAGCAGTCTTAGCCATAACAACTTTATATGTGTCAGTATTTGTGTTTACATCTTGTTTCTGTTGCGCCCAAGTGGCCAAAAGTGTTTAAGGGCAGGTTACTCTTTAAAGCAATATTCTTAATATTGCTTTAAAGAGTAACCTGCCCAAGTCAAGTCAAGTTCTTTGAGTATGCCTGACTTAAGATGAAATAGATAAGGCAGGTTACAGCAGGAAAACCAAGTCTGCTAAAGTACTATGATCTCAAAATAACACCTGGAATCACAGACTGATGATATATCACTGCGTGCAGGCATCTAAGCAAAGGTGGCAGTTCTTTTCGGGGAACAGACTGGGATGTCTGAAGTATGTTCTCTCTGCTTTCCATGTCCAATCCAAACAAGTCAGAGCTCTTTCCATACACTTTAAATAAACAGCCTCTGCAAACATCATACTTGCTGTCTACTAAATCATTTAAACTACCATTGTGATTGTGTAGCCATAACTTGGATTTCTATAATCATGTTTAGATTAGACGTAGCCACATTATAAGACAGAAAACAGGAACCACTTATGAAAACTTTTCACAAAACAACTCACAGAACATCACAGCTTGATGATGTATAAGTGTAAGTGTGAACATGCATGGGTGGATTTGGCATAATGAGGAGCAAGCTCGCTGGCCCACATGCTTATTTCTGTCAATCAAAATCTCCTCTGCTGCCAGATGAACCAGACCCACCGTGAGCTTAATATTTAATCATTGTAAAATCTACTGTGTCCAGTATTTCCGGGGTTAATACTGACTGCGTGGTTGATTGAACTGCCACATGACTGCTGAACAATTGTTTTATCCTCATGGGACAATTGGGACCCCATGACCTTCAGAGGGGAAAGGTCTGAGAGTGTAGGAGGGTGGACGGACCCCATACTGTGGCCATTGTCTTTAAATGTCACCAACTCAGAGGGCAGACGGAAATAGCTGCTCCCTGCCACTAACTCGCGCAGCATCTCATCCTGGGACTATTGTCTTGTTAACGAATGTATCCTTCTTTTTCCCCATGAGTCAGCCGTGGTGTGTTCACCTCAGCTCGGCCTTATCGCTTCCTCGTGTTTTTATTGATCTTGCTTATCTGCCCGTGAGGAGCCCCCGCGTTCGCCTGCCTTCTCTAGATATCAGCAGCAATAGTTACCCTGCGTATGTGTGTTGGGATGAATTGTGTGTAAAGTACTTTGGCCCTTGTCTCTTTTATTTAGTCTGAAGAGTTGTAGCATTGCAGAACAAAAGGCCACGAGTCGAAGCCCTCCTCTGCAAGTGGGCATTGTTGTATATTTATATCTACGTGTACAAGTAGCCGTCGTCGAGGCAGCTGCAGCTCTGTTCTCTCCAACGGCATTTCAGTTCGCTGTCACATCCTGTTCTTTTTTTACATAAAATCAATACAGTGGATTTAAAGGTTGCATTCAGTTACCGTGACCTGCTCATGTCTCATGTTGGTCATGCAGGTAGAAAAGTGGAGCAAAGCCTCACTTCTCATCTTTTACTCGTCTTGGTTTTTTTTGGAAGAAATTGTTTCCTATTTTGAAAAGTACATGTATTCATTTTCTTGCTGAGAGTTAGATGAGAAGCTCGATACCACCACACATATTTGTTTGGTAAGTATCAGGATACAGCCAGTTGGCTTAGCTCAACACAAAGACTGGAAACGGAGGTAAACAGTTAGTTGGCAGGTACAAATGAGGTATAACATGTTAATTATTGAGCTTTAGAGGTGCTTGTAGGTGGATTTTGTTACCTTCAAACTAGAGCCAGGTTAGCTGTTTCAAGTCTTTCTGCTAAATTAAGCTCAATGGATGCTGGATCAAGCTTTATATTCACAATACAAACATCTGTCTCATCAGTGTTTCAGCAAGAAAATGAAAAAGCCTATTCCACAAAATATCAAACAATTCCTTTAAGAATGGGACCCTCTGTGGAATAAGATAGTCCTGCTAGCTTCTTCTAAATCCTTAGTGATCAAACTGTCAGGTTTTACTAAAAGAACAAATTCCAGACTCACAGATACACCAAGCTGACCAAGGATAATTTTATTTCTCAAGAGCCAGACATCCAGCATGCCTCCCATAGCTGCTTCCTGTAACGTTATTGTCCAGGAGGGCTTAGCCAGAGGAAATTAGTCTAGCCCGAGTTGTCGTCTCGTCTAGTTGACTGGTCAAACAGGTATAGTTGGCCCCAACTTGTTCCTCTCTGCTGTTTCTGCCATGTATCTCCATCTATGGGTCCCCACATTCCTATCCTCTTTCAGTCCTTACTCTCCCTCCTCCTGCTGCCATTTTTACATCCATTCACACATGCACCACCTTCACCACTCCTCCAGGTTCCCAGAGCTTTCTTGTTGGAGCTGCTACGTCGGCCAGCTGGGAGACTTACAAGTGAGAATCTGTGGAATCTGAGACTGGTTATGCCTGTGGGGCCCAAAGGTAATGAGAGGGGTACAGCGGCACCTGCTCGAGTGCTAGACTGGGCTGTCTAGCTTTGATGGGGTTATCCCCTCCTTTCATTTTTCAGCTGATTTTCTTCAAATTGCACTGGGCAGGCCAAAGGGCACCACAAAACATCACATTTTTGCTCTGGAATGCCTTTAATAGCTTGCCAATCTCTACATTGTGCATCTCTGGTTGGCAAGGTGCTTTATTAGATGGGATTCCTGTGTGCCCACCTATTGGTGCCAGCTTTAAGAAGTCCAGATGCCTCCTTCACTCCCCTCAGCTCTAGTGGCCTAGATCACAAGGCAAAGAATAGAAGAGACTTAAGGAGCAGAGAACAATGTCCTCTTTTTTCTCCCAGCTCAGATGCAAGTGTCTCTAGTTTGAGTTATGTAACTTGATACGTCGCAGAACCCGTCCAGTAACCCAGCCTTAGGAAGGGGGACTTACACTCAGACTATTGTCCAGACAGTCCACGCTGAGAAAAAACCCCCACATGCTCTCATTTTCCACTTGTTCCTCATCTGCGCTCTCTTATTTTTTCCTACCCCTCATCCTTCTTTCTCTGTGTTCCTGCTGTCTGTCTTTTAACTCAAGTCTGATCCCTCATTATTGTCTTATTATCCATGAGCAAACAAGGCACATTGCATTGTGGGTTTTTGTCCAGTGAAGCTGGCTCTCGTGTGTCAGTGCAGGGTCTGGATTGACCGCCTCAAAGCTTGCTCACATGCTGGGCTTTTGTCTCTAGAACTGGGAGAACAAGTCCAACCACACCAGCCCCTGAGAGGGCTCAAAGAGCACAAAGAGATGAGCAGGTGAGACGTGGAAGAGGAGGAAACAGGAGAGAGTGCATGGTGAGCAGGAAAGTACCAAGCTCTATCGGGGGAGACAAGACTGACTTATAGCTGCAGCAGAGCTCAACTTAGTGATTTCTCCCAGTTTCCTGCAGAGAACACAGGTAAATCTTCAGTGATGTGGCTGTCTGTATTGAAACCATCCTCACACACGGCTTAAGATCAGCTTAGTCGTCTATTTAGATCGGTGCAAAGTCATCCTGTCGTGGCCTGCAGGTCAGCGGTTAGGACCGGGCAGCTCCCTCCCATCCACACCTCCCAACTGCCATCACAAACTGAGAAACAGGAAGTCATGTGGCGTGATAATCAGTAGCGCGAGCATGAGACAGAAAGAGAGAGAAACAGAGTGAGCATGGGATCAGGAGCAGAGAAGTAAAGTTTCAGGTGGACAGACACACAGGTAAACAAGTTTTTCTTTTTTCCTGCCTATCTTTTTTTACCTCTGTGGGTCTAATGTCATTAAAAAAAAATTTATTTACTTGGAAAAGTCACTGTTACGATACTGAAACTCCACTGTCTGCTGTTTAATACTGGGCTTCAGATCAAAGCAAGAACTCGCCTAACCTGTATGTGTATATTTTATACATTCCTGAGCTTGCTGCTGGCATATACACAAGTCAAACTTTGCTCTGTTTCAAACTCAAAGTGCTCTGAACCCACTGTGATTTAAGGCTGCATTGTCAAAGAACAGCTTAAGCTGCAGAGTGAAGAGGAAAGCGCCCTGATTGTTAATTACTCAGGCATGCTTGTTTGCCGTGGAGCTGAATAGGAATTAGCTAATTTTTTAACTAAATCTTTTCTCCCGGGCAAATGACGTCACACTGAGCGGCAGCCTCAGCCTCCCCATGCACTCCCAGCACAGAACAAATATGCTAATTAACTGTCAATTATTGAACGTCCCAAAGTGGAGCCACATAAAGAGCAATATATAGGATTATCTGCTCCATTGAGCTGTGCATCTTGATTTTTTCAATGTATCCTCTTTCCATTACACGCGCTCGTTTTCTTGTTTACTGATAATCGCTGGTCTGATGGTCTATTTGTGTCCCTGGAATTCCCCCTGAGGACTATTCAGGGCACAGTGTTGTAGCCAAGCTGGGTAACAAGATTTCATTTGACTGACTTTGTTCTTACCGATTGTATAGCTCAAGGGGAAATGTCAAGGTGAGACTCTCCTGTTTCACTGCTGTTGCTTGTTGTCATTGTTAACTCTGCACAGTAAAGTTGTGACCCGAGATGGCTGAACAAGCTGATTTTCAGAAGTTCCCACTGTGCTTCTTCTCAGCACTAACAAACAACAAACACCTACTTTATTTACAGAAAAACACCACAGGAAGAAAAAGTGCTGATCCTCTGACTTGGCATCATCGTGCGTCAGCATCAGTGTTTACTACCTGACAGGAAAGCCTGCTTGGCTGCTCTTATGGTGTTAGGGTGCAGATGAGATCAAAGGAAAAAAAGTTTGCTGGGATGTGATCAGTACAGCTTTTTATCTATGCCTGAACTGGAAAGTATTAACATCTAAAGCAGGCATACTGTGGGTCAATCCATATCAACGTATTCCTCTGAATTCCAATCAGTTTTCAGCTGCAGTCCACAGATTTTCCCATTTGTGTTTGTGCTGAGTGCGTGTGTGGTCTAACATTGAGGCTGTGTGTGGATAGATGCATGCACGTTCACTGCAGCAGTTAAGTGGAGCTGGTTCAGGTGTGGGTCGATGCGGGAACCACTCGATTTCTATCGCTGTAATCACAGAACGGTGACTCCTACATGAACCGCTCCAGGAAACAAAGAAGCCACAGAGAGAATAGAGAAAGAGAGTCTGCTCACGTCCCCTCTATCCTCGCTGTAATGAATTTAATAAGGAGCTAGCTCTGTGCTTTTGTCTTTATCAGCTCAATTTAACACTGCAATGGCTCCCCCGCTCTGATTATGAGGTAGAATTATCACTCATTAAATGTCTGATATTACCAACATAGCTCTCATGGGAACTAGGGTGCTTTGGATAATAGACACTGTTGTTTAGCTTTTTTCTTTTTTTTTTTTAGAATAACCCACAACACTTCAGGGGCTGAAGCAGAGCAACAGGGCCCTCCACATCACCCATATCAGTGCTGTATGGGTTATGTGAAGGCACATTAATTATTACCCAGTAAGAAATGTAAGGAATGTGTTTCTTTCCTCACATCGCTCTCTCCCTTTACATTCTTCACTCTGAACTTCTGTTCAAGCTGATAGCAGCAGTTGGCAAACACTGTACAGGCTTTGCTTGCGAACAAGGTGAACAGAAACCAAACAGAAAATCTGAACTGGATTCAAGATTAGGGGACATGAATAGCATGCCGTTCTGTTGTTTGCTTTCTCACAAATTCCAATGAAGTTAGGTGAGGACATATTTCTGTATAGGGCTGTTTTTACAGTTGTTCACTTCCTTGTTGACTGAAATCTGTGTGTTTAGATATTTCTAATGTAATCTGGCAAAAAGATTGATAAGGAAAAGATCTGGAGGAATAATCATCTCATGACTATCCTCAAAACAAATAAAGAATAGCGCTCTCATTATGTCAGGGACTGTACTTTGTTTATTAACAGCTGGACCTAGTGCCAAAATCATCTTCCACATGAAGATATACAGCACGGTGCTAAAATATGTCATGCTTCCAAGATTGGTCAAAATTGCACCAGCAGTGTAAAGATGCCTCATCCGTACTGTTACTCCATCACCTTAAGATTTACTGAATGTTGGATGGATATTGCTGTTTTTGTATCCATATTTGGATTTGGTCCTTCAGAAAGTCCCCTAAAAGTCCCATTAGAAGCTCTGTCAGCAACCTCTAGCCAACATTACTTAGGACAGCGTTAAGTCTTTTCCGCTAGCAGTTGTTATTTTAGTTGGCAAAATCGACCATTTTCTAGAAATGCTATGCTGCCTTTGTCTACTTCTATCTGAAATCAAGGGCCTGTTGTTTCACTCAAGCAACGATAATTAAGGGGGGCAGGGTTTAGCAAACAATCAATTCAATTTGATCATTTCCTCCAGTTCAACCTCCAGATTATTGACACAGGACTTGCAAACTCTTGTGATGGTGGATGGATGTGAGTGAAGGAACACAGTGTGTTTGTGTATTTGCCTTAAGATTTAATTCTAGTATATAGCATGTTGTTTTTACCACTCAGGGTGATTGGTAGATTACTAGTGTGTGTGTGTGTGTGTTGAGTGAAGGGCAAGTGGATGTCATTTAAAACAACACTAGGGTCAGGTAATTATCCTTATGCTGGTAGTACTAATCTCCTTTTATCTCTCTCTCACACACACACACACACACACACACACCCAGAGGCTGAACTTGTAACCTCACAGAGGGATCAACACAGGCATTCATCTAAACAACATTAGGAATTATGCAATCAATCCTTTTTCATACCACAAATTGAAGACTCTTTGATATTTGAACTAAATAGACTCTTTGTACTGTCGGAAGAGAACTAGAACAGGGTTGTTGTTGAATAAATTCCCACCAAACAACACTAATAATACAGTTGGCGGGAAGAGGTGGCCCTGTGAACACACTCCCTCGAGTGCCATCTTCTCACACTGAAGCAGCCTTATGTAACATCAGTCCGATCCAGATCAATAAGGTTCCATGCAACACCAGCGCAACCAGTCGCCCCAGATAACCCCGACGTTGTTACTGTAGTCATAGCCAGTAATTGAATTCAGAAATACAATACTGTAATGTCAGCAGAGGCAGTAAAGGCTAAGGTACACTGTGCAGACAGCCATCAATATGCCAACAGATGCAAAGAGAGGAAACCCACCTCAGCTGGTTCGCCGTCGAAGTCTTGACAGCTGATTTAGTGGAGTGAGGCCAGGTCAGAGCCAGCAAGTCGTGATCAGGACTGTGAGCCTTCTAAACAGATCTGTAGGGCTCATAAAAATGAAACCAGGTGAATCCTGTTCAGATCCTCTATGAGAGTTTCATAACATTTAGTGTTCAAATTTAGAAGTCTCATCTTTCTACTCAGCATGGAGAGCCATTTGGATAAGGGACCAACTCAAATCAATTAAATGGCTAATATATTGTTTATGGGACAGACTACTTAGTTATTAAATGTTTTAGTCATATCAAAGGATGAACCTTGAGACTGTTTATATTTAAAAAGTAATATCTGTAATGATATTTGCCAGATACCTCGGAGTATGTCACGTAAAAGTGTTAAATTAAAGAAATAATGAAAACACAGAAAGCGTTTGAGTCGTGTTTACGTCTGTCCCACACGTGTCTGACGGAACAGATACACTTCTATTTGAATCAATCCGGCTGTCTGCGCAGGCTTCACTTCAGATCTATTTTTTTCTGTTTTACATGTGCACCAACAGTGATTGTGTGTTGTTTTTATAGACACAACTTGTTAAACCTAAGACATACATGTATGGAAAGCTGTTTAGCAACTGCGTTTGCTCTAAAACTCTATTTATACTATACTATATTCTATTATATTTCATGATTTTTAGTAAAATATTGCTTCAAAAAACCATTAGTGCATCACACAGTGCCAGCAAAACAGTTGGACTAATACTATATTCTTAATAAGAGTTAAAAGTATATACAGTAGTATAATATTGTACACAAGCTGCTCCAGTGTTCCCTAAATGTAGCCATTCTCCGTTGTCAGAACTCACAGAATAAAACGTCTGTGTCTGCTCTTAACTGTCTACGAGCTCAATAGCGCCCTGTATCTACCGCCATGACCAAATATGACCTGTTGACCTCCGTAAAGACTCAAGTGTTCGTCATCAATGAAGACAGTGTGAGACTGAACACTGGGCCTTCAGCGTTAAGCACCGCCACATCTAAACCGCCAGTGAGTTATGTTCCGGGTTTGACAGAGAGACTGCTTCTCGTCAGAGTGAAAGTTGACCTTTCATGTGAAGTTCTGTCTGCGCTCTCATTCAGAAAACAGAAGAAAAGAATCACCTCGAGGCAGTTTAGCTCGAGGCGTCTGACCAAATTTCCATGTCTTGCTTGTGTCTTGTCAGATTTTGACTGATTTATGATGCTCCATGACTGCGTTCAGACGCACAGAAGAAGGAACATTTCATGACCCTGCTCTTCCACAGCTTGGCTCCTCTGAATGGCCCCGGGGTCTGTGGAGAGGAACGGGGTCTGTCTTCCTGATTGTCTCCCATCCATAATGAATAACCTGCTAACAATTAGAGGTTGCTGCTGCTGAGCACTTCTCCGCTGTCATGCCCCACAGCCAGAGACACTCTCACACTCACTCATTACACGCTAGCATGTAAGAGTAAATCAGAGAGTGGAGTTCTCCTTTGCTTCACATGTAGGATAGTTCCTTCCTAGTCGGCCTCTGGCACTGCTCACCCGGCTGCCGCTGACAGATTTAGACAGTCGACACACCATGATATCAGACATGAGTTTAATTGTGTTCACTCTGCTGTAGAAATCCAAAATATCCATTATTATTAGAGAGAATTCACAAGATGCTTGTTTGCATGTTGAAAAGTTGCACTGATAGGCTTAAGATGGCTGTCCTACAGGACTCCTGCATCTCATGTGTTTACTTGCTTTATTTTGGCAACATATTTGGTGATAAGAAGTCACTTGTGTGGTTTATTTGTGCCAGAGATCACTGGGCAGGCAAATGGCATGTTCAGTTATTTTCCACCAATACATTTATTTTCCAGGAAGAATGCACATTAATAAACATCACATTGTTTTCTTTCAACTGGAACATTCAAACTATTCATGAGTACATTCAAATGTCCCTTTTAAGCCACACAAAATATTGTATTGCTGTGACATTTTTTACATTTTCATGGTTCCCAAACAATTAATCTTAAAGACCTTGGTGATACGCAGACTTTTCATCATCATCTTCATTTTGAGCAATTCTGTATTTCTGACCAAATATCTGCAAAATGAATAACATTCCCATCATCCTCAGCTGAGCTTCGTGTTAAAGGTCCAGTGTGTAACATTTAGGAGGATCTATTGGCAGAAATTATATATAATATTCATAGGTATGTTTTCATTAGTGTATAATCACATAAATATAGGAATCATTATGTTTTTGGTATCTTAAAATGAGCTGTTTATATCTACAGATGGCGGCCCGCCTTCCATGGAAACTGCCATGTTAAACGGCCATGGGTCTACAGTAGCCCAGAAGGGACAAACCCAAACTAAACACTGGCTCTAAACAGGCACATTTCACAGACAACCCTCTTGCACTGCAACAAACCGCCATAATATTCTGCCATTTGTTTGTCAGGCTAAATATAATACTGCAGTTCTTTGTAGAATAGATTAAATAAGGCGAGTGGCTGATTTGGTAATGGCTCTACACAACTAACAGCTGTGAAAACTAGCGAGCACAGCTTTGATAGAGCTTATATAATGCAACAGAGTGTGCGCTGTGTGGGAGTTTTAGATGTAACCTGCAAAGTTACCCCACAAACGTAAACAAACTTTGATCATGGAGCAGGGGAGAGAGAGCGCCCAGGGAAGAGGGCAGAGGATCTGGAGCTGCGAGCTATGCATATGCTTTTTTTGGGGCTTTGTTGAGTGACCCGTGCATACACGAGTGTGAGTGAGCGTCCGTGGGAGTGAGTGTTTTGTGCATCAAAAACTGACAAGCCTGAGCTTGTGTTCTGCAAAGCATCCTTGGAATTTGCCTTCCTCGTCCTTCTCTCCTCTCCTCTTTCCCCGTCCCAGTGACCTGTGTGTCTCCGAGGGTTTGAAATGTCCCCTCTTCACGCTCAAGCATTCCATTGAAAGCTTTGTTTTCCCCACAGGACACCTGATTACAATATTTTAGGAGAGAGCGTCCTTGAAACCCTCCTCTTGAAGGCTCCATGCTTTGTTTTCTTTGTGATTGTAGTAAAGTGGCAGTTGTATGGTTCTCTAGATGAGTTAGGATATCATCCTGAGAAAACTCAACCTTCACCGTAAAGCCCCACTGTAAGGCTTTAGAGACCCACACCTCTCAGCAGCATGTTTCTTAACAGCTTTCCTCTTTAGTATGCACTGCTCTAGATCACTAGGACTGTACAGTATTGACAAAAGTAATGTGATTTTTATCATGACCTGTGATGCATACTGAATGAACACAGACGGGAGTGATGTCAGACACACACGTTCTCCGGTTTAATGTATGTAAAACAATATTAAATCACAATATTTAATCAGTTCTTTCAGTTTGGGAATTGCAGTATTCAGGATCACACTACCCCTATTTCAAGATTAACTGTACAATTAGGAAATTATACTGATGCTCAGCTACATCCAGCAGCCTAAGAAGGTGTGCTGGCCAGATATAGCCAAAGTTCCAGTTTAAAGCCTTAAACTTTTGCAAGGACGCCATCAGAAACATGTGCAGCTGATTCAGGTGTAAGTGTACAGTATCAAAAGGATAGAGAGGCATTTTGATAAACTGATGTTAAACATTTTTATGTTTCATCAAAGTTAGCAACTTTTGATTTGAAAAAGCTCGTCAGTGGTTTGAAAAAAGCATAAATCAAGAACAGAGCACTTTTCAATTAGACCTTAACTGTTCAAGGCTGGTAGGAAGCACTGCTTTGATCCGTGTGTGTGTGTGTGTATGTGTGTGTGTGTGTAAGGAGGTGTGTTGCATTTCAGGGGCCCTTGGTTAGTTGAGGCTGGGTTGTAAATCTTGCTGTGTCTCCTGGTTTGCTTGGGCTCATAAACTAGAGGGCAATTATGGAAAACAACTGGATGCAAGATTTCTTCTGTCCTGCAAGATTTGTGGTTGCAGCCTAAAAGCATTTTTACCCTCCTATCTACCCAAAAGGAATTGCTGTGCCTCAACCACCCACCCTCACCTCAACCCCAGCTTCCCGTCAAGCATCGATTGGCTTCTCATGTCTTTGGTAGATACGAGACACAAACTGAGTAAAATACTGTTCCTAAAAATACAGTGTTAGACCTTGGCCAGTGGCCATTAGGTTTGGCGCACTCATGATTTATTCATATGGTGTCAGACACATACACACTCAGCATGACCTGCACTGACTCATATCCATCATGTCTTACCCTGACCTGGGAAAAGTAAGACTTCCTGGTCAGAGGGGGTGTGTCACATTTTATTTGACTATATTCATCATCATTGATTATCTGCTTTCTTTCCTGAGACTGAGTTCAGCCTGAATTATATTGGCTTATTAAGAGCCGGATGCTTTGGTGGAAAGTTTTACATTGGGAGAAATAGTACCTCATGAATATAAACATGAGCAGCTTGGGCTGCTTTGATCTCAGCCTGGCGGAGAGCCCTGAGTGGAGTGGGTTGGAGCTGCCTTTGCACAGCTCTCTCTGCCTATTTTAACCATTTGCATAATTGTTATAACTGTGGAGGCCAGCGGAGCAAAGCACTTGATAAATGTGGATTGTATTAGAAGCAAGATGAGATGCCAGAGTGTCACTGCGGGTGTCTGTGTTCATACATAGTATATATCAGTATGACAGCAAGAGAGAGAAATGGCTTTGAGGTAGTGTGTGTGTGAGTCAACAGAGTGCACGGACTGAGAACTGACGGTCAGGCGGCAGAATGGCCCAGTCATTAATTGGAATGAGCCCAGGTTTGATCACCCGTGTAGCGATGCACCTGCCAGAGCCTTCAGAGCAACCACCATACTGAGTTTCTAGCATGTTTCATCCAACAAATATTGTTCATAATGTGCAAATGAAAACAAAAAACTATTTTCCAAAGCTGGATTTCCTTCCTTCAGTCACTTGGTTCAATTCATGTAGCTGTTGTAAAAACAACTTGCAGAGACCTGAAACTGGCTTGAGATAGGTGATCAGTCCCTCGTAGTGAGCAGTTTTTCCACAAAGTTCTGCTATTGTTTTATAACCATGCAGGAGCCAGCAGGACGTTTAATGACGGTCTAATATCTCAGGCTTGAGTGACACCTGCCAAACAGCACAGATCTCTAATGCAAGAAATATCCAAATACACATGATTATTTAACAGTATTCATGTTTGCTCAATAGTGATCTTTCAGGTTGGATCTTGTGATGACATACCTTCATAATAGAGTGGTTTTTGGCTGTCATATCTAAAAATATCAGATGTCTGATGTCCGTGAATGCACGAAGGAGGAAAAAGTTTACCACAGAACAATAAAATATCTTTGCCAAGGAAATGTTCTTTGTGCTGAGCTTACTAATAGTTTCCTACTTAAGAAATTCTTTTTTTGATTTAAATTTTAAGTATTGAAGAGTTCACAGACAAGGACATTTTCCAGTATGGCCCTTTTAAACTCTACCTGTTCTCTGAGTGCCACATAAGCTGGCTGAGCACAAAAGAAGAATTTGCCTGCCTCAGGTCCTGTTTATAAGCAGAGAGACTGCGGCGTGTTTGTGTGTTTTATGGTCTCAAGAAGGTTTTATGGCTGCTGGGGGTGTTTTTGCACTGGAACAGAGGGGGTCAAAAGGGTGAAATCAATAGTGATCCTTAATGAGGTTGTCTGAAAAGAAAGGAAGGGAGGGGATATTTGGGTGATTTGACAAACCGTGGTGGGGAGGTTGTAGAGAGAGGATTTGCTGTGTAGAGCTGAAGAGGCTCAAACTCAAGTTGACAAAACAATAGTGTCTCTTAGGTAGGTATTTGGGTAACTTGGCAACTGGTTTAGTTTTGTCAAAGTCAAGAGAAAAATGTTCATCATTGTATTGTTTCTGTTCTCTACAAAATGCAGCCTGCTCTGACTGACAGGAAACATAATCTCACACGGACATAATATCTGTTGAAAATGTATTCAGGCCATGCTAGACTTATGAAGGCACACTGATTTGTACATTTGGATACACATGATTTTCATGAGAGACAGGAAATTTGCAAACCGAATAAGCGGCTGCAGTGCTTGATTAAATTGTCCATAATGTGCATCATTACCAGAGCATCTCTGTCTGATTTTTTCACTTGTTTTTTTTTTTTTTTAAGGAAATGAGCCGTGCTGTTGTAACCTAGTTAAATCAGAGTTACATAACAGGATTGTGATGTGACATATGCTGCCTGACCTCAGAATAAAGTACATGTTTCACGTGATCCTGTAGTCTTTTGATTTGCCGTTGGGAAAGGATAACATGAGTGTCTGAGAGGCAAACATCATGAAATAGACATTTCCAAATTGGTTTGGGGTTTATCCTCTTTGTAAACACATTATTTTACATTCCTTGTTCTCCTACAAAAGCGTTGTCATGGAGGTCAGTTTGTGTGTTTGTTTTGTAGTGATGTGTGATGTTGTGGGAAGCTGAGTTGTTCTAGCTGTGCTTTAAGACAGCTGTCTGTGCCAAGAACCACAGCTGATGAAACGTCTGTCAGCTCAACCGTCTTCCTCCAGAGACCAACATCCACTCAGGGTAGTAAAGGGGCATTTTATTTCAGTAAAGGAGGAAAGAGAAAAGTCTGTATTGATGGCAGTGTCAGTCGGTCCAGTACTTCTAAAATATCTCGAAAACTATTCGATGGATTGGATAACATTTTGTGAAAACATTCCTGGGTTCAGAGGGTAAACCATGCTGACTTTGGTGACACCCTAGCATTTCATCTTGTGCCCAACAGCTTTACAGTGAAATATCTCAACATGTAGTAAATCGACTGGCACAACATTTAGTTCAGACATTCAGGGTTCCCAGAGGATGAATCATATTGACTTTGGTTATTATCTCGTTTGTGTCATCACCTAGGGCATGGAGAACTTGTAATGGGCATGTTATTTGCCATTTTCTGACATTTTATAGATAAATGGCTATCAGTTAACTGAAAAAATGATTGATAATGAACATAATTGTTAGTTGCAACCCTAAAAAGCCCAGAATGAACAGGTACCTGGCATTTAAAATGTGAATTGTTTTTAAATCACAGCAGGAAGCATCTTAACAGAAAGCCTATAATAATATGTTTCCATCAAGAGCCTGGTCATCTTATTTACCATAAACTATAAAGGTCTACCTACTTCACCTTCCTTTCAGCACTCATCTCATTTTTGTACTTTCTTTTGTTTTGTTTTGTTTTTACAGAGCACCTCATCCCCCCACAGAGCCCTGTAACCAATGGCAACCTCAGTCCAGACTCTTCCTCTGACCCGTGGCCCTAACAAAAACTTCCGTAACCCTTTCCCAGCCCAGCCCCTCTCCTCCCGTTGCGGCATGGGAAGTGTAGGCAGTCTGGTGGAAAGGCCAGATGTGTCTCCGTCTAAAAGCAGCCGCGCTATCCCCCAGGTGAGACCCAAACAGACCAACGGCCTCCTGAAGAAAGGCTTCACCCAAAGAGAGCTACTCAACTACCTCAATATCACCAGGTGAGTGCTGCCATAAGGAAGCAGATGCGTTTATGGAACATTTAACATGCTGAAACTTTGAAGGTGCTGCAAGGTACCATCAAATTTGACAGGACTTTAGTTGACCTACTGTGCTTCCAAACAGAAAAGAGCCTAAAGCGAACCCAAGCAGTGAAGGCAAGAAGGACATTATCTCTGGCCTCAGCTCTGCTGGTGCCCGCGAGGAGGACAACTTATACGCCAAGGTCTACCACAAAGACGGCACCGAAGTAGATTTGACGAAGAACTCACTTCCAAGTGGGGGCAAATATGAAAAGGTGAATATTGTCGTTTAGAATCCTGAAAAAAGTTCAATTCAAGAAAGTTCTAACTTATTTTTGGATGATTTCAATCTTATATTTTATCAAAGAAATTACAAAACGTGTTTCAACATAACAGGTCATGATTTGGCTTCTATCTCATTTTCTGAAGCTGACAAGAAACAAGTATGTGTATTGCATGGCCTCCTAGAGATCTATTACTATAAGAATAAATACATAACTTATAGAATTAGAGAAATCTTAAAATAATTTAATTTTAAAATAAAACTATCCTTAAAAGCAGCAGGTATGAGAAGGAGTCCTATTCACCAATCACAGATGCAGTAATGACTTCCCTATTGAGTTCTTTTTAATAAATGATATACAGCCAGTGAATGGCTGCTGGGGCTCTGTTAAATTGATCAGTATCACATTTATACATCCCTGGCAGTGTGATGCAACACCCCATAAATCAAGCATAAATAAAAACCTTAAATCTCTTCCAGCTCACCAGCATAGATTGAGAATCTGCCACTTGCTGTGTTCTGAATTTATTGCAGCAATCAAATCTCACCTTTTTTTGCTTGAATTGATCAACACTAGGAACACAGAGGATGTAACAGTATTGATTTAATAGAAACATTGTGATTTATGTTCTATAGCCTACCCTCTTTCCCGTGAGTAAGGTCTTTCTCTCCCCTTTGGCTTACACACAGCTACTTTCTGCTATCATTGTATCCTCTAAATGTGCCCTAAACTTCTTCTCCTCCAGGCTCGTTTTAGGTCTTCTGCCTTCAAGCCTGTCACCCCCAAAAATTTCAGCTCCATGCAAAACCTCTATCCATCTTCTAAGTCGGAGGATGTGGACCATGGCCTTTCCAATGGGCTGCACAGAGCCTACGCCCATGTCCCTAAAGCGGTCTCCACCTCGTCCTCCTCTTCCTCACCCTCCCGTCATGGAGTACAGGCATCCAGTGGTAACAAGGTAACAACAACACAAAGTTTTGATCGGAATACCTTAAAAATATTTTCATGGAGTTCAATTAAACTTGGTGGAACATTGAGGTTTGGGAACAAGTGAAGTAGTTTTTGGATGCAGGATCTAGTCTTTGTACATTAATTACAGAAGCAAAGTAATTAACTACTCATGATTTGTCATTTTATTCAGCCATTATTTGTGACTAAAATTAATCTTTTCTTAGCCTATTAATGTTACACTGATGAATAACTATAATTATGACTGTGTAGGCGCTCTCCTCTGTGCGTGGGATGAGCCAGGAGGATGATAACCTGTCAGACTCGGGCCATAACTCCATGAGCAGCCTGCCGCCGTACCGGCCTCCCTTCCGCCCACACCTGGCTCACATCAGGTCTGCCTCAGCATTATTGTCTCAGCTCTGCTTTCTATTCAAAAGAACTGTTGCTATAATTGATTTTTTTTATACTTAATGAGTGTGTGGGCAGTGATGATGGACGAGATTTTAACAGTCTTTGTGGTTTCTTTTGGTACCATAGCGCATCTATGGGCCAAATCAACACCATCGGCTCCCTGGACCGCACCTCATTGGGCCCCAAGGCTGTAGGGTCAGGGGGCATGGCCATAGGGGAGATGGCGTGTCGGAGCATGGCAACCCTGAGCCGTCTGGCTCCATATGGAGGGGAGGCTCCACCTCCTTATGAATGGACACTCTCCCTGTCTGTTGAAGAAGTGGTGAGTACTTGGAAGATGGATGGGAGGATGAGCTGATCAGTATGATTTACAGATTGGTTAGTGAGTCATGTTGTCTTTTCTAGGTCCGGGATCTGGAGGAGCGCCTGGTGGAGAAAGAACATGAGCTAAAACAGATGAAAAGAAACCTGGATGAGAGTGAGGGCGCCATCGCTCAGGTGAATCTCATTGTATTTGTCTTTTCTTCACCATTAATCTTTACATCCATCTGCCTCTCTTTTGAAGTATAACCCCATCTGCTGTCCGCATGCAGGTGTTTGAAGGGAAACAGCGTCTGTGGGAGAAGGAGGTGGAAGAGCTGAAATGCCTGTATGCCGCCAAGCTGCGTCAGGTTTCCCAGCATGCCCAGCGCTCCCAGCGCAGCCTGCAGTTGCAGGTGTTCAAGGCCCAGCAGGAGAAGAGCCGGCTGCAAGAGGAGCTTGACAGTCTGAAAAGGGAAAGGAGCCAAGAGGCTGGAGTCATGGTAAAGCGAACCAGTCCGACTCTGGAGGAGACGCAGTGGGAGGTAAGGCCTTGGTAGGACAGGGGAGGGACACTTTGTGGAGCACTTAAAGAGTAGTAATTACAGGGGACAGTAGAGATAACAGAATTCCTTCATTGTTTGTCCTCTTAAAATTATAGGCCAGTAGAGTCTGTAAAAATGTTTCTCCTGCCACTATCCCTTATTTTATTATTCTTAAATCTCACAGGTTTGCCAGAAGTCAGGGGAGATCTCCTTGCTGAAGCAGCAGCTGAGGGACTCCCAGGCGGAAGTGACCCAGAAGCTGAGTGAGCTCTTTCAGCTGAAGACACAGCTCAGGGAGACCCGCACAGAGCTACGCAACAAGGAGGGCCAGTTAGATGCACTAAAGCTAGTCCTGCAGGGGACACAGCGTCGCAGATGCCCCTCTCAGACTGCACATGAGGATGGAAAAGGAGTTGAAGAGGGTGCTTCAGCTGGGACAACAGGTAATTTTATGCATCTGTCTCTTAGTTGTGTGTACATATTGTCACTAGAAATGTTTGAGTGCTATGACGGTTCAAAGGAATACACCTTACTTTAGTCATGCTGAGGATCCACAAGTACAGATAAGAGATGAAGTTCATTTGTTGACACAGCACTTAACCTAAAGTAAGTCTGAAAACACTTAAATATAACACAAAACATAAAATCTTGCAACGCCATAACAAGTATTTCAAACCTACGTAAGCCAGCACAGGCCAAGCTGACATGCATGGAGAAAAAAAAGCAAGATAATTATCTGCCACAGATATCTGTTTAACATTCTAACACATACATACAAGGAATGGACAGTTTACCTCGTGTGTAGTCTGATAAATGCACTTGCACTTTGAACTTATCCTAGCCATCCCTTGTGTATGGCTTCTAACACATCATACTTGTATTTCTACATTAGTTTTTTAAGTATGTAAATTAATTGTCTACATATACATCTGTTTGCACACTCACTTGCCTCAAATTGGGCCAAAGTATTTTGAATTGAATTTAATTTAATTGAGCAGCAACGGAGGCATCTAAACTGGGTTTTTTATCAACACAGCAGGATCTTGTCTGGGTTATTTTAAGTTATGATGTTTACATGCTTGGACCCAAAATCAGGTCATTTGACTAACCAGGTCAGGAGCAGAGTTCTCTGCACATTTAAAAGCAGCCAACATCTTTTATTGTATTTCCCCTATGGCTGTGTTGGACTGTAGTTAAAGCCTTGTGAACCTCTTCCTTACAGGAGGGTGTGGGGGCTCTACAGAGGAGCGTCTGCGTGCAGAGCTCCTGCTGGAGCGACGCCAGAGCGAGGCCCAGGCCATGTCTTTTGAGGAAGAAAGGCAGACATGGCAGACCGAAAAGGACAAGGTCATTCGCTACCAGAAGGAGCTGCAGGCCAGCTACTTAGAGATGTACCACCGCAATGAAGCGATGGAGAGGGAACTGCACCAGCTGAGGGCAGGCAGAGAGCAAGGAGGAGGAGCAGGAGGAGGAGTGGGAGGAGGGGGAGGAGGGAGCAGAAATGGGACATTGGAAAAAGAAGTGTCAGAGCTGAGGAGTGAGAGAGCGGGTGAAAAACCAGATGACAGACCTTCCTCTGGTTTGCCGTGGATAGAGAGAATTGAATCATCTGAAATTTGAATGTGACATTTGCAATGCAAACTCTGGTTTCCATGGAAGCCCACATCCACCAGGAAATGGAAAAAAAAATAGACTTGTTTTTTTCAGACTATGAAATAAGTAAATATTTGTACTTACTAAGACAAGATTTTAGAAAAGTAAGTTATTAAGAATTACAAAATGATGTGATAATAGTCAAATGTTGACTTACTATCTCAATAATTCTCCCATATTTTTTCTTTTCCTGGCAAAAATGGGCTTCCATAGGTTCCTGTCCATTTGCCATTTTCTGCCCACGCACTCTTGTTGATTGTTTAATGACCTTATCCTGTAAAGACTGGAACAGTAACCTCCCACAGGGTACACTAATACTGAGGGTAGCTAAACAGAAACACTGCCTGTGCTTCATCTATCCTTGGCAGAAGAGTTGTCAATTCTATAAAAAACACAGCCAAACACTTAGACTGTCCCACTTAAGATTTTTGCCCCCCCAATAAAACTGTAAATGAGTGAATTGAACTACTATTTTGTGTTTATTTGGTAGTTACTTTTTAGTTTGGACTGCTGTATAAGTCTTGACAGTAACCAAAGGATTCAAAGGGATTTAGTGTGGCCCATTAACATCTTAACACCTGTTCAGTCTTTGCAGAAGGTTATGTGGACTCAAGGGTCCACCTGGGCTCTGGGAGGAAAGCTTCATCTCTGGGTTAAGTATCAAGGATTAAAGCTATCTGTTGCTAAGGTACACAAGCAAACTGTCCGCTACTTAAGAAACTGGAAATGTTGAACTTAATTGTCATTCAGTTTCCAGCTCCTGTCAGGTGAGTTCTATATATTTTGTACGTATTGTAAGTTTGATTTTATTGGCCTTTTGTCATTGTATTCCAAGCACACTGTTGTCTTAAATGGGCATACTTCCACATCTTTTGATTGCAGTGAAAGTGATCAATAGATTAGGACGCTGAACATGACTGCCCTGCTTATTGGTGCAATTTGTTGCACATACCCAGCCAATAACATCAAATGCATGACGTAGGTGAAGTTGTTCTTGTATTGTTTATTAATATATGAACATTCAAAAGCCAGCTCTTAATCGACCTTTCAACATACTGTGACTCTTGTCTATTTACTGGAATTAAAACTGTACAGTATAAATATGTTTGTTTTGGATTCACAATAAACATTAATGACGTGGTGTGAAAGCTGTTTAGTTCGTGCTTGCTCCAATGGCATTTTCTGGGGTCAATCAAGTTTGCAAAATGTCTTTATATTAGGGTTTTGTCTGTCTGCAGTTGTCTGAATTAAACTCACCAGAAAGCACTTGTCAAAATGTTAGGAGGTGTAACTGATGGCATTCACCCGAGGGCTCAGGCGCCTGCTGCCTGCTCTGTGTTAATATCTCCACAGAGCGTGCCAATAAAACCCAAGGACAGGAGCTTTATAGCAGAATGAACAGAGCGGTGGAGGCTTTTGGGACTAATGTGGCTTTTAGAGGTTTAGCCTTCAATCCTTATCTCAGCCTATCCCTCAGGGCCCTCCCTGCTCTACCCGGTCCTCACATACCATCTCCTGCGGTACGGACGGCCGAGAGGTGGGAGGTCAGCGGAGATGGAAACATAGGAGGAACCTTGTTTGCTCAAGAAAATAAAGCATCAAAAGTACAAACTAGAACACAGTGCCAAAGATATCCTGGCAAGGATTACAGTTTAACACTTTTAGTTCATGTTATGTTTATGGGTATGCATAAGTGAGAATATATAATAGTGTGAAGCGAGAAACAGCACAGTAAGTCCATAACACAGCTTTATTTTTTACACAAGGTCGTAATCTAAATAGTTATGAGCTGTGGCTGACTCACAAGGCTCTTACCTTGGCATTTAAAATATTATATAAACTGGGGCTTAATATAACTGTACAGCTCAGGAGTGGTTCAATGAAGTGGGATGAAAAAAGATTCTTACCTCATGTTATCTCTCTGTAGGAGGGTTGCAGCACTGAATACCATCAGTGCTGTTTATCTGATGAATTAACATGATTATTAATCATTAGTGCATAATTAATGTGGAAAAAAATGGTTCCTCCTTTTGAAACTCAAATTAAAACCTCTTGCTTGAGATCTAATAGACTTCAAGGCTATTTAGTTTGAGTACTGATAATACAGAAATAGCTCCACCAAGTGGTGATGAAAGGAAAGCTGAGCAGCTCTAAAATCATGGAGAAAAATGATCAGTGAGCTATGGTAGGAGCAGTCCACTGCCACATGCCAGTACACGCCTCCAAAGCTGACGTGGAGTATAAATTTTTATTTTAATTTCAGATGCAAGTATATGAAACATGTTAGAGGATAAATATTTACAATAAAAGTTGCACACACAAAAGCAGGAAATGCAAACATTCAACAAAATTAATATGACAAAGGTACGGAGCGCTAGCAGTCTATCTGGTGGAACACTCGGAGAAGCAATGAATGATTGTCAACCAAAGAAAGAAAAAAAACAGGAAATTCAGTGAAAGTCCACACAAAATATGTGCTTTAACCCATTCCAAGTGAAACCAAGATAAAAATGTTTATGTTATACTCTGACTTAAAACTGAGTGTAATGTTGCATTGTCAGTGTTAGCTTTGCTGGTGCAGGGCTTGCTGAACAAATTAGCCTCACTAGAGTGTGAGGTGACATCACATTTTCAAGAGGACACCAGGAACTTGCACTATTAGTATTGATCATCTAAACATATTTTATGGTACATCCAAATGCCTCGGTACTCGGTGACACGCTTTCCCCAAGTTGAATCACCAGCTGAATAATATATACAAACTCCAACAACACCCAAACTATCAGCCTCAATAGCGGAAATATGTGTAATCTTTGTTCCTTATATAAATGTACACCTTTAATACTAACTGGGAAGTGTGGTATGAATTGTTATAATGAGCCCTGAGGAAATGTATGGATATCTATTCTGACTCGATCTCAAATAAAAGCAAAACCTATGCAGAGGCTTTTTTTTTTTTTCTAGGTATATATTAAACAACAGCCACAATGATCAGAGGACTTCCCCACCCACGACGAGTAAAGCTGAATCACAAGCCTACAGCCACTGCAAGTCAGACCATACGGCTACCATCACACCACTTTACATCTCCAAATCACATGGCGTGCAAGCATTAGGATACACAATGCAGGGGGCAGAGTGAGGCGATGGCACAACCGTGACGAGAACCGCCGAGTCGTTAGTTCTGAAAGTTTGCGCAGTAGTGTTGATTATGCATTTTGCTGTTCAGTTTAATTTACTATTTTACATGAGCCGTTGTGGCGGTTGCAATGAAAAATAGAAACAAAGCACATTTCACAGTAGTATATATTTTTTGTTTCCTTTTTGTCATTGTTTGTTAGATACATACATAGAACAAGACAAATGGCTTCTACAATGAGGGAAATCTTGCTGGTGCAGTCAGTCACAAAAAAAAAAAGAAAAAAGAAAAGCTGTTCCACCATTGATGAGTTAATTGTTCTACTTATCAAACGGATACGTCAGCCAACAGTGACTTTCAAGCTACGTGAGGCCTTTATTACATTATGGAGGAGTAATGGGGTCACAATCAAGAGTTCAATTCAAGATAGACCTCCACAGTTCCCTTCACCAGCAAATAATAAACCTTCAACACAGTTGTTTGTTACTCTGTGGTTTTTCTTGTGTATAATAGAAGTTTATTACCATCCAGAAATCAGAAACTGCCTATCTATACCATTTACCCACACTCACCCATTCATTATCATTCAACTGCTTCTGTCAAAAAAAAAGGAAAAGAAAAAAGAAGCAGTCATCCAACTCAAACTGTCAAAAAAGCTGAGAAAACAAACACTATAAAGTATTACATACTTTAAAAAGATAAGCCTATAACTCTGCAGGCATTTGCAAATGAGTTTCAATGAATTATCCTTTTTCAGAGGTGCTTCTTCGTGAGGATGTTCTCATTACTGACAGACTCCTCACTCTACTACAGGTTGTAGTTGGACCATCCCCGCTGGACTCTGTATACTACGCAAAGTTGGAGGGTCCGAGGTGGGTTACAGGATGGCCAAGGCTGTCCAGAGGAGCACTGGGATAAAACCTTAATGCTTACAATAACAGGCCAAAAGGCCAGGGACAGAGGAAAGAGGGCCAGAGCAAATGGTCCTGGAAATGCAAAGAGCTCCAGGGAACTTCATCCTTACTCATGAGGAGAGTGTGCGGTATCAAAAGTAGATCTGCTTGGCATGTGACGGATTCTGCTCCATGGGGCAGTACGGACATTTCAACCTGGGGACGAGAGAGCGGAGGGTGAGGAGAGCATGAACAGGATGTTACAGTTTGTGTTAGTTTAACAGACTACATGGGTTGTTTGGCTGATTAACTATAAATCTTGCACACTTTATATAGCTGGTCATCTTCTAGAATAAACATAGTTTTTGGGTTGATTTCTTAATTTTTTAGGAAGCCACTGGTTTCCAATCATTTCACCACAGTGCTGCAGGTTCAAAACACGATTGCTTGGCTGTGTTTTTTGACAAGTGTTACTTCCTAGAAACTGCAAATTCCATATTTTGAGAAGTCGCACACCCAAGTTTTTCAATGCAAGAAACGTGAATTTTAGCTATCTGTCTTCTAATATAACTTTAAATTACAATGCAATTATGTGCTTGTGTACATTACACTCCAGGCTTAACATGCACGCTTAAAAATAATTCCCAACGAATGAGCATGTAACATTTAAATTTTGTGATCCAAGATAATAACACATAATAATACGTTTTTTAGCCATTGTCTCACACACAACCTTATCCTGGCATCAATCAACCAGGCTGTATTGCCAACTTACTTCCCAGCATTAGTCAGTTTGTTGAGGGCATCTCTGGAGATGACGTGGCCACAGATGAGCTTCATGGGGGGGTTGCTCTCCGAGGTCTGCTGCCTGAGGATCGGGCAGGCGAACACAGAGTGGTACCAGCACTTCTTCCCGAGGTCGATTTCAATCTACGAGAACAAACATAATGTCAATCAACTGAATGGTGGAAAAGAATAAAAAAAGGAGTAATACATGGAGAAATTCAACGGTACTTACAGGCAGCTCGTCTTTGTGCGTCCAGACCCCGCTGCACTGTCTCTGCTCTATCACCTGCTTGATGTTCATCAGCACTGGCAAGGCCATACAGCCCGATGCAAAACTGCAGAGAAACAGACAGTTTGATTCATTTCGACTGTAGCTGAAATCTAAAAGCACAATAATAAAGGGTGTTTTAACCTCAACTTTCATATAAATGTAAAGCTTTTTCTGTGTTGTTCGTGGTTTTCTAACCTAACACTGAGCGGAGACTCTACAGAGAGGCCCAGTAAAGCGCAGGCATCCCTGGTGAAGATATTACAGATCTCAGCCCACTGATTTGTCTCCAGCAGGCCGCGGTATGGAGAGTTCTCTATGCCATGACGCAGGTACACAAGACTGCCCATCAGAATCTGAATATCTGCAGGGATAAAAAAAGTACAGGTTTGTCAAACAACAAACTGAACATTACATAAGTGTTGTGAAGTAGGCCTCATTTAATCAGGTATTTGCCTCAAGAACATTTCATCCGTTTGGTCAAATCCCAAATTGTTGTACGGACTCTGCTTAAAAGAGAGTCTTTGAAGTTAGGCTCGGTTAGGGGTTATTGTCTACCTCTCTGATGCTGAGAGGCGAAGGGCTGGAAGTGCCTGGCGTACTGCAGGGCCTCCATTTGGTTGCCGATTCCCCCACTGAGCAGGCTGATAAAGTACAAGCGGTGCAACTTGAATTCTAGACTGCTGTTCAGGTCCAAAAGGCGCTGCCGATTCGTTACAGCCCACCTAAGAAGGCACAGGCATGAATAAGTACAATGGACACAATACAGTTCTTTTAATCATCATTATGTGTTCAAACGTGAACTAGGCATGACCAAAGTAAAACTAATCTTAACAGAAATTCTCTCAAACTCAAACATATTTAGGAAGTTCGCCTCTAAGTGCTTTTAACTTAAGGCAGCTAAAATCTCTGTTGATGTGTGAAAACAGTCAAGTCACTTTATCCACTTCACAAAGATGTCGAGACACAAATAATAGTAAAAAGAAAGAAAACGTACTCTAGTGCCGGCCTGAGGTCCTGCATCCTCAGAGCTTCAAGAATTCTGTTCAGCTCCAGAAAAGGCTGCTTCATACTCATATCTATAACTACACCAGACTCCTAGGAAACAGAAAAGGGCATTAAGGATTATTAGGAATTAGGAATTGTTCCATTAATTATTCTGAAAGGAAACAAGGATTACACTGGATTTGAAGTGCCGTAATGTCGCCTTATCTTGAAGCCATCACAGTTTCTTACCTGACAAAGATCCTCTGCTACACTGAGCATCCCTTGTCTGTACAGGTGCTCCACAATGGTCTCACTCAGGTATTTCTGTCTCTCTGGGGTGTCCCACACTGTCTCTGCCACCACAGCACTGATCTCTGCATCGAAATTCTGCAGAGACGCATATCAGAGATTAAGTATATGTACGCCAACTGTTCAAATGGTACACAGCGCTGCTCCCGGTCCTTACCCTGTCGATGGCTTTGCCCACTTTCGACACACTGCCATGGATGTCCTTATGTCGGGAGGCGAGCATCTGCACTGTTTCTTTGATATTCTTACAACACTGTGCCATGGTCTGAGATAGGACTGATAGGTCTGCATCTTGTACTCCTGCAAGAAAGACAAAAGAAAAGGGCTTGTGTGAATTAAAACTACCACAAACATAAGATTAAATTCACTCAACTTGCAAATATTACACACATACATTCAGTCGCCTTAGGTGCATCGGTTTTTCTTACCAAAAGCAACTAGCTGTCCCCGTATCTCACAGACGCTGCGCAGGAGCTCGTCTAGCCTCTCCTCAGACTGGTGGCCGTACATTACAAAGCGATGGAGCACTTTCTCCAGCTCCCGCTCAACACATGCACACTGTTCCATGGTTCAGACGGGAACACTCACACACACGACAACAACACCTACATTTAAGAGAGAGAGAGAAACAGAACAAGAGAAAAATACAGGTCAGTGCCAGTGAACTATTATTGTATCCCATATAATAGATTTCTTGGCTGATAGCAATATTAGAGAGTTTTAAAACATTATAATAGCTATTATTATTTTCTCAATTAATCAGAAAATGTCAGAGAATGTTTTTTTATTTTCTATGGCCCAAAACCCAAAGATATAAGACACAGAAAAGCAGAAAAGCTGCACATTTGAGAAGCTGGAACAAGGTAATGTGATGTTATTTTGTTTGACAACAACATAAAACAATGAATAAATGTTTTTTAGACAGAATTACCAGTTGATCGACCAATCATTTCGTCTCTGTTTTCTTTTACACAAACACAAAGCAGAACAAATCGTTTTAATAAAGAATCCCATAAAATACATTTTTAACATTAATGTAACCCTCAGCGCTTTGTAACAGCAACATATTGATTTCTGAACTGCTAATTCTCGCTACCAATCAGCCACCAGACACACAGATACTGATATATTAGCTCATCTGATGTATTGATCAGGTTCACATAATAAATGGTTTTATTTTCTCTTTTCAGTGAACTCAGTCTGCGGATCTTTTGTAGCTTGCTACTGTGGATTCAACACAAAAGAAAAACCTACAAATGTGGATCCTGCATCTTTTTTTTTATTTGCTTTAATGTCACAAACCAGTTTCCTGCAGCATTCCCAGAGGTACATTGTTTTAAAAAGACATTTGACAGCAGGTGTAATCATTTTTTTGTGCTTTTTTTAAATCAAGAGAAGGTAAAAAACAAACGTACCCAGCTCTGTCCGGATTAAAAGTTTGCTCTGGTGTAAAACTGCTAACAAGTAGCTCGGCCTTTCCAGCATTAAACGCAGGCACACTGTGTACTCTGCGGCCTGCTGTTTACTAACGTCAGTCGCCACCAGCGGCTCAAACAAACACAAGTATAATTTAATCACCAGGCGACGAGAGGACATCGAGACTGGTGACTGTGTTTGAGCAGCTCGTCTGCATTCAGACACTATGACTTTCTTCACCAGCTGATACGTAAAGCTTTGCTGTAACTCGGTTATTGCAGACAGAAAATGTCCACCTGAGCTAGCTGGTAAACCGCGACAGACCTAACCAACATAAACACAACTCACTATCTCTATTTTAACCTTATATTCCATAATATCACGAACCAGCCAGGATGAATATGAAGCACTACGCATTTCGCTTCGATGCGGTGATTTAGAAGAATGAAGCTATTATAAACAAACCGTATCACAGTGACTGCTAGCAGCCAGGTTACTTTAGCTGACAAGGCCCAAATCATTTCAGGAGAGAATGACAACCCGCTTGTTTTCATTATTTTTGCACCACTCACACACTTTAAAAAAAAAAAAAACACCCGTCGCCGTTTAAAGTTAAACTCAAGATACGTTTAAATAAAACGCCACTCACCTATCTGCTAATTAGTTAGCAAACATTAGCGTTAGCCACTTGCCTGTTATGGCAACACTTCACCAGCAGTCGTAATGCGGATCTTCCTGTGTCGCATTCTGCGTTAACTGGGCCTTTCACAATAAAAGTCGTTTACTCTGCGACATCAGACACTGTGAGCTCTTCGTGCATTGTGTGATTTTCACTTTAATCGGATTTGTCTCTTGCACACGAAGCTGTCACAACACAGTAAAGATACTGAGGCATCACCATGTAAATTACAGTTTAATACAATGCAGGTTATGGTAGATAGATAGATAGATAG
>NW_023339785.1:18345062-18364410 GCF_004916995.1 Morone saxatilis | reverse complement strand
TACTGATTGATGTGCTTGTATTCTTCTTATATTATATTGTACAGTGTCTTTGAGTATTCAGAAAAGCGCTTTTTAAATAAAATGTATTATTATTATTATTTCCTTCCCTCCTGAAATGCGGTGGAGTAAAAGTCTCAATATTCAGATGCAGTGCGAGTGCCTCAGAATTGTTCATCATAACCCAAAAAATGTAAATATAGTTAATATTAAATAAAAGTAGCTTGGCCATGCAACGTGAATAACATCCTAGATATAGATCTGAAATGTGATCTTATGTTTATATTATTACTGTTTACTAGCACTTGAACAAATCATGAGACTGGATCCTTGTTTAGCATCATATCCCACAGATAGAACGCAAGCAGAAAAAGTAGCCGTGCTTAATTTTAAAAAAGTAAGTCATGTTTATCTTCTTCACACGGTGCCAGACAGCATCTGACATTTGCTCAACATGTGGACACAGACATCAGTCCCTCTGCCCTTGAGTTAGAAGGTTATTATACATTTGTCTGCTTATAGATGCCCACACAGCGTATTGTTTATGCCTGGCTTTTTGGTGTGTCGCATTGCTGAGGGTGAAGGTGGGTGAGGTCTTTGCACTTGAGCAGGCGGGTGTGACTAATCTATCAGTGATGTAGACTAAAGCTCCCCATTGCTGAGGTGCTTAGCATTCTTTCCCTCTGAGTCCTCTTCCAGTCTACTGTGCTGCCATAACCACAGAGGTTCAAATTCATCAGCACTTCTGTCCACTATTTCACCCAACTCATACCGGGCACACACATATACACATGCATGTTGTCCTTTCCAACTTTATTGCTCTGAAATACCATTTTTTATACTGTCACTCTGTTTTCCAAGTAACATCTGTGTTTATTTGTAACACATCATGAAACAGTGTATGCCAGTTAACTGTATAATCATGTCATCCATCCTCTCCTTAGTACAGTCAGAGGGATGGTGATACATGCCTGTCATGCCATTAGAGTCTTCAATGAAATATGAAAGCACTTACAGGATATCTTTGAAAGGAGATCTGGAGTCTATAAACACTAGTCTATAAAAAATAATTAATTTATAGAGAATTAATGGTGTAAAAAAAAAGATATATAGGTGATGTATAGCTCTGTGAGTAGCCGTATTGCCTTAACTCCACCAAGGTCAAGGGCTTTTGGTTACACACACTAAAAATGTGTGCACTTGCGACAATGTATGACACTTCAGACAGAAAAAGGGCCAAATAACATATGTATGATGCCATACATATAATAGATTATTGACTTTCCAGTGTTGAGAGCAATCTCTCAACCCCTTGATACGATGGATATAATATACCCTCAGTCACAGATTTATGCAACAACAGTTGGAGCTGCAATCAAAGATTTTCCATTTGCTTGCCCCGAATGACTTAATGACTCAGAATGAATTGTAATCTCATGAGGTATTAGGTTAGGGACAGAGGGATTATCCAAAATTACTGCCATCAAACATGCCCAGACAGCCTGAATGTGACTCAGATGGTGCTGCTATTGTAGCAACAATAATTAGTACAGTAAAATGACATAATCCCTTTTTGTTTGACAGTTTTGTCACGGAAAGTTTTAATTGGCTGGAGTGGTCTTTTGAACATGAAAAAATCCAGACGTTAAAAGGAGAAAACATGCCTTAAAACATGTGAGAGCACCATACCGATGTTATGCAAGTGTTGCTAGCTACAACGTATTGCACAGGAGTGCTGCATGTGAGCTGTCAAAGTTGGGTGGTCTGTGTTAACCTTTGACTTGTTGTACCCCAGCTTTATCTTAGCATTCACGTAAACACATACATACTGTACACACAAGCATACGTTATTTATTCCCTCATTGTTAAGTGTAATCACATACAGTATACAGTAGTGGTTAGGTAGACAATATGTGGGGCGGGGATGAACTTCAAGCTCTGTATTTCCCCTTTCTTTCCCCACCAGCATGCCCTCAGCTAAAGCTATGGCTATCTGGCCCTGATAGTATAGGTCTATATATAGAGGAGCCCTGTGACTGAGCTGCCTGTAAGTGTCAGATTCCAGGCGCACTCATCCGCCCTGGCCGGCTCAGCACCTGCTGCTAACTATAAACCCACCCGCCCCCAGCGCTGCACCCCAGCCCAGCACACAGAGGAAAGCTAATGTCCAACCAAACCCCAGCCTGGAGAAGAAAAAAGATCCAGGTTGGACTCTGTGAGCAATTTCCCCGAGGCCAGCTCATAAGGGAGGGGCAGAAATAGAGATGGGAGCATTAGAGGATGTAATGGGTCTAAGCGAGATGCCCCGCTTTGCTTCTTCTATTCAAGTCTGATACATGGCAGTGCATTTTGCATTCTGAAGCTGTCTAGCCAGTGTGGCACTGCCAGACTGAGCTGTGCAGGGCTGCTCATTCCTAGATTCAGCTGAGGATTTTGAGAGACAGTTCACTGGATGAGGGGCAGATATTGCAACACAGAGGAACTCAATGCCCTTGGGAAAGCCTCATCATTGGCCAAAGGTACAGTACCAATTATTCTGTCTTTCTCTATTTGCAAAGGGAGCAGTCTCTCTTTCTCTTGTCAGTCCTACACCAATCCAATATGGAAACTTAGATAAAGGGTATGTATTGTGCAGAGCTAATCTAAATATTCTCACTTTCCATATAAAATGGATAAATCTCACTCTTTGTAATTTAAAATGAGTTGCATGTCGTATATAATGTCTTGATGAAATCTTTTGAGATTTTAAGCACATGTAGAGATACACTGAATTTCTGGTATCAACTCAGAGTAAATGTTTGCTTATTGTCTTGTGTTGATTTCAAGTAGCATGCAACTGGATTTTATAGCATTTTGACAGTTACAGTATGTTAATGTTCTGAACCCCTTTTGGAGAATTACAATCTGTGTGCTGTAGGTATTCTCAGAACATTTGAGGGTTAAAAGCTAAATTTGCTGTTGACAAGCTGACAAAATGGAAATAATGCACAATGCTTTAGCCTCTGTAGTTGCTATTAATAGGCTTTTGGCTCTTAATGATATTCATCAGTATTCCTGGTGATATAAATGAATAAGCTACACACCCTCCAGGTGACCATGTCTCATTTCCAGTCCAGGAACAGAGCCTAGAACACACTAGAGGAGCAGACTGGACTGGCCAAAGTGAGAATTTGGAGCTTGTGGACGAGCAATGGACAGCTGGACTCTCCAGGGGGACAGCTACTCCTTCCTGCGCAGTGCGCCCCGCACCTTTACCCTGTGCCATCGTGACGGCACCCCGAACCACGTTGAAATCTTCGACATCATCAACGTACCTAGTCAGCGCAGTGCAATTTCCGAGACTACCTGCCTGTGTGACATTTTTGGAGACGACTGTGAGTCACCCTCCCTCCCAAGAAGCCCTGCTGTAGCGGCTTTTGTCCCTTCCCAGAGGGAGGTGGATGGGACAGCTGCTGCATCACCCCTGGTTGATGA
This sequence comes from Morone saxatilis, assembly GCF_004916995.1. NCBI lineage: Eukaryota > Metazoa > Chordata > Actinopteri > Moronidae > Morone > Morone saxatilis. The sequence continues at coordinate 18,360,939 of NW_023339785.1, read as the reverse complement.
TCTGAACGACTCTTCAGGCTCTTATCACACTGCACAGGGCTCCAGTGAAGGAGAGGAGGGCTTTGAAGATCCAGGAGAAAGGGTTTACAGCCCCCCCTTGCAGAGTGAGTCTTCTGAGAGGCCTAAGGGCGAGGGACTGAGTTTAGGGCATCAAGAAGTTTCTGAGGACAGTAGCCCAGATTTAGAACCAAAAAGTAAATCACCTGAAACTCAGCTTAGTAGGGCTCACAGCCCGTCATCTGAAATTCTCAACACTGGTGAGAGGACCCCCTCTCTTGGAAATAACAGCCCCTATAACCTGAGTCCAGAGGGGAGAAGGTCATCCTTATCTTATTCCTCAGTTGAAAAAAGATGTTCACCATCGCCACCTAATCCCAGACAAGCGCATTCAGAAGCTGATCCAAGGAGAATTGCTTCTACTGTCAAAGATAGATTCAACAGCCCTTCACATCAGTCTTTAACTCCAAGTCCCTCCTCTGAACCTAGGAACTGTGTCAGCTCATGCTCTTCTGAATCAGTGAACACCCACTCTTTACCTGAATTCAGCGTAGCACAAGTCTCACCTGAGCCAAGGAGCAGCGACTTTAATCAACACAGCAGTCCCTTACCTGAGCCCACATCCAAAGATTTTTCTCTAGATTTGACAGAATTAGCCGTTGAATCTAGAGCCCTCTGTTCATCTCCTTTACCTTCATCCAGTAGTACAGATTTATCCCAGTCAAGAGAAACACTGGTCTCTCCTGAGCTGAAGAATAGGTCCTACTCCCCTGATACTCAAGCACCATCTCCTTTTCCTGAGCTAAGGAGAGTCTCCCTGCCTGATCTCTTCAGCAGAGGTTTCACACCTGATATTGAAAATTCTACCCACACCCCTGAGCTGATTTCAGATTTTTGCACTGCAGGAAGGGACACCACAACTACTCCTGAGAGCCAAGATACAAGCTTATCAGTTGAACCAGTCAGCACCGTGTCTACACCTGCCCCACGATACACACCTCCCTCACCTGCAATAGCAACATCTCCTGAGCTTGCATGGAGTAGTGTCTCACCTGAATTAAGTCACACAGCTCCCTCACCTGGCCTGCTCAGTGCTGCTTCTTCAGCTAAAACTGGGGCAAGAACTCCCTCTCCTGACCCCTCACGTAAAATAAGACATATTTCAACTCCTTCTGAAATCGGGACCCAGGTGTCTACATCTGAGGTAAGTTATAGTTTATCTCCTTTGCCTGAAGTTACGAGCAACTGCTTTCCCATCGAGCACAGATATACTGCTCCCTCACCCGAAATCAGGATTACAGCCTCCTCACCTGAGGTCAGTAGGAGAGAGCAGCCTTCTGAAGTGCAGACATCAGCCTCGCCTCTCTTAGAGCCTCACTTTGACTCTGCCTCATCAAGAAGCCTCAATTCGTCCCCTCATATCACAGGGATTTCTTACTCTGTTGTTCAGCCTGAGGACAGGGGCACTCCCCCATTTCCTGAGCTCTTACGTCTCTCCACCCCTGAGCCTAATAGGACACGTGTATCCCCTGAGGCAAGGAGCCCTGCCCCAAGCACAGACAGTATACAGAGCAGTATAGCAGAGTCCACTGGTACACCACGAGACTCACCTCATATTTTAGGGTTCACAAGCTCTGTCCTGCAGCCTGAAATAATTCAACCTAGCTACAAAACATCTTCACCTCAGCCAAAGCATCACACTCCCTCACCTGAGCCACGATATCAAACCCCTTCATCTGACCAGTATCAAAGTCCCTCACCTCAGCACAGAGGTAAAGACCCATCACCTGTTGCCTCATCTCCTGAGCAAAGGTGTCATCAGCCTTCACCAGCAAAACTCTCTACAGAGCAAAACCCTCAGTATACGCAGTCTACTCCTTCTGTAAGAAATACACCCGAGGTTGAAGTGGATTCATCTTCAGGTGACATTACAGAAACAAAGTACCCCCCACATTTGGCTAAAGAGAGTGTGTCACCCTCATTTGAATCAGACAGGGGAGACAAATCAGTTGTAGCTGAAATCAAAAGCAGATCACCAGTGGTGGTAGTTCATTCAACTGAATCTACTTCACCTTACTTAGCAGAGCAAAAAGTAGACAGTTCATTGAAACAACAAAGTACAGAGAGGGAAGCAACACCAAAGGAAGCAAACCTTCAGGATAACTCAAGTGTAGCCTCCTTGTCTGAGGAAAAACTAGTAATTGGCCCAACCATTTTTCAGAAAGAAGACACTTATAAGAATCCTCCCATTGGAATCAAGTCTCCTTCTCCTAATCGTCTTGTCTCTAAGGACAAAAGTCCATCCAACTTAGCTGTGCAGAGACCGGAAAACCCACAGCCTCAATTCACTCCTTGTTCCCTAACTCCTGAAAGCAGCAGTTCATTAAAATCAGTTTGTACACCTGAGCGCGTCAGAAGACAGCTGTCAACCAGCGTTAGACGTGAAAACAAAGAGAGGTTCACAGAGGACATGGCCCACCATGTAAACAGACGGCGGACACCCTCTCCACCACTCACCAGGTTTACACCTGTGCACATTATAGCCCCTGAGAAACCATACAGACAGTGGCAGAACAGAAGCCGTAGCCCCTCTCAGGTTGTAGCATCCTCACCAAGTGGTAATTTAAAGAAAGCGGTGACAAATAGGGAAAGCCCCAATGTTGACCCTGTTGACAATAATAGCCAGGCCCATTGGGTCAGGCAAGAAACGCAATTGGAGATGGAGAAGGAAATGCAGCTGGAGGAGGATAGAGAGGTAGGTAGGGAGAGGCGAATGGATAGGGAGATGGAGAGAGAGAGAAAGAGGGAGGAGCGGCTTCCTGAAAAGGGGAAGGGGTGGCAGGGGGACACCAGTTACAGAGGGGAACAGGTTGAGCTGTCATTCAATGCCAGGAATAGAAAAGGGCCTGCAAGTCGCAGAGCAGCTCCCACAAGCAGAGAGACCCGTCAGGGACTGCCAACAGTGCATTCCTATTCAGAGGGCTTGCTTGCCACCAGACAGCTACAGCAACAACAAAGTCTGCTTAGACTTGCTTCACAACAAGACACCAGGGGTGGTGGTTCTAGCAGACGGCTTCAACGTCCTGCATCCCAGAAGAAGAACAGTGGTCCTGGACGTGTGTCCACAAACAGGCCCTGCCAGAGTTCCAGCTCCAGCATGGGAAGTGAGCTTGATGAGGCAGACAATGAGGTGAAGTGGTTTACAGACTTGGCTTTCAGCAGCCTGTCAAGCCCTGAGGTAGATTACCTTGATATGTACAACTCCAGCCACCGTTCATCTACCAACATTTCTCAACCATCTACCCAGGAGAGCCCAGCTGGGCTCAATGCTGCTTGGCTGGCCTATGCTGACTTCAGGGGTTCTGCTCCAAAGTTGGACAATGATGAACTCTCCTTCCATCAACCATCTGCATACTACTCAGATGGCCTAGATCCATCAAGGCGCTATGAAATGGGCAGCTTTGAGTGCGTAGATGTGGCTATGGAAAGAGATGACTCCAGGAAGGTGAGAAGAGGGGTGCCAAAGAGACAGATCCAGCTGAAGAGAAAGGATAATGCTGAAGGGACGCAGGATGAGAGCAGTGAAAATAGTAGTCCTGGAGTACCAGTGATGGTGGAAAGCCCCTCTCTAGAGAAAAACTCCAGAGAGCCATTTTTGAGACAACACAGTACACCAGCAGCAATGCAAGAATGCTACCCCTTTGAGCACAACCTTGAGCCCAGTCAACAAAATGAAAGAAAATCCAGACTCCAGAAATCTGCTTCTCTGGATGAAACATGCACTAAAACCAAGATGGCCTCTTGTCTTATCAAGAGTGTGTTGTCCAAGAAGATGCAAAGTGTTGATAAACAACCTGATGAGCAGGCAGGACAAGAAGTGAGCCCTACTTATGAGGAAAACAGCCCATCACCCGAATCCCCAAAACCTGACATACATAATCTGAGTTCCAGTCTACTGTCAGATTATAGTCTTTCATCTGAGGGGCTTTCTGTGAGAGGAGAACAAAGCACAAAGGATGAAGCCAAACCACCAAAGAGCTTTGGAGTGAGATCCAGTAACAGGCCAAGTTCATCCAGCAGCAGCAAAAGTGTTAACTTTTCACAAAATGAGAGTGAAGAAGTTGATTCTCAAAGAAGGAATTCAACATCATCAAGATCTGAAATGAGATCAGAACTGAAAGTGCCACTTGATAGTAAACAGTCAAGAACTGAAGTACAACAAGCAAATGACAGTAAAACATGGGACGGAAGGGAGGGTGGTGAGTCAGCAAATGCCACTGCCGGGAACACAGGAGCTCCTTCTGCCACTGGAGCCAGCAGCACGCAGGCCAAGGTGACAAATAGAGACCAGGAATGTGAAAACACATTGGACCATAAACAACCACAACAGGGTGACAAGGGTGGCTACACATTAAAAACACAGGAGATTACACTCAAAAGCAAAAAGAAAGCCTCCCTAAATGTTTGTCTCACACCTGAAGCAGAAAACAAAACTGAGGCTTCTTCACCAGACATGTCTTTCAGAGAAAGGGAGGAAAGGGTAGACACCAGTGTAGAGAAAACAGAGGAAGAAGAAGGGAATGTTAAGGTCCCCATTCACAAAGTTAGAGATGTGAGGCGACTTGTAAAAAATACATATAATCTGTCCTTCAAGGCAACTAGTGCTGTAATACCATCTCATGTGAATGAGGAAAGAATTGAACATTTTAATGAAAAAAAAAGGGAAGCAATAAAAGAGAAAAGGAGGGAAGAGATCATTGCAGGGGAAGAGGCTGTGTTAAGGCAAGAGATAAGGAGGGAGGAGAGGAGGGAGGAGAGGGAAGAGGAACCGAAAGAGGAGGTAAAAGACTCAAAGCTGCAGACATCCTCTCCGTCTCCTCGAAGCAAAGTAAATCCCCTATCTCGTCCACAGCCAATGCAAATAGAATACAAGGCTGTTTGCTGGAAAGAAGACAAAAATAAAATGTTCTGCAGCACAAAAGACTCAGAGAATCCAGGTGGCAAACACCAGGCGGATCCAAAGCATGTCATCGAGGTAAGCAGAGATTCACAGAAGTCCTTGAATGCAGATACACAGAATTACAAAACAGGAGACACTGCAACTGCCATGCCATGTCAACATGACCTAAACATGGCAAGAGAAAAACAAGAGACTATGATAGAAATGCATAAAGTGCCCGACAATGAGGACAAACCTGTGGTGGTTAGAACAGACAGAAAACCTCCCATTCTTGGAAGTCTCCCCAAATTGCCCAGTAAGGAAAGAGAGGTGTCCACTGCTGTAGTATTAATAAAGGATGGATCCAGCAAGACCAAGACATCTCCAGCCCAAGAAGAGATTCCCACCCCACCCCAAGCTCTAGCTGCTGCACCCTCACCTGGGCCCACTACCCCTAGCAGCACCCCTGGTAGCAGTGGTCATTCAGTTTCCATGTTATTAAAGGAGAAAGGCTACCAAGCTGACATTGGAGCAGTGGTGGGTGACAACCAGAATGCAGCTGGAGTTAAAGGGGTTCCCCGTAAGCATGTAAACTGCCTAGAGATCCCCCTTCAGACCATCACTCCTTCAGATGGAAGTCAATTCGAGTCTCATAGAGAGAGGACATTCTCCTCCTCATCTACCACGTCTGGCCCTTCAGCAGTGTCTGACAACACAGACACCCTTACAAAGACCAGAGAAGATGAGGGAGGGAGCATTAAGCCTACTGTAAAAGACACAGCAAAGCAAAAAAGTTCTTCTCCACTAAGGTATATGCTGGAGCAAACACCACCTCCCACCAAACAGAAGGAACTGGGAGATTTTGAAGCTGTGAAAAGACAAGATCCAACTTTCCCCCCAAAGTCCCCTGCAATAAGGAGGTTCAGACCACAGCCAATTGAGGTTAAGTCACTGTCTAAAGACATACATAAACAAGAGATGCCCACAAACTCCACAGGCAACAATAGGCCTCAAACCATTGAGGTCAAATCTATAGCTAAAAATTTTCAAAAGCCAGTTGTGCCTCCAAAACCAAGCTGCAAATTTAAACCTGCAGATTTAGGAACAATGCCTGATGAAGCACAGAGACCATCAGCAACAACAACATCAACTGTAAAACCGCAAGGTGAGGACAGGTCTCAAACAATTGTAGTGTCCTCACCTACAATCTATAGAAAGATATCCAATGAGTCCACAACAACGTCAAACTATACAAGAAAACTAGCTGTGTCTGCAGTATCCAGCCTCAAACCTCCTCCTTGCAAAACCACAGCCACCCCCATCTCCAATCTCTCAACCCAGTTAACAACACCATCAGAGACAGAGCCATCTAATGAAAGGGGTCAGCAGCAAAAGCTAGGGGCCTCCTCTCAGAGCTCTAGTTATACACAAAGACCCACAACTTTAGCGATAGCCCTAACATCGGGCTCTAGCCCAAGTTTAACCTCAGCTCCAGGTCCACTTTCTGACCCCAAAACGAACCCTGTCCAAACCCAAGTCCCTGGACCTGCTTCAGCTGAAGCTAACCAGCCAAGCCAGCCAGCTGTTGTGGATCCAGATACCCAACCACAGTATCCCAGGACTGCATACCCTCATGAACAAGCTATGCCGGTAACTTCGAACTATACAAAACAACCAGCCGCTGTTTCCACAACAGTGCCAGGATACACACACCAGCCATACCACAGATCACTCACCAGTGAGCGCTCCCAAAGGACAGATGAGCTGCGTTTTTATGCCTCAGATGACCCTCCAAGTTACGACGAAAGAGAAAGCTTCAGTCCCCTCATGGTCCCAGATCTGACCCACAGGAGGTCAAATCGCTATCAACCCTCATCCCGCCCTCCTCCCTGCTCCTGCACAGCTGGCTGCCCTTCCCACCCTGGTCTGACCCCTCCTCACCATCACCGCAGCCCCCATAACCTTACCCCCCCTGCTCCTCCACACTCTCCAGGCCATGCACTGCCTTACCCAGTGGCTCAGCCCTCTCTCCGTCCCCACCAGTGCAGACCTGACCCTCAGCAGATGAGCTACCAGCTCAGCTCTCCCAAATCCAGCCCTCTTGGTCCAAGCCAGCCACCGGCCATGTTCCAGCCTCTGCACCAACCTCCTCCCTGCCCTCCCCACCCATCACTCATGCAGGCCTGCCCTGCAGATCGCCCATTGCAGCCACCCCAGCATACTGACCCTCGACGACCCCCTGTCCACAGATCCCCCCAGCAACAGCCACCAGGTATGGCTGGGGCTCCTTACAGTGAACCTGGCCACAGCCACTCTCCTGGTCTTCCTCCTATGGATCCCCAGTATCTGTGTGGCCCTCAAACCCTGGGGCCTTCCTATGGCTCTGAATATGGGGGTGACGGCTCAAGTTTGTACTCAGAGAGTAGCTATGGACAAACACCTCGCAGAGTCCTCCTGGATCCTGAGACAGGGAAGTATTTTTATATTGAGGTGCCTGTACAACCACTGAGGAAAATGTTGTTTGACCCAGAGACTGGTCAATATGTGGAAGTGCTCATCCCACAGCAAGCAATGTCACATTCAGGCCTCTATCCTCCTTCAGCAGCTCCCTACCCATCTCTCCACAACCCCAACATGTACGCCCCTGCTCCTCAGTACGTGCCCTATGCTGCTCCTCCTCCCCCAGCTCATCCCCAGCCTCAGGCCCAGCCACCCCGATATCCTGAGGCCTCTGCTGCAGCAACAATGCACCAAAGCGGGCCTGGGGTCAGTTACAGGAATTCCTCTGGTCAGGTGCCCAAGCCAGAGCCACAGAACCATCCACCACTGGACCAGAGCTACCTGGAGAGTATGTATTATGTGCCTACAGGGATGAATGCGAGCCCCAATCCCACCCCACCAGACTATTACCACAAACATCCCCCCAACCTACCCCCAACAGGGGGGAAAAGATCCTGAAATAGAGGATAGAGACCGCCTTCCTGGAGCCTGATGGGTTTTAAATACACAGTGTATAAAAGGGGTGCCTAATGTTAGCCTGTAATGTTATTTGAGTTTTCACATTGCAACCGAAGACAGCAATTCTTTGGTTGTTGTTTATTTGCTGCTGCTTGTTCTGTGCTAGTCTGCTTTAATAGACAATGAAACTGTTATTGAGTTCATAGTTTTGAAAACACAAGAGAGTAAGCCTTTTTTATGAGGTGTTTTTAAGAAATCTAGAATGATCTATTAATGTTTATGTCATTTTTTGATGCAGGGTAAGAACATAATACTGTAAGTTCATCAGTAATGCACAGGCACTATAAATCAATAGGTTTACTGATATACTAATGTGTGTACTTTAACAAAGAATATCACCAAAACACTTGAAAATTCTGTTTTAAAAGAACCTCATATTTATTTTATTATTGTGTTTCTCTAATCTTGGATGAGTGTGTTTATGCACATGATGTCTGCATCAACAGTGCCAATAAAATATGTCACATATGCACTGCTCTTTTTTCATGCCTTTCCCATGATTCTTTCTATAATACTCTATCTCTATTTATTTACTAGCCACATCATGTAAAAAAGGTTTTAAATACTGGAACTTTACAATAATGTAACTTTTGAGCTAATACTCTAGACTTTCATATGATTTTTTAAATAATCAATAACTGTATTATAGTTTTTATGTAACAATGCAATGCATGAGCATTATCTTAGTATTTGCACACTACAGGTGCACCAAAGTTATACTTATGTACAATATTTGAAAGATATATTAAACCAAGTTTTAACAAACCATTAAACAATTAGACTTCAAGTTACAACAAAAACTTTTAGAGGCTTTGGTGATAAATTATGTAAGAGGACGTTATTGCTTGATATGTACACTATAAAGTATCAAACGTAGGCCATCTGGTAGTTTGAAACCAGTTTTGCAAAAACAACACTTTATTTAGCTGCACCCCTCTGTTATCTCTCTCTCTTTGCCTCTAGAGGGCACTGTCACTATTAACAGTGTGCAACAGCAAGAATTTATCTTAATTCATAATACTATCAACCATTGGTTTTAGTATTGATTTGGAGTCTCTAGGTTAAAATGATATAAAATTATTGACAGAAGTTATTAACTGGCCACGACTTTTGTAAGACAGAGAAAACATAAATATGAAGTATAAAGACGTGTCCCCTATGCTACTGGGAAGTTGTAGCAGCACATTGTACTATCATGACCACTGGAGGGTGCCACAGACCACTGGAGCAACACGGGAGGTCCCATCCTGAAGGTACATACAAATCTGCTAACCTTACGTGAGAAGACCCAGTCATAGTAAAACTATTAAAGGATTTCCTGATCAAAACCTGACCCTGTTAAGTAAAACCAAAGCCTAATTTGTTAGTCCAGAGGGACACAATTTTCTTTGATGTGGATGGTAGTAAAACTAATGAGAGGTCTGGCCAGTAGCTGTAAGGGGCCTTAGAGTGTATGCCTGGCTGTGTGTGTGTGTGTGTGCATGTGTTTGATTGAACAAAACAGTGTTTCATCTGAAAGAAGCAACTCAAACTTCACATCTGGTGGGGATATAACGCTGACAGCACCTGGCAAAATGTGGAGTCTCTTTATGTGGGTCAGTTTCAGCACTGTAAACCCACTTTACCAGCACTCTTAAAACACCTACATCCACAACTATTTATTGTAGGGAATGTCTAACCAGAAGAGACAGGTTGTCCCTGATCATAATGAGACTGGCTAAATTCCTACAACACCCAACTTGTTACTGAGGAGGGCACTGGACTGTAATTATGGTCATATAAGTGAGATGAAAAAAGAGGCCTCCGAGTTTATCAGTTAAAAAGTCCTGATTGCACAGCAACAGCATGTAACAACAAAACACTAGCAATATCACACACATCCAAATATAATCTTAATTCAAAATTACACCATAGTTCACAGACAATAAAATTAGACTCAATCTGTCTCCCTACAACTTCCTTTCTCCTGAAATAGTGAATGGAATGCAATGTTTAGTTATTTAAGTTTATTGCCATGATCCTGTATTGTCACAACCTGGATAACAATTAGAGACACACCTTAGGAACACAAGCCTCCTGACACACCTAACACAAAATCACTTCCACATACCTCCTGCCAAGAAGCAGCTTTATGGCATTAACTTACTTTTCTGACTGAAACTCAGAGCCTGCTCAAATCTGATGTTTTTAGATTATATATATATTGAAACAGATCCCAGTGTAGTGTGGCTTTGTTGCTCAATATGCTAAATGTAGTCAAAGAGCTTACTTGTGCTATAGCAAGTGCTTTGTGTTTAAATTAGCAAAATATGAAATTACTATAATTATATAGCTTCTTAGTTAATATTAATCAACTTTGTCCAGACAAATCCATGTGTGACTATGTTGAATTCCAGTCGTACTTACACACAAAACAGACATGACATCATTAGGAGGGCTCTTTCCAGTGAGTCTGTTATTGTTATGGTTCTGTGACCACTTTTCTACCCCACATTGTGAGGACACACACGGAGAACACACACACACACACAGTCCCATCATCCATGCCGCACCCAGGAGTGAGTGGGTGATTTCCGAACTAAAGCCATGTTTGATGTGAACCCTCTGGGGGGCTGATTGGTCAGTGGAAAAGTCCTCTCCACATTGTCTTTCTGGTATCAGAAATGTAGAAACGAGTGGGTGGTATGGGCCGGGCAGTTAGATAAGTGGCAGAGTTTTAAGTGATGATAAGTAAGTTGTTTGGAATAAAATGTGCAATGTGCTTCCTGACATTTTCCAGCGAAGGCCTTCTGCTTGTGCAGGCCAGAGATTAGATGTCAGTAGTTTATAAAAGAGAAATTTGAACTAATGATGACTGTATTGCCAACTCAGAGAGAAATAAAGGAGGACTTTGTGTGTCAGTCAGTCTGTCCATGACTGTCTGTGTGTGTGTGATGTATCAATCAAAGGTAGTAAGCCAGATCATGAGGACGATGTCTGGTCCCTGTCAGACAATGATATTAGTAACTTCTGTCTGGCTAGAAAGGTCAATCTGGTCAATTTTAGCTGGGAAAGGCCACCAACATTAATAAGTCCACAGTTTTAAGAATCACCTGATTTGAAACACCTGGCCATGAGCTGTGAGCAGTTAAGAGAAATGTCCCCTCTTAGATTATTTATTTTTTGGCTTCTTTCCATAACCAATTAAGCCTCTTATCTTGTGACCCACTGTAGGGGTCCTGACCCCCATTTTCAGAACCATTGATATACATTATAGACCTTGTATGCAAACAAATGATTACTGATTTTAATCCTGAAGACGATGTTGAAATAAATGATTGCATAGGAGTTATGAGTGTACAGTGTACATTTCCTCTCCTTATTTGATGCCTCCCAGTTACACCAGTCTTCCTCCAGTTAATTGTTGGTTGATGGTTGGTATGTTGATGGTTGATAGGACCTAAAAAAGAAGAAGGCACTTCAAGAAGTACCGTTTAACAAGAGAGAGCAAGCCAAATTCACTCCTGTTTCTCTCAAGGGTTTGCCTTACCTGTACACTCAGGTTAATGCCCATAAAAGGCTTTCCTCCAGGAGGAAGTGAGCGGGATGACGGGCCATGTGAGCATGCGTGTGTACGTTCGGGTGTGCTGATTGTGACAGCCAGTGAGTGAAGCAAAAAGAGCGAACAAGATAAGAGAAAGGAGCGTTGTGAGACACCTGAAACTGTGCCTTCCGGCATTCCCTGTTGCCTGGCAACCAGAGGCCATAATAATGACTCTGTGTTGCAAGTCCTCCTGTGTGTCATACAGACCTCCCTCTCTCCACCAGGTGGTGTGCCTACCTGTGCAGATTTCACGTCATCTCCTGTGATTGCTTCAGCCCAAACTCCTGTAATAATATTAATCAGTCTGAAATTATCAAGCATGACTCACCTGTACAGTAACTACAACATTTGTTTCTTATTATTGATTTTGGCCCAAGTGCTTGATTACACAGAGAAGCTCTAGACTGAGATTAGTGTTAGATGAGCTACAACAGTTTACATTATGATGGACTAAAAGGGATCTAAGAGGTGATGTTTTCATTTGTAGTGGAAATCATTAGTCTAGACTAGTCTAGTCCTTTTAGTGTCCCAGGACCCCTCATGTCTAGAGAGGAAATTGTTACTTAGTATGAGTCTATCCTAGTCTATCCAAGGCTGGGACACACACACACACACACACACACACACCATACACATAAACACACTTGCATTATCCAGTGTTGTGAGGATGAAGTAGCCAAAAAATTATGTCATAGCCTGATCACTTTACCCGTCCTCCTCCTCCTCCTCTTCTTCCACCCAGGACCTGGATGTCAGATCAATGAGGAATGGAAGGAATGAGAACAGAGACTTCTTGGATGTGTGTGTAAGTGGCTGGTAAGAGAGAGAGAGAGAGAGAGAGAGAGATGAGTTATTAACAGGAAGAAGCTCTTTGCTGCCTCCATCCTGAATCACTCAGAGCTGATGACATGTCTAAACTCTCATTGATACCATGCCATGTCAGCTATTGGCTCTGCTGCTTCTTCAGACTCTACATATTGAGTTGGACAGCAATGTTACCCCAACATGGGCTACAGCCAACTGCAGAGAGGTCTGGCAGATATTAACGTGAGGGAATCTCCTGGGAATCAGCCTTTGGTCTCGTTCAGTGGTCAGGTCCGTTATGGGGTGGTGTGTATGGGTCACTTGATTCCACGAGCATGAGGTAAAAGTAATGAGTCATACGAGGGTGGCCCTGGCCTCACAGACTGTAGACATCAGACGTTCATTAATACAACTATTAGACGAACTCAAACCAATAACAGTAATGCATCAGTCTTCCAGGAAACAGTAATATTTATGTTACCCTCCTCTCACTTAAGAATCTCTTTCTGTGGCTTTAGCATCAAGAAGACTGTGTGGAATCTCAAACATCTTCAGGACTATCTGTGCTTTAACGGACTAAAGGTCCTGCAGCACATCAGTATATAGGCAGCTATGCATGTGTCACATGCAGGGCGACACCAGGGTGGTGTCAAACAGCTGACAGAGAGATGGTGCAAGCAGCAGGGATAGAAAGTGGTGAATTGCCAGACAAGGAAAGACAGAGAGGCGTACGTCATGCTTGTACTTTGAACTGTTCGTCGAGTTTAATATTCACTTAATAAGTGGGTCAAAGTTAATGGGTAGTAGTACTTCATAAATCCTATTTTGTGAAAGGTCTCAGTTTAAAATATAAACAGGGCAAATACAACAGTACATCCATGAAGTCAAGAGCTAGTTTATAATTATGATCCCACATTTGTACTAGAATAATAGATAGTGGAGCCTCTTTGGAGACATCTTGGGAAGAATTAACCTATTTCTGAAACAATAGCGCTCAGTTAAAGGTCCAGTGTTTAACAATTAGGAGGATCCAATGGAAAAGACGTAACATAATATTCATAGGTATGTTTTTATTAGTGTATAATCACCTGAAAAGAAGAATTGTTGTGTTTTCGTTAGCTTAGAACTGGCTGTAGATAGGGCTGTTTGGTTTTTTTCGCACATTACATGGCCACTGTATTTTCTCCCTCAGGCTTGGAAAGGGAGGGTGAAGCAAGTGAGTTCAGACAATCTGCAACCACCATCACTAGATGCCACTAAATCCTACACACTGGACCTTTAAAGATACATTCGGTAGTCAAGCCTGTTTTATGATCTTACTCAGAGTGTTGTCTGTGTGTGTCATGCTCCTTTAATTGGTGTAATTCCCAGCAAATGATGATGTAACTAAGAACTGTACCAGGTGACATAATGAAAATCACCTTGTCACAGACATGAAAACATCTAGTTTTTAAAACCTGCTAACAGTATTCATTCAGTATCCAGCAAACACAATTAATTTGGAGTCATGTTTGTCTTCATCTGACCAATGTAAGTCCAATATTCACTTTTAGCTCTTTTTTTGTCTAAACCATCTCCTGAGAAAAAATATCCATCTTTTTAGCTGCTAAATGTTCCACTATGTTTACCTGGTAGTTGACACAAGACAAGACAAGCAGGAAAAGTGGCGAACAAACAATACGTGCAGGAATCTCAATTTAATAGTTTTGTTGACTGGATTTGTCATGCAGATCTAGATTGTCTGTGGTAGGTATCAGATAGGTGTTATCTATAATTTTGCAAGTGTTATTTTCCATCCCTAAGCCACAGTGATGTTTTTACAGGCAGCATGTGACACATTAGCAGTGTTAATGAAAAAACAAAAAAAAAATATTTAATGTTTTTATTCTCAAGAAGTCACACATAATCCCCTATTTCAGATTCTCAGTGAATTTCCCCAGAAAAGCTTTTTTTAAAAGATGGAATGCGGAACATTTCATATCAGTCTTTGTGTCAGTCTCATGTCAAGTTTGTTTTTGTGGTGATGGGTGGAGGTACAGTACGATAACAGATTAACCCTTAGGAGTTCCTTTAAAAAACTTACACATTTGTTCCTATGGCAGAAAAATGCCACCTTCGCAAAAACTGCTGTAAAAATCATATAAATCAATATTTTTTTCCACCTTAAATTAGTCAATCTTTTAGAACTACTCCAGCTTGAAATATACATATCAAATAGGTATCATATTTTGGGTATTTTAACCCTTTAAAGGCCAATATGTTTACACAATTCCCGCGCTGTTGTGGAAAGTCTCAGAGTTTGTTTGAAAACCAGTTATTTCCCTTTTTTGATGTTATTTTGCCTGCTTCATCCAATTTCCATTTGTCAGAGTCCTGCCAGATGAGGTTCCAGGGCTAGACACCAAGATCATCTGTCTCCTACTCTGAGGCCTCCTCCGTGGAGGAATCAAGAGTCCTCGAGGAGGATGAGGAGGCCATCTTCGCTCTCGGAGCCCACGATTAATTTCAAAGCGCCTCCCTGTGTGCTTGTAATAAAAGCCTTGCAATCTCTAAAATGACTACTCCCTCAGCTAGCTTGCTGGTAAGCTTAGAACCATGCTGTAGTGCACCTGCCATCAACAGCTCTGAACGAGAACCAAAACAAAGTCACAGTTTTGTTTTGGTTTGCTCGCCACTCAGAGTTTTTATTATGAATTAGTTTATAATGCAGAGTTTGGCATTCTAAGAAAAAAGACTTGTGAAGTTGGACACACACACACACACACAAACCAAAGCACACCACACACACATACACACCACATCAGCATCACATCTTATAGCAATACCACTTATTTCAGTAGCATATGCGCAACCGCCTGGCCAGAAAACAGTAAAAAGTGGAAATTTTTGCTGCAATGCTTTGAAATGGGAAAACAGTAATGCCATGTGGCTGAAGCTAATATAAAAATTAAAAATTGAAAAGCTTATAGACTAAAATGAAATCTTAACATAAAAAGAATGGCATTCGTTAATGTTAAGATAAAACATGGGATAAAAAATGGCGTTTTGAATGGTTTCCAATGGGCAGTTTTCCGTACCGTAGAAACCAAATGTGTGAGTTTTTTGCGTAGCTTAGCCATTTTAGGCTAATTTAAGAACTAAGACCAGAATTCTAAACAAATGCAATGTTAACCTTTTGGCAAGTTTGAGCTCCATTCATTGAACAGCAGCGAACAATAGCATGAAAATAAAAAACGGAATGGTAGAAAAAAGTCCCCAGGAACCCCTAAGGGTTAAATCTTAAAAAAATCTCCACAGTACCACAGAGGACATTTAGACTAATTACAGATAAGCTGCACTGCTTATCTCCTATTTTGATGGGACTACAGTCTTGTTACACATTAAAGCAGTCTAATAACTGGAGGCTTTCTCTGTCATCTTAATGAATATTCTTATACAATCTCAATTTATTTGTCCTAATTGGAGATCATTACATTTTTAAAGAACTGACTAAATCACCAACAGCTTCACTCCGATCACATCTTTGGCTTCTTGTG
>NW_023339785.1:18326226-18344962 GCF_004916995.1 Morone saxatilis | reverse complement strand
AAAAATGGAATGGTAGAAAAATGTCCCCAGAAACCCCTAAGGGTTAATGAGCTCTTTGTCAAATCATCTCTTTGCAGTAAGCGGCACTGCTAAGGCTTAGCATTTTTTTGATATGACAGAGACGGGACATTCTGTACCGACTAAGGAAAAATAAACAACATCAAGAAGTCAAAAAGGTATGTTTTGAAAAGTGTTATACAGGTTGGTATGTACTTAGTATCGGACAAAATACATGGCTCTAAACAATAGGCCCCTCTCACAGAAGACATTTTGACATGTCACTGTAGGAAAAGCACTGGTGTAAATAATTAAATTAATGGTTACTGAATTCCATTTATAAGCTAAGGGTCCTGATATTGTGCAGAGACATTGTTAACGTTATAAGTAACACCTGTGATTTTTCCTACTATCAAAAGTCAAAATGTTTGCTGGGAAAAAGGCCAGTGTTGTATAAATTCAGGAGGTCAATGCAGCTGCAAGTCTATAATCAATTCAGTATTTATTTATTTATTTATTTATTTTTTTGTTGTTTTCCATGTGTTAATTTTATTTAAGAAGATTTACGAATATACTTAAAGATACCATGTAGGGTTTTTGAGCCCTAGTGGCGCTGTGGAGCAATGTTTTCTTCCTTGTTGATCTGTGTTTTATTTGTGTAATGCACTTGCACGAGGACGTGCTTGCAGCGAAGAGGATGCACATTCCTGACGCCTAATTCATGCATTTGATTGACAGTTGGCAGGATTGTTATGCATTGTTTTATAGCATAGTTTGTTAGACCTCAAGGGTGCACACAATTCATTTTGGTTAGTAACACCGAATGTAAACATCATTCGTTTGTTGACAATGACAGGGAATAATTGCAGCCAGGTAAGACCAGATGTTGACACAATCAGTATTTAGGAAACCTGATATTAGTTTTGTAAAATGTTGGCATGTCTATACTTTTTCATGCATTTGTCTTTATAGGTGATCATGTAGGATATAAGTCAAAACAGCAGTGGAAGGGAAAAACCGGAGACATGTTTGGGTGATTGTAGCACTGCGAGTCAGCAGGGTGAGAGCAGGCGGAGAAGGCCTTCTATTGTTGTGGATTGAATGGAAACTCTCACACAGCCAGATTCCATCCTACCAGTGTGGTCACGGTGGCAGCGCTCTGATAAGCTTCTTCTGAACCATTCTCAAAGAGTCTGTTGTCCTGTTCTGCCAGATCAAAATTATTTCTCCCTTTTGAATACCTCTGTGGCCTATTTTCAGACAACAGCTCACAGATGTGATGGTGGCACAGTGTCTTAGGCTTGTGGATGTGTATATTGATGCCTGTTTTAATCTGATAAAGCATCTGTGTTGACAGGTCACCTGTGGGAAGTGCCATTGTTCCTCCGTCTGTATCTGCTTCATGAAGCAGGTGTGGTTGTTCACCACCATTCAGTACAATCACACCTGAATGAACTCTTGAGTGCCACATTAACATCATAGCCTCTCTACTTGCGTCACTTACTGTGGTCACTGCTGGCTTGCTGTCTCCGTTTCTCCACCCACAGCATCCATTCCACAGTATCAGTGCATTTGAACACAAAATCAGAGTTTGGATGGAAACCATGGCAATGACTTGCTACCACAGCAGTGACTCGCCACCACAGTCACCACAGCACTGGGCAAAGCTTCTGTAGACAGTTGCAGAACCACAGTGTTTTCCTCCACTGGTCTCTAAAAAATTTATCACTCTAAGGTTTGTAAGTCTTTTGATTCTGCAATGTTTAAACCACGTTTTCTGCTTCATTACGAAATGGTTTTCTAACTCTTTTTTCTACGTGAGATATATGCTACAGCCTGTCTAAACAACAGTTGAGAATTGAATCTGGAAGTATTTATTTTGGATATATATTTAGCTTATGACCACCGGCCTGGATCATGCCAACCATGCTAACTAGCTGGGGCAGGGCTATATTTACAGAGGGCTGGGCATCCATCATCGCAGTGCAAAAGCACAGACAGGCAGAGAGCGAGGAAGGGAAAGTGTGGCCCATCAGTCACCACAGTCCAATCCCAGGGCTTGCCTATTTAAAACACCTCACAATTTGACCACAACCGTGCCACAGGTCACGCTGTACTACTGGACCTACAGCGCAGCATTAAACATCTGCATTCTTACACCATGTCATCTGATATGCACAAGTGCATACCTGTACTCATGCTCATATTGCATCTTTTTTTTTTTTGCATGGATATGTGCATGCATCCCCAGAAAACCCATACTGGAAGGTGTCTGATGACAGAATAAAGGGCAGGAGGGAGAAAAAAGCTGATGGTGACACCTGGGCTTTCTGCCCTGGCACACTGCACCTGAATGACATCACTCGGATGCACAGACAAAATAACACATCAACTGTCAAATACAAATGGGATAGACTGTCTGATGCTGCAAATAGATGCCCAGACAGATAGGCAGGCACACAGCATGCAATGACGGATAGTGTTAAAGCAGACAGACAGACGGACAGGCGCAAGGTCAGAGATTGACTGACAGACAGACAGTCATGCTGTGTCACTGCTCGAGACAGAGGAGTATTTACACTGACTTTCCTGCTTTATGTGTTTGACTTGAAACTGAGAAATTCCACATATTTCCATGTATTTTTGTATATTTTTATTTTGTATACATTGCCATATTTTTACACAACAAACTGCAATATTTTTTACATTTTTATTTTGAAATACAGAGCATAATGGTTGAATAAGCAGAATTTTAAGAAATGAAGATGGATAACAAAATAACTACAACACAGAGAAAGGTAGACATTTAAACAGTCTAACTCAAATAGATGTTGTGGATATGCTGTAATTTATTGCTCCTGTGTTTGTTTTGCCTATATTTAGTCAAGAAAAGCTGACTGTGCATACATGCTCTTTGTTTAAGTTCATTTCAGGGAGCTGCCCAGTACAACCACAGTCTTCTGCTGCTGACCACTGAACAGTCCCAGTGGGGCAGTTGGGGCTTAAGTACCTTGTTTACCACAATAACCATTGTTGAGGTAGATGACAGTGGCTGTCATCCATCCCACACAGATTTTCTCAGGCTCTCAGGGGATTTGAATCACATTCAAAGCAAACCTGTGACCCTCTAGTCACAGGTTTGCTTGGTATCCAGCGCCCAGTTTGCATCCAACTGCTGTTTTGATGTGTGGACGTGCATGTGTGCTAGCTCAGATCGTATAGGTTGCACCGATGCCCTGCAGCATGGGGTCTGATGGGTTGGCATTTTTAGCGTGGGGCCAAGTCGTTAGCACATTGGAGTGGAGAATAAACCCACCATGTAGGGAAATTTGTCTGTGAGCTCAGAAACACTGAAACCCAAGAAGCCTCTCAAATCCCCCCAACTGACTGCCTCTAGGGTATTAATAACACACACCCATATCCACACTCCAGTCTACCTACTGATTAACAATGACCTCAAGCAAAAGGTGTCATTGCATGCTCCTTGGAATGTCAAAGTCAGTAAAGCACCTTTTCACCATTTCCCTGCTGCATGCATACTGTACTTCTAGGGAAAAACACGCCTTAAACACCGTGCATGGGGTTCATGGTAATATTGGGGTCATGTCTGGGCTGTGATAAGGGTGTGTGTATGTGTCTAGTTTAATGACATCATGTAAATTAACACCCCTGTTACCCGCCATCCCCTGACCATGTGCATGCACAAGCCTCCTGGATGGTGAGGTCATGATGGTCTGTAGATCCTTGTCATGGAGGGGGGGTTCGGCTGCTAAATACAGAGTAAGGGTGGGGGGAATGCTGGCTATGCACACCAAGTATACTATATACTATGTTTGGTTCCCCCACTTTTTCACTCAGTGCACCCGCTTACAACACTTACTGTGTGTGCATTATTCTCAAGCTGTTGGTTGCTAAACTGCACTGCATGTTGTGTATTTTTTAGATGCACCGGGGTAAAAATTGTGAATGTCACATAAACGCCAAGATTGTCTTGGCAATAAACTTGAGTCACAGCTGCTCCAGTCGGTGAGCACTGTGTTTTATTACCCCCTGGGCAATGAACAGGGACTACACATACAGTGGCTCAGATACATAGGTGCTATAAATCATGCATGTGTTGATAGCTGTAATCTGTGATGTGTGTGTTTGTGTGGTATCAGTGGTGTCACATGCTCAAGAAACAAAACTACGGGGAAAAGGAAACACAGAAGGGTAACAGGGTAGTTATTGCCAAGAGAAGTGTTGCATTGTTATTGTTAAATCTCTTATTATGCTTTGGAAAACTAGTCTAGCTGTGCTTTGGAAAAGTACCAGGCTCCTGGAAGACGGGGAAGCCTGTGCTGCATTCCTGAGTCGTGAGACCGGTAATCACTCAGTGTGATGTCATGACAGGTTCACAGGTTGTGCTCACATACATGTCCAGACAGAGCACCGATGTCAACACCTCACCACACACCTTTGCCAAACAGGAAGGTTTTATTCCCAACTGAAGAACATTGTTACTCAAGATATGTTACAGCAACGGATATGATTGATAATGATACATTAAAACAACAGCGTAACTGTACATCAATTTTCACATTATTAGAGTTTATTAGATTTTATTTGCTAAATGGCAATCTTGGTCCACCTTTTTGGGCCAGAGATGAAATATCTCTTGAAACAACTATTGGATGGATTGGTATGGAATTTGAAACAGATATTTACACCGATCAATCATAAGATTATGACCACTGACAGGTGAAATGAATAACACTGATTATCTCCTCTCAGACCAGTCAGGGTGCCCAGGTGGTCATAATGTTATGGCTAATCGGTGAATGTTCCCTTCGGGATTAATATTAATAATTAATGCTGCAAGAACTCAGCCTTGGTATATGCAGCGCTAGTGACCAGGACACCTCATGTCAAACTCTCATATTCTCATAATTTCTCATGAGATTATTTCCAAATATGCCTACCTGAAAAATGCACAAGATTCCCATCATCGGTGGCACTTTGTGTTGAGTGCTAATTAACAAATTCAGTGAATGAGCATGTTAGAATGCTGATTTATTTCAATATATTTAGCTGAAAGAAATACTGGGCTTAGGTACACTTAAGAGCCGCTAACAGGGCTATAGACTAATCTTGCAAAGACTACAAATGCATTTCCATCTACCTATTTTTGAAGCTAAGATGGTGACAATGGTAAGCATTATACCATCAACACGTTAGCACTTTCATTGTGAGCATGCTAGCTGATGTTAGCATTAACTCAGAACAGGCTAGGCTGTAGTCAAAAACCTGTCAGTCTTGGTGAGCCACTCATTTATATACAGAGTTGCTGCAGGTGTTTAAAATTGTCAAATGTGTAAAAGTGGCTTTGATGGGTGTGGACTCGTAATAACACTGGCACAATGACAAGTGTAGGCTACTGTGTAAGCCTAATATTGGTGTTTGAATCACAATGTCCCAATATCTAAAATGTCAAACCCATAAAATGTACTCTCATGTCTGGAGTGACAAATAGAAGCACTGATATTTTCTGTGATGAACTTGCCTTCTCTGCTTCATCACGGAGGTCAGCTCTTGTGTGTCTGCTAAGTCATCAGACTGTCTGTCTGCTTGGATTGGTTTTATTTCCAGTATCATTCACGTCAAACAGAATATGTCTGTCTCCCACACATCCTCTGCATATTTCACATAATCCATGAGGCGCAGCTGAGACCGCCAGCATATTCCCTCCCGACAGGATGTGAGTGTGGTCCCTGATAGAAAAATAAACCAGGCTTTTCATCATGGGAGGCATCACTCAGTCAAGGAATCCCAGACAGACGTGTCTTGCTTGTGTCAAATGTTTTTTTCTCTCCCTTTTTTCTCCAAATCAACACATTTCTGTTCCATATATCCATTTTATGCTGGTTTGTGAAAGAGCAAAAGAAACCACATTGTCTCAAAAAGAGTCTGTAGAGCCTAGAGGGCGTGCTTATGTTGGCAAAATGCACCATTTAATTGCTGGGCTTGTAAAAAAACACTATTTGTCTCAGGGATTCCCCCACTCATACCACACACACACACACACACACACACAAAGTAACTGACTAGCTTGTATGCAGAGACATTTAGTCGTTCAAAAGCAGCATTGTGTGAAGGTCAGGAGAGTCTGTGGAATGGAGATCTATCGTTGTGACATTCTCCTTTCTGTGAGAAAGGCTCCACAGCCGGCTCTTGTTACATAGGCACCAGAGGAGAGCTGGGTAAAAGGCAAGGATTAGCATTGTTGCACGTGTGTGTGTGTGTGTCGAAGCCAGATAGCATTAGAAAGACAGTGCATTGAGATTCTGATCTTATTATGACTGTCTTCCTTTCAGACCAGATCTGAAATCAGATCAGAGATGAGTGAGTAAGACACAGGGGTATCAGTGATTCCTTTCTTGAAATGATGAAACAAAAAGGCCCACACATACTGAAACTGGTTCTCTTAAATATTAACTGAAGGGGATGGGAGGGGGCTTGTAACTGGACTGAACTGGAGGTGCAGAAACTGTGATATGAGCTAATCCTCATGATGCCATCAGTTCTGTGAATTCATACGACACAATATCAGAATGTTGTCTGTCTGACAAAGTTAAATAGGTCACTGTTTGAGATATGTTTGTGGTTACAGGGCTTGTTTGCGAACTTTGAGCATCTTTGAAGAAAGAAAGTTTGACTTTCACCATCTTCCTGAAGAAATGAAACCACAGGGAGGGCAATGATTTGATGTAACAAAGCAAGACGAAAACAACCACACCCTGCCCATTTCACTTATCTTCCTCTTTTTTTGTCTATTTGCCCCTCCTTCCCTCTCTGTCAGGTCTGTCATTGCACTGTATTTTCTTGTAAATTACCCTCCCAAGTTGGCAAGCAGGTCAGCTGTAAATATTTGCTGAGGACTGCCTTGAGAATGGCACGAGCAACCGAAAGCAAGCTTGCAGTATCAATCTTACTGTCACTGGCATGAAAAGGGGTTGTCGTTTGTCATATCAATAATTTTTGATACTGATTTTCAATATCGCATTTAAAACACATGTAACAGCAGCCACTTTTGCCAGTGGTGACACAGGCATGGCCAGCGGTGATTCCTGAAGGTGTGTCTGAATCCATTCAAACTACCTGAATCACTGGGTCATCCTGCTCAGCTTAACCCAACCCTAAACTGTAAACTGGTAGAGCTTGGAGTGAGGATGCTACTTAACTGCCGACTGTTAGAGGCCAAACCAGTTTAGTGGTAGCCTGTATGAATATTCACCATTCCCAGCATGGCATGATGTAGCTATAAATATACCAGTAGTACTAATTAAGTTGTATATTTGCTTTTATTTGGCCTCCACTCACTGATAAAAAAAAAATGCATGGAATTTGGTCAGGCAGTGTTTGGTGATTGGTAGTTGGAGCACTTCCAAAAGCTTGGATGAGCATGAAACTCTTCCTGTTAAATCATCATTACAAAAGATGAGGAACTGAATTGCAAAATGTCTGTTTTCTTTTTTTTATTTCTTTCTTTTTTTTGTAAAAACTCACAGGTCCAAGCTTGCATATACATTTCTATAAGAAACATCCAATCACCAAGCAACAAGTGGAAGCTATACATTAATCCAGGGAAGTAAACAAGTTGCCATTACTGTGGTGGCGTCTCCCATGTATGCACATATCTGAATGTAATCTGTCCTAGCAAGTGTCTATTCTACTGTTCTCTTTACTTTGTCTAGGAAATCTGAGACCATACACTTTATATAGATTCCCTAAGGACTAAAATGTCCACATGCCTGGCAATTAATTAATTATTCTTGAATACCATGACAAAACATTCATATTTTTACGAATGTAACTTGTCTGTGATGATTAAATACCACTCTTGACTGATTAAGTCAGTTAACTAAATCCAAATCCGTGTATCCCTGTATAGATTAAGCTTTTTAAAAACCTGATTTGTACAATGTTCATACAGCATTCAAACAGGACTTTACAGTAGTTTAAACATGACATGTCACTTTCTCGATTGTCCCTACATTGCATCACATCAGGAAAAGGATGTGATGCAATGCAGGGAAATGACCATAGTGATGTGATGCAATGACCATAGTGAGTCACCATAGTCTGTCAGACCCACCAGGAACCCTGGTTCAAGTTTATCAGGTGCTCCATTATAGTTTCAGTGATGAGGTTTAAACATACCTGACAAGCATTTGCGAGGCCTGAGACAAATGCGTGTTATGGAAACAATTTAGATAATCTGTGGATTGTCCTGTTAAGTATTTAGAGGAATGCTGTAAGCTTCAAAACTATGCCATCCTCTTAAAAGACATTCATGAGTGCTCTGCTCTTTGTAATAGTAAATGCATGTGAACATCTTATTTACACCACATTCGCCAGGTGCTCCAGTGCGAGATCAGACTTCAATAAAGGCCTACATGACCACAACAGGTTCTTCACCTGGTCTTTGCCACCCTGGAGAGTCAGAACACAGAGAAGTGTGTTAACAGTGATCAAAGGATTCACTGCTGATTCCCTTTCATGTCAAACACTCGGCCTCGGACTGAAAGCTGAGGCAGTGGAACATTCCAGGAAAGAAACGTGATATGTTTGTTGAATAATGGAGCTTTGAAGTTACCTGAGTGGTGCTGCCTTGTCATATGTTTGCTCATGTTACTACAGCTCTGAAGACATCCACATACTGGAAGAGAGAGGACAATAAAACAGCTGTATAAAACATCTTTGTGAGTCAGTCCTACTTGTGTAAATTATGTCTCCCTTACCTGTACAGAGGTCGAAGAAGGTGGCCCCGGGCTACACTTAGCACACTTCCCCTGCCGTCCCTCGTTCCATTGCTCTTGCCTCCACGCCTCATTTATCACATTCCAACATTTTCCTGTCATAACCTGCATTTGACCTGAAACACTGTGTAAGAGTGCATGTGCTCTATGTCTGTCATGGAAGTGAGCTATCACTCCACTAAAACGATAAATCATTGTCACCTATAAATCATCCCCATGTTATTTAAAACCGGAAACATCTTGTTGTCTTGGTCCATTGTTGGCTCTCAATAGTGTCCAAACCTAAAGAAAAACTACTGTTTCATACAACTTGGGTTTTATTTTTGCTGTTCCAGCCATCAGTTTTATTATTAATGATTGTGCTGTACTCTACCACGAGATCTCAGAAGAGATTATCAGTGACAGTACAGGTATGTTCACCTTTGACTTTACCTTTAAATAAAGTAGTTTAGATAAACTGTTGGCTTTATAACCTGTCTGATCATAATAGCCATTCCAGTTGCAGATTGCAACAAGCTTGCTTCACCCTCCCCTTCCAAATGCAAGGGAGAAACTACGATGCCCACATAACACGCAAAAACACAAACTGCCCATATCTGGAGCCAGTGTTTAGTTTGTCCATTCTGAGCAACTGTAGGAACTTGGCAGTTCAAGATAGCGGACTCCACGGAAGGCAACCTGGTGCATCTGTAGACAAAACCAGCTCATTCTAAGGTAACAAAAACATATTTTTATGTGATTATACACTAATGAAAACATAACTATGAATATTATATTACCTTTCTGCCAATAGATCGTAAATGTTACACAGGACCTTTACGTTGTAGTAAACAGTAGCTTTCCTTTATATCTAACTTCATTTATGTCTTTATCTTAACTTTATCTTTAAATTTAATCTTAACATTCACTATAAATTTCTCGGTCTCACAAGTCTATTCATATTTATTGTAGCAAGTGAACTTAATGTCATGTACTTTTAATGTCAATGACATACATTACAGAAACTTTGGTCAGCAAAATACAGGCTTGTTGACAATGATATATCTCCACTTATAGACTGGTAAAGGTCAGCCATAAATAATTAAAATCAAAATAACGGTCATAAACTTAAGTCATAAAACAAATACCAATATTGGTTCTATATATATATATATATATATATATATATATATACTTAATAGCTTCCATTTGACTTTGTTGTTCTCCATTGGTCAGCCTTTACTTTATGTCAGAGTGTAAATGCACAACACATTTACCATTACTGCATAATATATCCAGGTTTAAAAGCTTTGGTGCCCGGCCGTCTCCTAACATAACAATGTTTCATAGTAATGTTGCTTAGTAATGCTTGGCATGCCAGCAGTGCGTTGGCTGAGGTAGGAGCATGCTTTAGAATATAGTAAGGCCCTCGTGGGATTTTTAACACACATTCCATAGAAACAAAGCAATAGCTCATAAAGCAAACTCTTTAACGGGAAGCTCAGCTCTTAAACATTTAGAAACTAGGAAGTGTTTTGACTCCTACTGTATGTGTAAAAATACTGACGTAAAACTGAAATAGCAGCTTCCTACTGGTTATGCCCATACCCAAGGGGATTATGGGAAAGTGCTACCACCATGGCGATGGTTCCTCATTGTGTGTATGTCTGTGCCTTCAAATGCCTAGGCAGTGCTTATTTTTTCCATTTATTCATCTGAAGGTCAAGAGTTCTGCAGTAAAACACACAAAGATTTCTTGGAGGAGGCCAGCAGATAAAAAGCTTGCTGAAAACCCCCTCCCTCTCCCCTTTTATCCTTACAACAATCACATTTCCTCACTTCAAACACTTTGTTATTTCAGCTTCTTTGTGTTTACGGAGGTATAGACTGAAGATCCACTGCTGTACAGGGAACCAGTGAGGCCATATCCTCTTAAATTCTACTCTACTATTAGCTCAAGCAGTCTTTAAACATCAGCCATGTTATGTTTATACGTTTTTAGCTCAAAATTATCATGCAACGCCTGCGTCGAGCCCACCAGCATTTCCATGGCATCACAGCAGGAGTGATCTCACTGGGCCACCCTCTCTTGACGTCTCTCCGTTTGTCATTGCTGCTAGTTTCAGCCCTCTGCTCTGTTCTCTGTTTCCTTGTCCCTTGTCAGTACTGCTTTGAGTCAGGAACTGGTCAGTAAGGAATGTGGTGGCACAGCAGCATGACACAGATGGTGCACCCACACGGACACAGCAGAATTCAAAGAGAAGGAAAGAGTGAGAAAAAGGTGAAATGAGGCACTGGGACTTTCTGACTAAAACATTCAAGCGTATTAAAGAGAAAACCACATTGGTTGCGGGGGCCGTCATTGTCTGAAGGAAGTAAAGGTGCTAATGTAACCACAATGGTTTAAATAAAGCAGAAAGTGGTTGATGTCTTATTACATCTCCAGCTGTCATTTCTCCAAAGAATAAAAAATCAGACTGTGACATTATCAATCAGTGAACAACTGTGAACTTTTCACTGACTGCATGTGTGTGCGTTTACAGTGTGTATGCAGGAGTTTGTTTGTGCTGTTGTTTTCTATCTTTACAGTGACTCAGGATCATGTTATGAGGGCTGATTAAGGACGAAACTGAGAAATAACTTTTGGGAGATTAGTTTGTGAAATTAGTCTCCTGGTTGCCTCCAGTAGGTTCAAACTGGCATTGCAAAATATGCTCAGGAGTGATAATGTCCCATGTATGTGTGATAGAGTAACTGGTGTGTCATGTAGTCAGAATGTACTGACCACCATGTGTCTTTTAGTTTATCATCTCATCACACCAGGATGCATAATCGGTGCATTTCTGAATATTTACAGAATGGATTTTGGTCACATTGTGATCTCATGACCCTGAGGGGAAAAACAAAGAGGTGTACATGTAGAGGACACTGGACTTTTGGTAATTTCTGTGATTCAACCCAAAACAACAACAAACCCATGGCCATTTTCAAAGAGATCCCTTGACATCTGACCTGAAGATATCTGAATGAAAATGGGTTATATGGGTACCTACAAGTCACCCCGTTGCAGATATGCCCACTTTACTGGAGTTTTTTGGGCAAAAACCATGTATGTGGTATAAATGCATAGTGTATTTGAATATTTCTGCAGACTGTGGTTCTAAACAGTATTGCGATTGCATAAATTAGAAATGACTAACACAAACCAAGAAACATTCTTCAAAAGTCAGTTCCACTCTTGTGGCACAGCTGACAAATCAAGGGCTACAACTACCAACTGATTAACCAGAAAATAGTGGAAATGACGTTTTCTCTACATCCACTTTTGTCTACACTACTGAGGTGTGGAAACCAACAACAATAGCAACAACTGGACAACCCACCATTTTCTGTCTCGCTTTCATTTTCTCCAACCATACTATATAAGCCCTGGGTTATATTATGTAAAGCCTTTCCATCGCAGCTATTCCATGTTTCCTGAATGTAGAGTATGAAAATCCACCCTGAGGGGGGATCAAAATTAAAGAAGCATAATCTTTACATAAATAAAAAATTACTAAATATTTTGGATGAGCAAGTAGTGCTCTCATCTAATCTGTGCAGGAGTTGCCACTAATTTTTGACACTGTAATGGGCTTTTACAGTTTGCCCCCTGTATATTTAGGGGTTATCTGATTGCTGGTGTGTCCTGGGAGGAGGTGGAATAGGCAGTGATTGGTTCGAGGGTTAATCATCTGACAACAAGCCACTAATAATTAACTTAATTTTCCACAGCCACAGACCACAGTGTTTCACATTTCAAGAGGACCAGTCCCAGTTATGTAATGCTGAGCTTTGCAAATGGGCGCAATGGGCCTTAATCAGTGTGTTTGCAGTGTGTATGAGAGCTCAATAATGTTTTGAACTTTGGGTGAAACTTGAGGTTTAATTACACCAAACAGTGTTCAGACATTATCACCAGTAGAGTGGGAATCAATTAAATGTGGCATCTTAAAATTTTGTACTTTGGCGCACCAAATGTTGCAGACATCAATGCAGAGATGCACTGATTTTTACCAGAATTGTCTTATTTCTTCTGCAAACAAAAACCTACGGACCAGCATCATTTGGCAGATGCCATAATCACATGCCAATTCTCCTCATGCTCATAGTTTTAATGTATGTATCTCTTGACATTGAATTTTGATGATGAAAACAGCGGGATGTTGAATGACGATGAACGATCCTTGCTATGTGTACAACTCTCAACTATCAACACAGCAACAGTTTATTTTAGGCTGAATCAGCGTGAGAGCATCAGGAAAGTTACTGACCTCCACAATGGTGACAACACTGACTTCTAAAGAAAAGTGACAAATCTGTACAGTACAGTAGTGAGCAATCTGTAGCCACTAAAAAAGTAATGCAGTATTATTCATTTGTAAGTTCACCAACCAGTTAGCCTATTCATAAAACAACTGACTAACTCACTAAGTTGTATACATAATTTATTACATTTAGATTTAGTACACTGTATTTCTGTGTGTTTCTGTACATGTAAAGGCAGAGGACAGTTGTGACATGGCATAAACACAAACAAAATGTTCAGACATTATCTTCTATCCCTCCACATCCTCTTCTTCCCCCAGTTCCCTCTTTTGTTTATTTTTAGGTCATTTATAATTTTGTATTTTTAGTGTGTTTTGCAGTTAGTTTAGGATACTAACACCCACATCTAAAGAAGCCTCTTGAAATAGCACTACAGACAGACAGATGGAATAAAACACAGCTATGTTGTGAGGAACAGGATCCTGGAAAAAAAAGGAAAACAAAGAACAATCTTTGTGTTTATGCAAGACCGGCCTTTTCTTGGGTGTGTAAGGTCAGCAGTGTGTCGTCAGTGTGTGTGTGTGTGTTTGGTGGATGTGTGCCTGCCTGTGTTTCCGTTTGTGGTGCTTATGACTGTGCAGTAATCAGCCAGGAGGAAGAAACTGTCAAAGTGCAGACAGCGTATCTCCCCTTGCCTGAGGATCCACCCGTCTTCTCCCACAATAAACACACACATGCATGCACAGCCCAATTTGACAGACAATACAACAATATGTACGGCTTAGATTACAAAAGCGTTTTAAAAAAATATACCAGGAGGAAGCAAATGAACATTTTTACCAAGTGGAATGGGCTAGTGAGACAACAGTGCAGTACTGTTTACTATGGCAATAAATAGACACAATGGTCTTGACAGAAGGGTTATTTTTACCAACTGTGAAGCAAACTTGATATTGAGATAAGAGAATGGAAAATTGTGTCAGAGAGGACAAAATGTGCAGGGCGAGTGTTAGGGAGGGGTAAGATAAATGTCAGTAAAACAAAAACAAAAATAAAATCCCTGCTTAGGCTTTAATATCAAGTCGTACCAAGGGTTGTGTGTTGGAAATAATTCCTTTTTGACCACATAATCCTTGAGGTATGTCTACGCTAGCTATCATAGGCAAACTTAAACCAATTCGATTAACAAACCATCTAATGTAGTCAAACTCTTACAAAGCCAATGAGAAAAGGCTTCAGTGCGGTTATTCGCTCTTCTTTCAATGAGGGAATACTCTCCAGTTCTGATATANNAGTACTCCCTCAAAGGATGCTGATTGATCCAGTACCACTGTAGTTGGGCTACAAAGCCTGGCAAGGGGGATCCTCATGTGATCTTGCAAGTCCAGCTGCCGTGCAAGGTTAGGTTTCAACTTTGTGTTTTGATTTTTGTCGGCTACCCTTTTTTTACTTTTGGCTAATGAATATTGCCTTTTAATTTCGGGGCCTTTTGGGCCTTTTTGGGGGCAGAACTTTACAACAAGCTAAAAGTCGCATACAACATCTTATGATAAAGCCTTGAAAAGGCACACTTCTGTTTTTTCGTTAGGGTTTTTCCCGTATTTCAAGGCCATCTCCCTGTGGTTGTTCCTCCTGGGAAGCCTCCGTCATTTGCGCGGCGCTCAAACTTTAATAATCGTCATACACAGATGTTTGTCTGACGTTACCAAAGTTACAAATTGTCTATGAAAGACAATCTACTCA
Source organism: Morone saxatilis (assembly GCF_004916995.1). Classification (NCBI taxonomy): domain Eukaryota; kingdom Metazoa; phylum Chordata; class Actinopteri; family Moronidae; genus Morone; species Morone saxatilis. The sequence goes on along the minus strand of NW_023339785.1, from coordinate 18,330,137 downwards.
CCCAATCCACAAACTAAATACAATTTTAATTAATTTGAGTCACTGCAACTAGCTAACTTAGGGTAGCTGTTGACAAAATGTCAGGCCAAGACAGCGTTCAACCTAAAAAATCTAAATATACCCACAAATTTAAACAGAGTTGGACCGAACAGTTTTAATTCATAGTATAGCTGCTGGACCAAATGCAACAAACTCAAGAGCACAGAGGCAACACCAGATAAAACACAATGTGTTAGAAAATAATATCTATCAGCTCTGCAGTTCTGTGTTATCTTGGGAAATTCTGCTGTTCAGGACATTCAGACTCTCACTGACACTGACTCATATACAGTAATAATGACAAAGGAAAATGACGAAGGCGAAAAAGCACAAAGAAAATATTATTTCCTTGCTTTCAGAAATAGAAAATTATAAGAGACAGATACTATGGGCTCCCCTATGGGCTCCTGAAGATGGCTGACTAACCTTGACCAGGAAAACTCCAACCTCATCCTAACTGTCTACTGTAAGCCTACTGTGACACACGAGCACACAAAACATTTCTTTCAGTCTCACAAAGAGTGGAACATCTGCAATCAATTACTCCCACCCACCCAGCTATAGAATCCAATAATGACTGTTAAACGCAACAGCAATTTTCTTTTATGATGTTGTTTTCCCTGCTTGGCATTGCTTTCAGTAACTATAGAGATGGACGGCAAAGGCTGGCACTAACTCTAGAGAATGGTGTTAAATTGAATGGTCGTATTAGGCGGGAAAAAAAAACATCCACCATTACTAATGTTTACTGGATTCACTACTGCTGGTTTACCCTGGCTGTTTTCTCTATATAAGGTGCTATAGTGAGAGACACACACACTCACACACAAGAGTGACAGGAATGTCTGTCCTGGACAGTAGCCAGTACCTACTCACTCCGCAACAACCACTCTTCATACCTGGGGCCCAGCAGGGAATGAAGTCCACATTGAAACAAAGACTTGTGGTGTGGTGATGTCACTTCCTGGCAGGCTGTAGCTGTTTGATGTGGGAGGACGAAGGGGGCGGGGACGATACCCCACTGGGATGGACGTAGGTCGGAAGAAGCCGAGAAAGGAAAGAGGGATGTTAATGAGCACAGAAGCAGGAGGATGTTGTGGTCAGTCACAGTGAGGCTGCTTGGTTTACCAAACTAATTTCCTTCCCAGGCTTCTGCAGCTCTGATATGTAATTGCCCAGCTGCTCCTGACCTGAATGTTGGGTCAAAAAGAAAAAACACAACACACAGATATAGAGGGAGTGTTTGAGGAGGGACGGGAATTCAGTGACAATAAAGATGTCAGTGAGGAGTCTGTAATTAGTGCGGAGGAACTCCCTGAGTCGCAAACACACCTGCAGTATCGAACAATCACACCACTGTCTTAGAAAAGAGAACTGAGGCCTTATGAGGCAGCTTGAGTGTGTGTGTGTGTGTGTGTGTGTGTCTGTGTGAAAGAGAGAGATAAAGAGAAAATGAAAACAGGTGGGGAGGACTATGGTTGAATTCCAGAGTTGACTGTTGTGAAACTTACATACAAAATAGCATTAAAAATAAACACAATCTATGTGGTTTTAAGGGCAACGCAAAAGTCCCGATTCGTTTCAGTGCTTTCCAACGATCCTGTAAATTGGTTTCACAGCCTTTGTCAAAGAACTGACACAAGTATTCAATGCAATTCAAAGAGCCTTATATAGCTTACAATGAGGTTTCAAGGGTTAAATTTCACTTAGAGCCATGACACACAAACCAACCTCAAAGAACCAACGCAACAAAGGTTGACCTTTCAAATGCTTTTTGTTGCCCCCTAATGCCTCACGTCTCCTGTTAAAGTTGAACACACTTACTTTCTGTTAAGTGTTAATTATAAAATGTTAATATAGTCTACTAGTATGATAAAGACTAGTATTATTAGGACCTCGTGTGATTTAGAAATTACCCACCCATGTCCATTCACACAGGACATTATCGCCCACTCGTTAACGTGCACATACGTCTCATTTTAAAGCTGCACTTATGGTTTCTGCTGCTGCATAATGCTGCAGGTATTTAATAAAGTCAACGGAAAGAATCTGACACACAGCCAGCTGTGAACAGCATACATGAGAGTTGGTTTGTGATGTTGGAGAGCTTTGTGTGTGTGTACCTCTGCTCACTAAAGTCACACGAACTGTGGCGTTTCATTATGGCTCCTATCTCATGCAGAAACCGCTGCACTCACTGTAAAAAGAACTACTGATATTATAATACATCAATGACCTACTGCTCCACAATTAAGGTATAAAAAATACAAGCCCAAATTACAGACATGGCAGATTTGCACAGGATTAAGATAACAGACATCCTTTTATTTATTTAATTATTACAAATCACATGAGGTCCCCTGATAAAACTAGTCCCCTGTGAACAGGGCTTTAGTCTTGTTAGCTGTGTGCTATCCCATAATGCCCTGAGACGTGATTCAGTTGTATCCCACAAAAACAAAAAACACCGCAGCTCTTGAATCTTCACCTGGAGAACTGAATCAGCTGCCGGTGCTGAGATGAAGCAACAGTGTCAGACACAGTCCAGGAACGATGGTCAGCCGCAGACACTCAACAACAGTCCAACATCACCTCACAGTCCACTGTGAGCATGATGTGTAAGGATATTTGACAGTAGTTTCAAAGGTAGTGCTCAGTGATACTCTACTCAACCTCAAGTTCTCTTACACTGCGGCTGTGACAGTTTGGGTTGGGTTGTAAGAGTGACTCCAACTAATCCAGCTCACAGGGAGAGGATCAGAGGACATATAAAAACAACTGCTCCCACTGGGATGTGTCACATTCAGAAGGGGGCCCTATTGTCCCCCGACAAAGCTTTGGTGCTATGTCACATTCCCGAAATCCACGCTGGGGAAGAGGGCTCAGGGAAGGAGTGATATTTTTCACACCGAGGCACAAAAGCCACAGAGCATCGGTCTCCGTGACTCACACATTGGGAGGAAAAGGGGCTGAGTAATCACAATAACAACCACCATCATCCTGTCGTCTCGACAGTTGCTACAAGCCGGCACTCCTCGCCCAATCACAGCAGTTATACAGAATCAGATCACTCCACAAGATGAGACAATATTGCTGTTGAATCAGCTGTCTTGGTGCATATGTGTCTGCTGAGCACGCTAATTGCAGTGTGTTACTAATCACTTCCATCTCTCAGTTAGTAATAGGGTAGCTTTTAGAAGGGCTTTTCACATGGCTAAGTCCGCTAAAGTGGCCCACTGGGGCTTGACTTTACTACTTTGTGCAAAGCTGGCTGTCATGTGTGGTGTGCGTTGATAAAGACAGAGCAATCTGGATTGGAAGATTAGCTGTAGTGTAATGGGCAGAGATGAAAACTAGATGTCAACTCTCTGCCAACCAAGTGCTTCCATGGGACCAGACCTTTCTCCCTCTGAGTGTGTGTGTGTGTGCGCGCACGCTGGCAGAGGGAGGTCAGGGGCGCGTCTGCCACGAGCTCAGCTCTCGCTCTGAGAGAAGCCATCATCCATGACCTCATCCAAGGAAAAATCCCCTCTCCTGTCTTCCTCTCCTCCCTTTTCTGTCCTCCAGCAGCTGAGCTCTGAGCGCTCCCTCTGCATTCCTGCTTTCCGAACAGCTCCCACACTGTCTCCAGACTGTGGCAGGAGAGAGGGAACACACAGAGTAACAGTGGGTGGACGGACAGACGGAGAGCAGCAGAGGGGAAAGTCTCGCTGAGGTCAGGGACCCCACTAATAGCCTGTGGGCGGCCTCACGTGGGGAGGGGGGGATGTAAATTTTTTGGGGAGTCAGAGAGATGAAGGCAGATGAATGAAGAAATTCAAAAGAGGGAAAATCATTCCTTCATTTGCTTTAAATTTTCCGGTCCTTGGTCA
>NW_023339785.1:18315030-18326126 GCF_004916995.1 Morone saxatilis | reverse complement strand
GGACGTTCCATCATACATTGAGCAAAATACAGGGTAACACCCTGGACACCTTGCCAGTCTATCAAAGGGCTATACATGAAGACAGTCCAACACATTCAAACACAGTCGTTTGGTTGGTCCACCACTTTGGTCAAGACTAAAATATCTCAACAAGTATTTGATGGATTGGCAGACATTCATGATTCCCCAATGTTGCTGTCCTGTTTTCTTCTACGTCACTAGCAGGTTGACATTTGAGGTTTTTAGTGAAATGTGCAAGCAACTATTGGATTGATTGCCATGAAATATGGTACAGACGATTGTGTCCTGACTTTTCCTCACAGTGTTTCTCAATATACTCCTAGGGTTACTTTTGGAGTGTATTTAAAAAAAAAAATGTCTAGTTCAATCAAAAACTGTAAAGTTTGATAAAGCCAAAATAGTTAACTGTGTAAAACCTCGAAATGATGATGATGTATTGTTGTCTACAGTATTATATTGTACCTCTTTATATAGGCATTGTTTTCATACCAAAAATGTTTTGCGCTAGTCAGGGGGTACTTGGCTGAAAAAATATTTCAAAGGGAGGTTCACAGAACTGCTAGCATGGCTGTCGATTGTAGAGTTTAACCTTAAAATTGGCACTCCACTCAGAAAGGACAAGGGTCAGACATTTGACATAGGCAGATAAACGCTGCTCCAGTCACAAAGTCTTCTTACTGCATCATAGCATTCCTACAGTAGATCTGTCTGTTGAACTGATCGTCTGGGATTGTATTATTGGACAGTTTCGTACACAGTATTCTGTGATTATATCTACTGCATGGAAAAGGGCTTTCTTGTTTTAGTGACTCTTTGGAGTGACAGGGGCATTCTTCCCTTGCCTTTATATCAAATACACTTAGCTGTGGCACATAGAGGGATTTCTCCACAAGAAAAATCCCTTCACTCTTTCCTAACAATTCTTCCAGGATCAATCTGGAACAATTAAGATTGCTTAAAGTGTTTGCTTTTGGGGTGAGAGGTGGGAGTGTGTGTGTGTGTGGTGGGGTTTTCTTTCAGTTTCAACAGCAGCCCGCCACAAAGGAAACACAGTGAAGAAGAATGCCTGGAACCCACTCCTTGCGGTAACTAGAGCCTGCTGCCGTCTGCTTTGACATCCGTCTGCCTCTCCTTTGTCATAAGCTGTGGTGTCAGCCAGCTCAACTGGCCAGCACGCGTTGGGCTGATCCTCTAAAACCATCATTAGGTGCCTGCTTCTACATACACGCACACATGGGCGGATATGGGAGGAGTTTTTTTTCTTATTTCAGTGAACTACAGGGCATGCTGTAAGGGGTAGAGAAAACAGATGACTCAAGCATGTAGTCATTCAGTCTTCCTGTGTGTTTGCCGGCAGGCTGTTGTTTGTTTGCTGCTTGTGTGTCTGTGTGTGTGTGTGTGTGTGTATGTGGTAGCGATGATTAGGTGAATGGTCAATTACATTCAGTTCAGTTTCTTCCCTGGCTTTTTTTCCTTATCCCCTCTTAACCAACACCAGACACTCTTCTCTCTCTCTCTCTCTCTCTCTCTCTCTCTCTTTCTAACTCTCTCTTCTTCTCCTCTTACCCAGTAAGTAATGCAATGCCACCATCAGCCTCCTTGGGGCCTAAATAGACCTCAGTGAGAATTTAATAGTGTGACCATGATACATAACAAGTGTCTGTCCAGCAGGGTGACATCAGCAGAGGGGAATCTGCTGGTATCCCTGCCCAGCTCTTGCTGGCATCAGGAGCAAGTGGACTGAGCCAAGCTGCTTTTTCAGCTCTGCTAACATAGAAAGCAGCAGTGTGGAGCAAGGGTAGATTTGACTCCATTTGGGGGGTCCTATAAACAAGAAAGTGAACCTGACAATTTTAAATCAAAGCCTTTAAGTTAGATTTTAAGGCTATGAAACAGAATGTGTGATTTAGGTAGCAACAGCCATTCAGTGGAGGACAAAACGATTTGTTTGTTGGTTTGTCACACTGAAGCGAATGACAGTGTATAATGCATGTCCATACGATACGTGATGTCGTAGACAACATTTTTTTTCACTTGGCATTTTGAAAGGGATTCTGTGACCAGTAATAAAACTGTTATCACCAGTAACCACAGGTGTCGTCAATGTAACCATAGCTGAAATCTTTTTTTACTGTAACTTTAAAGTAGATCTGTCTGCGTTTAATATTTTGGGATGCAATCTTCTTGCTCAGAGGGAGAACAGGAGTCTCTCTAAAGTTAATCAAATAAGATCAAACGATTAATTAGTGCGCGTTAAAGGTGCTTAACCTTATATTTGAACTTTTAGGCTGGTTATTTGCTTCCACTCTTTATGCTAAGCTAAGCTTACTGACTCCATTGCTCCATTGTTAATGCACAGACAAGAGAGTGGTATCAAATTCTCAGCAAGAAAGCCAATAATCATATTTCCTAAAATGTCAAGCTGTTACTTTAATGCAATCGTGGTATAGATGTAAAAGCTGACTGATCATGCTGCAACTGATTGAAAAGTACAGTGTGGTGTTTCCTGCAGCCATCTGAGACCATGGTCATTTTCGTAGCAGCTATTATTTCGCTTGTAGCTTTTGATGCAGTTGTAAAAAAAAATGTCTGAGGTTAAGAAAGTAGCAGAGCTTGATGAAGTAGTGGAGGGAGTGGGCATGAGTCAATAAATGACAAGTCTTTTAATCTAACAAATGAGGGGTGTTGGTCAGTAAGTAAATATCCTCTAAATTAATATAAATTGAGCCTTCATTACTTAATATTTTGCCTTTTGTAGGCTACAGGGACCTATGTGGCTGTCCTTGATCTAATGGCATGTGTCAGTTTTATGGTTAAAAGGAAGAAAAAGCAGACAGGAAAAGGGATGAGGAAATGGAGGAGGGGAAAGGGATGTAAGGAGGACAGGAGTAAAGAATAAAGAGTGAAGGGTAAACCAAAGTAAAGGACCTGAGAAGGAAGACTGAGGCAGTGACAGACTGACGCCGCTCCTCTGACTCTTTAATCTTTTTTATCCACACGCAGGCGAAGACAAGTCAGCACCCTCCTAAGTAGAAGTTCTCACCTTGACCCATTCTCCATCTTTCTCTCTTCATCTGTCGCTCCCCCTCTCATGTTACCGTGTCGACCTTATGTCTCACTCCTCTTTATTCCTGTCATCCTCCCTGTCCTCCTCCTCCTTTGGCTGTCCTCACCGTGTAAACGGGATGATACAGGCTGTGTACAACACGCTGATCCACTGCAGCCTGTGTCTGTCATGCAACAATGGCTGTGTCCCTGTTGTCACCTCATCAATCAGGCCTGAGTGGCACACTGAGGCTATGCTGATGCTTCATTGTGACTTCACAAGAGAAGTTGGGGATCTTAGTTTGTGTTGTCGTCATGCAAACACATTTTATTTTGCCGGAATAGGAAACTATATCACATCTAAAGCAGATTCTGACATACACACTCATTAATATCAGGTAGTAATATGTTCCTGTTGATGATATCCGGTCAGAGAATGATTATATTTCCAACTGTTGGCGTGCGCACATCCATATCAGAGTGGAAATTACCCATTGTTGCTCCTCAGCATGCCAGGAAGCACCTTTCACAACAAACTCACCCTCCTTAGACTGATTCAATCCAATGCAACCACTATAGCTTCTTATTACTCAAGCCTATTTGGCAATGTATCAAGACAACAGAGTGGTTTACTTTACTAATGGATTGAGATATTCATAATCATATATTCATCATAAAAGCTTTAGAGAGAAATATTGTATGGCTACAACTGTACAACATTATCACTACTCTCATATGCTGCAGTATCAGCAATCATCAAGTAAATGATTCTACTTTGTAGGCTTTAAATTGCTGATCAGCATTAAGGAAATAACTTCAAACATAGATGTATGATATACACTTTATTTCCTAAAAATCATATCTTCAAAACATTATCGTCATAAACTATTTTTTGCTACTGACTATCGTGAATCACAAAGTTAGTTGGAAACCTTTTGGTGAGTCTAAAAGTATTTTATGTTCCAGACAAAGGTGCCTAAAATGAGTTTAGGTGAGTACACCTTAACGTAAACAACTGCTGCCAAAAAAAGGATTAAAAACAATAGCGGTCTTGGTACACCGGAAATTCCCACCAGAATGTGGCACACAATGAATTCAGCCACTTCCAATGAATTTTGGCCAACCTGTAAGGAAATTCCTTCTGAGCTGTGGAAATATCCTCTTTGAGTCTCTCTAGGAACATTTAAAAACACTCAGAAGGCGAAGACAAGCAGAGATTCTGTGGAGCCGTTACTGTGACCCTACAAGGAAAATTCAGGAGTGGTGCAGCGCTGATGCCTTGATGATGGTCCACCATACCGGACATTATTTCCTGGCTTTGGTCCACTAGACCACCGAGAAACAGAAGCAGCGAACTCCCTTCTCTCTCAGCATTCTGGCTCTTTGGTGGCCATCAGCCCCGGGAATAGCAGCTATGTGAGCATGACTGCACAGCACTATTTCTGTGTGCTCTGCTACTTGACATTGAGAGGCCGGGATTAGGTGGCTCCACTACTGTAAATGACTACCCCCTGTCACACATACAAACACACGTACACACGTGTACTTTTGCAAATTCACATATACACCTTCATATTGCGTATGAAATCCTACAACTAGCTACATTTATTTGAGAGGCTGAGAAAACAAAGTCATCGGCATATTGTCGCTGTCACCTACAAAATTAGACATCTCCAAAATATCAACTTTTGATTAGTTAATAAAAAAAATGTCTGTTTTCAGCTTTGTGACAGCCTGTATTTTTCAGATAATCCAAAGGGTTTTTAATTTTTATTCTACTCTATTCTGAGTTTACAGAGGAACTGTGGAAAAAAGTGTGTTTAAAGGTCTTTGGGAGTGCTACTGCATATGTGAAAGAAGTTGTATGAATTCTCTTTTGGCTCCAGAGGGAGCTGCGTAAAATATGATAAACTGCCTCAATCAATGTCACTTGAGGCAGCGTTGTTGTGGTTAAAGACAAAATCTGAATCTGAAATAAATCTGGGAATGTATAGCTAGAAAGAGGTGAGCTTACCAAACCTCTGTAGTGCTCCTCACCTCTGCTTGAGGCTAGTGGGTCGAGGCAACGCTAGCTGCTACGAGCATAACACAACCAAATCTCTGACCAAACTGCCAGTGGTTGAGTTGTGTTGTGTGTAATAGGTGTTTCGACAAAGAAGAACAGTTTGCCGAATTAAAAAAAGACGATGTCTCTGGTTCTGCTGCATCAATTTTGGTCATTTTTAAGCGTTTTTTTAGTAGAAGCAGAATTTGGAGATATGTAGTGTTCAGCGACAATATGTTAACCTTATGTGTTTTTGTGTTTGCAAACCTGCTGCCCCTTCATAGACAAATAAAGTGTTTTGAATTGAATTGAACACAAAGTGAGTTCTTGCAAACTGAGCTTTTTCTGATAAAGTTATATGCTGAACTTCTGTTTTTCAGTTGCTCAACAAATGGTATGAGGAGTTCCTGAATCAGGTACCACACCCTTATGGTTCAGTTGAACATCTGTCTTTAACTACCATCCCCCAGTGTGAACGTGTGAGTCCAACAGTATGTTGTTGATTCAGTATATATAGAAAGTATGGGAATCGAACCCACAAACAGCGTTGAAAATTATCCCATAGCAAACATGTAAACAATCAGGTTCTGCTCTGGATTTTTGCTTGTAATGGTTCGGTTAAACCATGCAACCCACACAGATGCAGCACCAAGGCATTACTGTACCACATTCCCACACACACACACACACAGTGTCGGTGTAACAACATCCGTGTAGGAGGTGACTTCAAGGGGTGACTAACATTTGGCTAGGTCTCAGCCTGCCTTTGAGTCCAGCTGGGTCTTTTGACTTTCCTTACCCCTATTAAGCCTGCGTGCAGCATACATGACAGCATTGTTGCATCCTGCTAGTATTTGCCGTATGTGGTCTCTCTGAACTCTGCAGCATTCAGGGCTGGTTGAGGTCTCAGATGTTAAACTTGGTAGTGTGTCTTTGAACATGACATCTGTTAGCTGTGTGAGTAATGGTGTGTGTTGCTGTGGCGTTATGTGTTGTGGCTGTACATCAGGTGTTCCCTGTGCCGTACGCCGCACATCTGTTCCCCCGTGGCTCAGTACATACACACAGTGGTAAGTGAGTCCTGACCGCACTCATTATGATTGATCTGTCAGTGAGACTGATGATGCTCTTGTCAACACACGACACTGATGATAATGTCTTCGTTTTACATTTGGTCCAAAGAGAAAGCCCACTGAGAAAGACCTTGTATGTCCTATCCAGATAACCAGATTTAAATAAACTAGGAAGGCTTTCTGAGTGCATATCTACAGAGCACTGACTAAATCTATTTGCCTTTTGAGCATTAAACATAATAGCACTAATGGGCAGGATACAGGTGCTTTGGTTAAAAGCGGTCGCTCACACGTCAGAGACACGGGAAATAAAAATATTATGTTTACTATAATTACAGCTCCTGAATAGGCCAAAAGAACACACTGGTGTTATCATTATCCAGACAGGCCGTTCTAAAATATCACATTAATGTGTGGCCCGATGTTAATGGTAAGAACACAGTGCTTTGATTTATACAGTCAGATATAATGAAGTAAAAAGAGTCCAAAATTCTGAATAACTTTTTTTTTGTTTTTAATTTTGCTCTGAAAAAGAAAATCACATAAATAACAATCACTTCAAAACTGCAGGACAGGATTTGAAAGGGTGGAACACTTTAATTCACATTTTTTGCTTGACAGCTGAACATGGATCTGAGGGAGTTTCTCCTATAATGAGGGTAAGACAACATGACAGGACAACATATTCATACCAAATTCTTGCTACAGTGCATTAGATATTTGACTCCCTTTTAAAAGTTTAACGATACAGACGCTGTGTTTTTATGTTGCCTTTAATCAGTATCAGTACATAGCCAGTGCGATGTATTGTAATGACTGATATTGATCTGTCATTATAACACTGAGGCAGACTACTAAGCCTAATGTGGCCCTAAAGATCCCCAAATCTACAGGATAAATATGGGTGGAGGGGGGTTCAAAGAGTAGTGCTTGCCCCTGCCTCATTACCACCACTTATGTGCCTTTGAGCGAGGGCCCTGAAACCCTCCCACTCCTACAGTGGAGCTGCTCAGTGGCTGACAGATCCAACTGGTTGTACTGGGCAGCCTCCAGGTGTGAATGTGTGTAACTGTGTGAGTGTGAGCAGGGTGTTTCCTGAAAAACATTGCTCTCAATGAAACTCCCCCTGAAGAATTAAAAAGCGATCATGTCTATTCAACGATCAATTTATTAATCACAGTGCTATTGATCATCTACTGAGTGCCAAAAATGAAAGCCAGAAATCAGATCATTATGCGTCATATCTCGTTTCATGAAATACTTAATATCTCAAGGAGCTTCTGCATTGTTTGCTTTTCTGTTTCATAAATAAATATCATCCAATAAGGAATATAAAAACAACTGTAACATCATTATTTTAAAAACTGTTGAAGGTGGTTAAAATCTCTATAAATACAGTTAGCTTAAATAAATAAATTAAAATTATAAATATACCGTTTACTGTACACAAAAAAAAGATGGAAAATACAAAATGCTGTCTGTTGAGGAAAAAAAAAATCCAGGTTGAGCTCTCGTTGTTAAAAATCTTTTCTTATTCAGTTCAGTCTGAAACAGCCTCTTTTCACAAGAAGCAGCACAGAGTCTAGACGTGTTCCTTCTTCTTCTTCTCGTTCCTTCGTGCTTATCACCTATTTGCTCGTCACATCTCCAGTCCATCCTCTGGGCCGTTAGTATTCCAGTTTCAGGCGTGCCGTCTTCTTCCGAGGCCTTCAAGGAATATGTTCAGCTGCCCATTTTTTTCATCTGAACGTCTAGCAGAGGGTCAGGCAGACAACAACCTCTGTTCCCTTCTACGTGTACGATCCTTTTTCCCTCCAGGACCTCTTTTTGCAGTTCACTTCTCTTTTCTATTTTGAGGTAGAATTTCCGCATCTTTGCCTAACATTGGAAAAAAAAACAAGAGGCAGTGAGCAAAACCTTCTTTCATTTAGGCAACAAAGAAGCAAGCCAAGTGTTTTTCAGTGTTTGTGTTTGTAGGCCTGTTCCTCTACTACTCACCTCTCTTTGTCTCTTCAGTGGTTGGATGCTAACCCTAGTTTGACCTTCTCTTCATTCTCTACATCATACGCTCCCCGCTTATGAAACCTGCAATAAACACAAGAAAAGGAGCTTGTTTAGACTATTTTCTGTGTCTATCTATGACAAGTAACGGCTAACGTGTGGTTGTGTGTGTGTATGTTTGTGAGTGAACCTATGAGTGTTTCTCTTACCTTAGCAATAATAAAAGGCCTATGATGGTGAGGCAGATGGACGACAGCACCACTGCCACCACGGCCAGAGCTGTGGTCCTGTTGTAGCCCTCCTGGGGCTTCTCCAAGGGCAGCGTGAAGAACTGACACCGTTCCCCAGAGTAACTTGGGAGGCACCTGCAGACAGGACAGAGAGGGATCTGGTTAGTCAGGTTAATAATTCAGTGGTGGGAGATAGCGTGGCAGATACAGAGCTCGTACTTACACGCAAGATGCGGCACGGATGTCCCTCAGGTACTGGCAGGTCCCGTGAATGCAGAAATCCTTATACTTCTTCAGGCAAGGATTCCTCTTCTTTCCCTTGCCTTTCCCCTTCTTTTTCCCCTTTCCTTTCCTTCTCTGTCCTTCAGTGTTTGCAGCGTCCAGGATGGCAGATGGGTCTTTGGGTTTGCTCGACATGGCAACTAAAACAAAAAGAGAACAACAGAACAATTACATTTAATCGTCTTTGTTATGAAAGCAAGTAAATAATTGGATAGAAAACAGGTTTTAGAAACTGACAAACTCCCTCACCTTGTGGCACTTCCAGTTCAGAGTCTCCAGACATGCCATCTTCATAATCCTCTTCATAATATTCATCATCGTAATCCTCCCCCTCCTCCTCGCCTTCCTGACCATACTCCACCGTTGTCGCACCCACGCTTATGCTCTCCTCCTCTGCCGTTCTGTCTTTGGTTGTGTCCAAAAACTTGAAAACAGCCCTGTGCTTCTGCCTGTCACTCTCATACCTGTCGACCGCAGCGCCACTGGCCATTCTGGACACCACTGGAGGAGAGAATAAGAGCAAAATGTTAGGGAAAAGTTTGGTTTGATACAGTCTTTAACAGAACAGACTCCTTAGAAAGTCTTCCTCCAGGGGACAAACAATGCACACAGGTTAGTGTGCCAAGGTGGGCCGGACCTCTGAGGGCAAGTTGAAACATGTTGTGCAGAAGGAGGCTCCAGGCGGGATTTTTGGCTTTCAGTGCAATCATACTGATCCCTGTTAGGAAATGCACAAGCTCAGATAGAGAGCGTGGTCCTTAAGGGGTTGGTAGGTATTTACCGCCTTGCTCAGGAGCACTTCAGCAGAGTGGAACCTGAAGCCAAATGTAGAGGGGGCTCAAACTAGAGAGCCTCCCTCAGATGGGACAGTTTAGATTTGTGGGCTTTTGGATGGGAAATGTAGTGAGGGGACAAATAGAAGTTGGCACACTCTCATATATACACACACACATAAAATGCATGGACAGACAGTTAGCTAATGTCAGGCAAGAATATGAGTTAAAAATAAATGTATCCAGTTACATAAAGCATGCTCTAAAATAGAGAGATGACCCCATTAGCTCCCGAATAGCCTGGCATCATGAAAACCGTTGCCTTAAAGGTTATGAAGTTTACAAGACTTGTTATTAGCTCGGCCATGCCTGAGAGGTTTTACACCGACAGCCAAGGAGAGACAGCTAAGAGTATTTAACACACATAACAATAACCTTCAACAGAGAAACAAACTTGCTTTCTTACAGGAGCGCACATGAAACTCACCCAAGGCGTGAACCAGCAGGAGCACAACACTGAACATCCTCATGATGGCAAAACTTCCAGTCATATTTAGGAAAAAAGTTTAAAAATATATATATAATGATCAACAAATTGTATTCCTTCCACTTGTCCGCAAATATTCCTTCGTTTCTTTTTCTTTTTCTTTTTTTTTTTTTCTCTCTCTCGGTGTGTTTGTGAGAATTAATTCCGCTTGTTTGCGACCTCTTCGTGTGATTTCGGGACTTTGGTGCGTCTCGGATGTTTCAGTGTGAGAGGAGCGGAGATAGAGACAGTCCTCACAGAGGCTCCGCGCTATTTATGGCCCTTGTTCCTCCCTTCCTCCCCTCACCACGCCTCCTCACCCACTGCCGGCCAGCCTTCTGCAAGTGGGCCTGTGCTCATGTACATCCTCCATACATTTCAGTGGAGGCTGTTGGAAATTCATTCTTTTCTAGCAATTATGTTTCATCTGTTAGTCTCATCTTTTTCTCAGAGCTTTGGCTCACCTGAAGTGTTTTTGCCTTTCAAAACACTCAAATTTATCTAAATCTATTTAATATCTATTTAATAGAATTTCAGAAGTATTGGTTTCTGCACTTTAAGCTGTTTACTTTTGTACAGACAGACATAAAGACAGATAGTGAATTTCTTGAGGCCTATAAATAATAAAAGCACCTGAGGAGATGACAGGCAAATAATGAACAGCTTGTCTGCGCCGCCCCGTGGTAGAAGTAGGAACTACATCATACCTGCTCTAAGTAGATTACCAGTCAAAGTAAATCTAACCATATTATTCTGATTAAATAATAAGAACTATTGAAACAAATCAGACTCATATGAAATACCGAAGTGCTTCAACTAACTCCAATATAATCTGATTATTCAATTAAATATGGTATGCGTATTCACAAATGGTTCACAAGATTTCAGAGACTGAACAAATAGGTCCTGCAGCTGGTGTCCATCATTGTAGATAGATAGATAGATAGATAGATAGATTTACCCCGAGGGAAATTCAGAATCCAGTAGCAGACAAACATACATTAGACATACATACAAAATTAAAATGTACTTATAACACAGTAGCCACAGTAAACAGTGCAAATGGAGGAAGAAACTGTTGTCTATTGTCCTCCCTGCCTT
>NW_023339785.1:18306202-18314971 GCF_004916995.1 Morone saxatilis | reverse complement strand
GTCTGCCACTGAACACACTCCTCTGCCTGGTGAAGGTGTTGTGCAGAGGGTGGTGGGCGTTGTCCAGTATGGACAGCAGTTTGTCCAGGGTCCATAATGTAGCTGATAACAGATTATTTATCAGTGTAGGCCTTTATAGCCAGCATGCACAATACCAGGACCATTGACCGTGAAACTGAAGCAGTTAAATGAAATTCAGCCATCATTTGTTTAGCTACATTTCTGTGGAAAAGGCCTTTAGTGCAATCTTTTCTTTTAAATTTATATTAATCAGTTTAAAAAATGACCAAAAACTTATTGGAAGGAAGCAAAACACAACATTACATTAGAAAAAAACCAGGGGAAAATGCATCAGGGAATATATATGAATTGAATTAACTACTTGAGATGGTTAAAGTCTACTGCGCTTCGTGCTGCGGTCCGGTAGGGGGCGGCAATGCGCCTAAAGCTGTCCTCACAACCGCCAATAAACCCAAAGAAGAAGAAGAAAGTCCTCAGAGCGCGCGTGGTTGCTCTGGTGCGGTCACGTGAATGCTCGGGGCGAGGGGAGGGGGGGGCAAACATGGCCGACGAGGCAGGGGAAGTAAACACAGCTGTTGAGGATGGCGAAGCAAAACAGCCGCCGCATGAGCCCGAAGTTTCAGGAGCCGCGACCGACGGCGAGTCCGGCTGCAGCGACGACCAGGACCGGGCCGAGAAGTCTGCTCCGGCTCCGGCGGCGGAGACCAGCTGGTCGGCGCCCCTCTTGTCTCTGGCTCGGAAGGCCACGGAGACGATTAGCAGCGGGGTAAGCTACGCCTCTGCCCCGAGAAATCCCTCACAGGGATCCGCTGCGAGCTCCCCGACGGAGACGGAGCCCGAAAACGATCTGGATAACGCCTCGAAACAGCTCCCAGGTAGGCTGTGGCTACTTTTAATCTTTGACACTGGCTCCAACGCTCTGCATTAAGTTTTGTGAAAGACTGGAGCCATAAAGTCCATACTTCCTCTGGGGAATTGCCACCTGACTTGAAGAGTTAAACTTTTATAGATTTTTATGGGTTGATGAGCGTGCAGAAAGTCACACTTGCATGATATATCCTCCCAGTCTGCATTGATTTGACTAATTCAGTGGTTGTCAAACTTTCCCACCACCCCAAAACTAGGAACTAACTCAAAAAAAAAAAAGATTACATGTTGCATTTTAGAGAAATAAAGTTGCTATTCTCCCCCCTGGTCATCCACGCCCCCACCTGCAGTGACTATATGAACTGGACTAATCTCATGCAATTGCTTTCTTTTCTTTTCTTTGCCTTGCATCCTTTACAGTTCTGCCCCCCAAAGACCCCATGTCAATAGAGAGATCCAACCTCCTCAGCATGATGAAGCTGAGCGTCAAAGTGTTAATCCAGTCCTCACTGAGTCTGGGCAGGACGCTGGACTCGGAGTACCCCCCTCTGCAGCAGTTCTTTGTCGTCCTGGAGCATTGCCTCAAACACGGGCTGAAAGGTGAGACGGTCCACGAGGCTGACCTTTTTGAGCAGAGTTCTTTTTTAATGTTAAAGTCATACAAATCCCACGTTTGTACCAGAAAGCAAGCAGAAATAACATTCTGTCTTTCAGCCAAGAAATCCTTCATTGGTCAGAACAAGTCCATATGGGGACCTCTGGAGCTGGTGGAGAAGTTGTGTCCAGAGTCTGTTAACATTGCCACAAGTGCCAGAGATCTTCCCGGCATTAAGTACGTCTATACCTACAATATAAGGAATGCTTAACAACTGTTTTGATTTATTGGTGGCTTTTAATGTTTTTATTCTCTTGTTTTAGGACTGGTTTGGGGAGGGCAAGGGCGTGGCTGCATTTAGCACTCATGCAGAAGAAAGTAGCTGACTATATGAAAACGTTGCTGGACCGCAAAGATCTCCTGAGGTTAGTAGTCATGCTTAGTTATGTTGGCTTAATATAGCATTCATTTGTAAATGTTAACATGTTGTTTCTGTCCTTTTTTTAGTGAGTTTTATGACTCTGGAGCATTGATGGTGGAGGAGGAGGGGGCAGTGATGGGGGGGCTGCTGGTGGGCCTCAACGTAATTGACGCCAACCTCTGTATTAAAGGAGAAGATCTTGATTCTCAGGTGAGTGCCGACAGGTTTTGTGGGCGTACGCATCCCGGCACCTCATTTTGTCCACACGCTGATCAGCCTCTTGTTCCCGTTTAGGTCGGGGTCATTGACTTCTCCCTTTATCTGAAAGACCCTGCTAACAGTGAGACTCCAAAAGAGTGAGTGTCCACTTTCAGATGGATTGAGCGTCTCACCTACACTGCTTTTCATTTCAGTTTGAATCGTAGCCCTTGGCATGATAGCAGTTCAGTTCCAAGCAGACCTAATGCACACTCAACTCTTCTCTTTCAGCGATTCCAAGATGACAGCCATATTAGATCAGAAGCACTACATCGAGGAGTTAAATCGTCACCTAAGTGGCACCGTCACTGACCTTCAGGCTAAGATGGACTCTCTGGAGAAGACGAACAGCAAACTTGTAGAGGAGGTCAGATGTCAACTATCATCTACATCAACCATCTAAAAAGAAGGCATTCCTCTCTAATGTCAACACAACATCTGTGCACAGACCTGATGAGTGTTTTTATTGTCCTCAGCTGACAGCAGCAACAGACAGAATCAACTCTCTGCGGGAGGAACAGGAACAGCTGAGACAGGAGAATGAGTCCATCTTGCAGTCCAGCCAGAAAAAGGAAGAGGTCAGAAATCATCCAGGAGAAATTGCAACTAAACCTCTCCAAAGTTGAATAATATCCAATCTGTATGATGTGTTTGTTTTTCCAGGCAGCCCTTCAGGACAGCCAGGTGGAGCTGGAGACGTACAAACAGACTCGACAGGGCCTGGATGAGATGTACAATGTGGTTTGGAAGCAGTATAAAGAGGAAAAGCGCATTCGCCAGGTCAGGTATCAACAGGCTGTAGCACCAGAATATATAAATCACATTGCAATAAAAGGTGATTTGGCTGCTCTGTTGGGGTGCTGGGGTAGAGGCTGAAGATCGGTTTTGGGTGGGAAGCATGAAGTGCAAATTACTCTTCATACTTTGTTGTTAGACAGAAGCCAGCAGTGTGAGTTCTGTGTGAGTCATTTGGCAACTCAGACATACTGTCTAGTGTTTTTTTTTGTTTTTGTACTGACTAGAACTAAATTTGACTCATGCCTTTTGTATGTTTACAATGCATGATGTCAGGAGTTGGAGCGGGAGTTGGAGCTCCAGGTGGGCCTGAAGCAGGAGATGGAGGTGGCCATGAAGCTGTTGGAGAAAGACTCGCATGAAAAACAAGACACACTGGTAGCCCTGAGGCTCCAACTTGACCAAGTCAAGACTCTTAACCTGCAAATGTTCCACAAAGCTCAGGTAGACACACATGAATACAACCTTTCTTCCTCCCGCATGCTCAGGCAGACAGAATGCACAATAATACAGTCTATGTGGCTCTTAAGGACTGGGAACGAGAAGCAGAAAAAAAGCAGGCGGAGGCTGGGCAGCTTGAGCAGAAGATGGATGAAATGGAGAAAGTCATGATGGAACTAGAGCAGAGGTATTTATTGTGCATGTTTCAGTGTGTTAAAAGGAAATATGCGTCAAATGAATATAATTCCCCTCCTCTGTCGTTTGCGTCACAGACTACAGAACTCTGAGCGAGAGCGCAAACAAAGTGACCAGTCAGACAAAGATATGAAGGTGGAGCTGGAGGGAAAAGTGGATGCTTTGCAGAAACAACTGACTGACCTGGATACAATAAGGTAAAAAAAAAAAATAACAGTAGAATTATACAGAAGGATAACATGACTATAAATATGTAAATAACATTTGGCCTACGGGAGTTAAAACCAACTAGTGTATAAAAGTCAGTTTTGGAGATATAAAGTTGCCACAGTTCAATTTAAATTAGCTACAAGAATCACCACATCCCTTCTGTTCTCAGGCTGGGTTTGGAGAACGAGCTGCGCACTGAGAGGGAACAGAGACAAAGCCTTCAGAAATCGCTCCAGCGGGAACAGGACAACAGCATTGAGCTCCGCACACAGCTGCAACAACTCCAGGGGCTGCACACGGTCAGTGTCTCTCTCACACACACACACACTGGGGTTAGGGTCAGTCAACTCTGGAAGTGGATGATGAAATAACTAGTAACTAGAGGGTTTATATGTTGTTTGTAAATCCCCTATGATGAAGGCTTCGTCATTATGTGTGGTGCAATTTGTTTTGCAGAAATGAATTGAGAACATATGTAACATAGCTACCAGATAAATGCAAAATAACGTTTAATCTCAAATCTGTCCCAGGATTTATTTTAGATGCTGCAGTCTTAAGAGTTCCTGTTTGAATATATACATTGTATATATGTAGTTCATAATCCTGTACAGCATTGTGATGTTACGCTGCTTGTTTCCTGTGAATTGATGGTGCAGGAGCTGCAGGATTTGAAGCAGGAGAAGCAGCAGCTGCAGCAGACATGTGAGCAGCAGGAACAGGCTCTACAGGAGATGGGACTGCATCTCAGCCAGTCAGTACTACTGATTTTGTTTTTGTTAATAATGTGTACCATTTCATGTTCTGAGGTTTTTGTGTTGCCTTCATCTTTGTCAAAGGTCTAAACTGAAGATGGAGGACTTCAAGGAGGTCAATAAAGCTCTGAAGGTAAAATACAAAGAGCTGTGTACTTGGTCTACAATTGATGCTGTAAAATTTGAAAAACAATCCTGAGCAAGCCACGTTGTTAATGTTCATTGCTCCCATCAGGGCCACGCATGGCTGAAAGATGATGAGGCCACTCAATGCAAGCAATGCCTGAAGGAGTTCTCAATCGCACGCAGAAAAGTAGGCTCCCATTTCATCACATCCTATTTGTACTTCTATAATATTCATCTTCCCAGTAATGTCAACGAGCTCTCCATGTTCGTGTGTTGCAGCACCACTGTAGAAACTGCGGAGACATCTACTGCAACAATTGTTCCAGTAATGAGCTGGCCTTACCCTCCTACCCTCGGCCGGTGCGGGTGTGCGATATGTGCCACTCCCTCCTGCTGCAGAGAAGCACCTCCAAAGCTTCCTGACAAAACACCTGCGAACTTCGATGTTTCTACATCTGCTTTCTAACACTGCACATACTCATCCACTATGATTTACTTACTACCAAATTACTACTATGTTAAAAGAAAAACGTCATCAGATCTTATGGAAATGTGATTTGGTGTTCCATTTCCACTGTTACCTGAAATTCAGGAACATTAATTCATCTGTATTAAATATGGGCCACCTTTTAACACTGATGGGATGAGCTAATATAGTCATGCAGACTGTATGTTAAAGGTCCAGTGTGTATGATTCAGTGGCAGCTAGCAGTGTACTTGCAGACTTTAAAGCGTGAAGGAGATCCTACAGTGGCCACAAAAAGCGTGAAGGCTCCTATCCAGACCCAGTATTTGGTTTTCCCTTCTGGGCTACTGTAGTAACATGGCAGACGACATGGAAAACACCAAATCCTTCCTTTATATTATACACTAATGCAAACATACCTATGAATATCAATCCATTTCTGCCAATAGATCCTCTGAAGTGTTACGCTCTGGACCTTTAACAAGACTTAGATATTAATGTGATCAATGTTTATTTGAACTGGAATAATCACTTTGACAATTTGGTACTGGATAAACTGATCATTTAAAAAAAGTCTATAGTCTCTCTAATTCAAACCATGGATGTAGATTATGAAGTTACACCAAGGTTGCTGTTGGTTTTCAGCTTTTGTTGAGGGTCATTTGTGTACCTGGATCATAAAACATGTGTACTTCACTTTATCATTCAACTTGTCATGCATCTACTCTAACATTTACAGCTATGGCCCCACTGCTGGATACATGCAAACCTATTGTGTAAATGACTGTAGAATGTTAAACTAACTATTTTAGAATGTATTATAACAGGGTTTTGTGGATTGTGTGGACTGCTACAAAGCCATTTTCTTAATTTGGGAATGGTGACCAAGTGTTTTTTTTATCTAGGTATTTGATAAATGAATAAAGCCTCCAGTTTTGCAATGCTTGTTTCAATTAGATATTCCAGACTAGTTTATTCACTTTGTGCACGGGAAATACAAATAGCATTTGAAGCAGTAGAAACCTTTTATGTCAGCAGATCTGAAAAACATTTGCCGTTCATATAGCACTCATTCAGAGAAACCGCCACATCAACAATCACACCTTAAGAAAAACAAAACATGCGCTGACCATATGAAGTGTCAAATTCAGAATAACATTTTAAACGGGAAATAAAAAAGGCTAAACACTATGTAGAAGGTGAAACAAGGTCTAACAATCAGAAGATAGACATTTTTTTTGTTCATGCACTCTGACATTGAAAATAATGTTAAAGCCATCAGCACAGGATGAGTTAACTTTGAGGAACAGCCAGGTGCTTGGAGAACACAAACGACACACTTTCCTGGTAATGAAAATTTAAAGCACGGTTTCTGTGATGTGTCAAATTTGTGAGGAATGGGGAAGACAAACAGGGCTTCTGTCGGACACTTTGTGACACCTATGACTTTGCTTCTCTCTGAAGATCATTCACATTAAAAAAAAAAAAAAAATACAAACCCTACCCCTCAATATTTTCAAAACCTCACCTGACCCTACCCTATGTTTACAAGGTGAGACTTGTGTTTCCAGTCCTTCCAGCAAAATGCTGAGTTAAAAAAAACCCATCAAATTAAGGGGAAACAGAAAAAAACAAATCTACATTCCCCATCCCCCGCCCAGTCCATTCATAGAGCCTCTGCTTCCTCCTCCTCCACTGCCGCCGTAGTAGCTGCTTCCCATTCCGCCCTGGTTACCTAACAAGAGAGAGAATACACACTATAGGACCGAGGAGTTCATCATGGAGTCACACACAGAAACACAGTCTGTCTAGGTCTGTACAAGCATGTCTTAAAAACACAAATCAAACATACTGACATAAATTTCACGTTTAAAACTAAAAACATAAATATGTATACTTATTATTATAATATGTTATTATATGCATGATAACGAGGTGTACATAGCACTATAGGCTGTATATGTAGTAGGCCGTCCTGGTTCTCTTTATGAGCTAAGGGGTCCTTGGCCAGAAAAATGTTTAAGACCCTTGTTGTAAGGCCTTAAGACCAGCCTGGTGCAGAGCCATCAAACATAATCTCTCTAAATCATCACTTATAACCCACTAGAAGTGTGTTGTGCGGTCTGGATCTGCAGAGACCCGGCCCTCTGCGTCAACCTTTGGGCAGCAAGCAGGGTGCGAGTTTGAGACTATTAAAATGTAGTGACCTGGTTACTGTGTGCCTGTGTCATGGATGCATAAAGAGCTGCAGGATTGGTGTGTCTGTGTGACCGAGGGCAAACAGGATGAAGCTATGCTTTGGAGGAAGTCATACAAAAAAAAATAGAAATATGGCACCTTCCTGCAGTGTTGCTCGGAGGTGTTCATTTGTGCTTTAGAGCGTAACCGCTGTAAAACAATCAGAAAATAATGTTTTATTTCTCAGATTTCACTACTATTTTTCTCCTCATTCACGCTCTACGTAGCTCGAGTAAAGGTGCTCTCTGGCTCGCACAAGTCGGGGAGGAGGGACAGACTTTGAATGGCGCCTTCACAAACAGCCACAGACAAATCCTGAATTGTATGCCTTTAAGTGTGTTGAATGCAGGAAAGGTTGTAGTTAAGGGTGGATGGAACAGAAACCTATAATAACAGCTGACACTCACTATAGTCACTGTAGCCCCCCATGTTGCCCTGGCTGCTGTATCCACCAGAGTACCCTGAGCTCAGCTGGCCGCCGCTGTAAGACGATTGGTTCCCTGTGGAGAGGACAGATCACATCAGATTCAGTGGGACATTAAAGCATCATTATTATACAGTTGTGTGCTGATGCAAATTTTGTGAAGCCCTTGCTGTCTCAGATTTTGTGCTTATGTGTGCAAACGTTTACATCCAAACAACAAAACGCCACAAATCTCAAATCTCCATTGCAGATACTCACCCATACCACCCATCATCTGGCTGCCGTAGGCTCCGTTACTGCCACCTGCTGTTGAGTTCAAGAACAGCTCCACGTAGCGGTGCTCTGAGGGGTGAAGAGGAACCGTAAACATAACTAATATCTATATGCGAACATCTATATGCAGGGTGGAAGTGGTGAAGTATTCTTAACTCACGCATGTTTGCTTTGTCTTTAGACATGGCTGCCACAGCATCCTCATGTGTTGCAAACTCTACATCCGCCTCACCAGTTACCCTGCCATCTGGGCCGATCTCAATATGGACCCGCACTGGATTCAATGGCGAGAAGAACTAAGAAACAAACAAGGAAAAAATGTTTCAGGATGCAACCTTAACTACACATGCACAGGGTAAAGGGGGTTTCAGTGATCTGGCCGATATTTTGCAGTCGTTCTCTGACTTACATTGTAGATGTCTGTTTCTGTGGCTCTGTATGGTAGGCCCCTCATGTGGACACAGTGGCCTGTTGTGCTCTGGAAGGAAGAGCCGCCATCGCCATACCGTCCGTCTGATACACCTGAATACACACAATCAGGATTAATACAAAAAGGTCTTCGGAGGACGTTACACCCTAATCATATCCAATGTTTCTGCAGGTTTAAGGTTTAGACTTTTTGTGAATGCAATTTACATCCATTTTGGCAAAAAAAGAAAGAAAAAGTAACTGTATTGGTTCCATGTC
>NW_023339785.1:18299768-18306177 GCF_004916995.1 Morone saxatilis | reverse complement strand
CATGTCTGTTTCATGTTTTATAGTTGTTACAGCAATGATGATTATTCCCCCCCAAAAGACTAAAATTAGCAACTTTTCTCATTTCATTCAAGACATACTAGTATATATATGGATATATATATAC
Source organism: Morone saxatilis (assembly GCF_004916995.1). Taxonomy (NCBI): domain Eukaryota; kingdom Metazoa; phylum Chordata; class Actinopteri; family Moronidae; genus Morone; species Morone saxatilis. Next base: position 18,306,053 of record NW_023339785.1, on the reverse strand, counting down.
ATCATACTGATACAGCTAGTACATAGTATATATAACATATATATACATATACCATACATATCATATATAATATTATGTATATATACATATACCAATATATCAGGAATCAATTAACAAATACAATACATATACATACGTGTTATACATATACATATATACATATATATATATATATATAATATATACATATACATACAAAAAGTCATTAATATACCATTATATCCGATATACACATATATATTACATATACACTCAATACAATTATAGCCGGTAGCAGCTAGCGTACTATACAGATAATAGTATCATGTAATTCATAAGACGTAGAAAATATATAACATATACTACATAAAAACATCCAAATAATAAGAATCACACTAGACATAGTATATATTATACATACTATTAGTACCATACATATATACTACCAATACATCATATATACAGTAACATATAGTATATATATATATATAGTATACTATATATAACATATACATACTATATATATACATATACATATACATATTATATACATACAGTAAGTACAACACATAGTATATATATACTACACATATATATATACCGTACCTACGCTATTATATAACGTATGATATACGTGACTATAGTAGGTATATTATATATATATTACATACACATCCATGTAATATATATATACATCATAATATAGTAGTATACCTATTACATATACCATATATACATATGTATATGTATATAGTATATAGATATATACCGCGTTATATATATAGTATATAGTATGTATTATATATGTATGTATATATATTATGTATTATGATTATGTACCTCATATACTTATTGATATGGTGTACTATAGTATATGATATAACGTAGTACATATAATCATACATAATATATTACATTATACATATTACATATACATATATATATAGTTGTTTAATCAATTACTCCAATACAGGAATAATGTTTTATGCACATTAATACAAATATTATGTGCTACTGTACCTACTAGGTCAGTTTTGAGACTGTGGGTAGGAGGATGTGGGCCTCGTTTATTTTTGTGTTTTATGTATTCATCATAAGCAAGATTTTAGGTTACATCATATCCACTTATTGATATAGGGTATTGTAATGTTATTACCTAATGTATCTCATAATACTATAAATACTCCCACAAGTCATTTTGTACAATTATGGATATACTTCCATTCATAAAAGGTGTTAACTTAATTTTTGTTCTGCTATTATAAACATTATTATCATTAATATATACTTCAGAGATTATATGACTATTTTAGTTATTAATATTAAGTACATATACGATTTAAGTCGTGAGGAATGGAATTTTATTTCAAAAGTGTGTTTTCTAAGTGCTGTTACCTGGATAATACAGACAATCATGTTATCTAATCCAGCCATAGATGAGTTTATTTTTATATTATAACAGAGTAGCGGATGAGAAGCAGGTTCTGGCATACATAGATGGGCTCTGGCTTGGGTTTTGATACGCAGCCCAGGATATGGACACACCAACACGGCTTTAGATTATTTATAGATTTTCCATTTTTTTCACAATGTTCTGTCTGTATTATCTGCAGGAGTTTGGTATATTTTACTGTACGTTGATTACCTAGGTCATATTCCTTGATCAAAATGGAACGCTCATAAGAGGTTTGATAGATGCACTTCATGGGTTTACTAATTAGTGACACTGCATGTTTTCATGGACTGACTGGATGTGCTTTACAGGATCTGAAATTAAAGTCCAGATACCAAAGCAAACTAATTCGAATCAAGCGTTGGTTTCGTTATTGGAGTCTGGGTGCTATATGAACAGAGCTAATATGAGCTCCGTGTGGTGGTTAAACAATATGGATCGTTACTCTAACAAGATGTCTCTATTGTATCGATCCTTTTTATTAAATAGCTAAGTTACAGTTTAACATATCTGAGTTTGTCAGTGGCAAGATAAAAAGCAGCGTTTTAGTGGACGTAAGGTTATACGCAATTGCCCTAGACAAATTTCAATTGGACTCCGTTATTTGCTAGCTGTCGGTCTGGCTCCAGGCTCATATGGATTACAGTATGGTAGCAATCTATCTAATGATGTTCATAACATCTTTGCGAATTGCTGACTGTGTCAAAGGAATACTCCGGCTTATACTAGGTATAATATTAATTTAACAGGGTGTCGGGTTTATCCTGTTCCTATCGTCTGTCTCTCCTTTTAAATTATTGTTGCTTCTCTTTCCATGTATAATGCTACTAATATAATATATGTATTTGTTATTATGTTATAATTCATTTTTATTATACTAATTTGCTCCTATATAATACACCTCTAATAAGTCATTATGGAAGAATTATAGTATGTAAAAGCATATAACATCGTGAGGAGGACTAAAATACTAATAATTTCTTTTAAAAACTTTAAGAACCTGATATTAAATCCACTGTGGCGTATCAGCAGGAAGGAACATACTGTACGGCGAGTTATGTTTTTAAAAATAACTACACAGGTTAATATCACTACTAAATCATATGCCAGTCGAACGCCAGTCCACTCGACACCCACCTCCTCCTCCATAGCCTCCGCGACGCATTCTGTCATAGGATCCCCCTCGGCCCATCATGTTGTAGCCACGACCACCAGAGGGACGGTCGTAGGGGCCAGGTCTCTGCATGCCCATGGGCTTCCGCTGGGGCTCGTAATGGGTTCGCACCTCAGCACGGCTGCTCTTGAAGATCTCAATGTACCTAAGAGCATAGAGATACCACGGTGAGGGCATGGGGAATGGACCAGGTAAGGCTGCATTTGCTCAATACTGATGAAACTGGGCTATGCAGATGCTGTCATGGTGTAGTCCATAGGTAGTAATATCTTTTGAGTACTTAATGCTAATTGTTAATAGAGTAGATGAGAAGGACTAATTAACTGAGTTGCAAAAATGAAGCTGACCAAATTGATAAGGACCGTATTGACTTTTACACTTTTCTTATGGTTACCTGAAGTGACATTTATCTGATTGAGCGTCCTGTGTCCTTGCCATGACAGCCATTGTCCTAGTTTTAGAGGGACAGAGAGGGCTCCAGCCCATCTGCAACCCACTCTAAGCATTACCTGTGACAGTGGGCTCCAGATCCATGTGTACAGTGGCCCTCTGATTTTACCACCAGGGAGACTCCTTACCATTTATCAACCTGGACTGATGTTTAGTGCTGAGACACCATTTGTTCTCATAATTAAGCATGTACTGTGATTCAGGATTTGTCTCATTTGTGAATGGTGCCCAAGCACTAATCCTCCCATTGAACATTGTGAATGTGTGGCATATGTGGATCTAACATAGCAATTTGTGTATGTGTTCGTGGTAAATACAAATATGCTTTAACCAAGATAAATATAGTGTCCGTTTTGCATTTGGATTAGATGTTGAGGGTGCACACCATAAGAAAAGCAACTTATCCAGCCAACCAACCAACCATCCCCACCTGTGCCCTATTCTTTCCTTGTGTTTCTTTAGAGCCTTTTCAGCTATATCCTGTGAAGCAAACTGCACGAAGGCCTCCCCCGTACTCCTCCCCTGGATGTCCACCGGCAATGTTATCCCATTTGGCACGATTTCCAACCCTTCAACCCAAGGACAGATAACCCCAGCAGGGGACATATTAAATCACATGCCCAATCACAGAAGAGAACTTTCTCTAAAGAGAGAGATAGAAAACTTATGGAAAACTCTATACATCATCACACATACCAGTTCAGTTTTAACCAGTGACTGGCCATTTAAACGACTTACATTTACTGCATTTTGGGGATAAAATAGAAATGAGAGGATAGAGGAAGAATATGGAAAAGGGCACTGTTTGGGACATCAGGCTAGTATTGGTGTGTTGATGAAGAGAGAACAAGATCCTGCTGGGTGACATGAGTTAAATTACTGTTGGTCCATTAGGAACTAATCTAACACTTGGCATACAGTGTATATAGGAAAAATTTACATAACGAGAAGAGCGTGAGGAAATGGGGGGGAAATAAACAATGGTACTGGGGTAAGAGACTGTCCAGTCAGACATGAGGGGGACCCTTTCTGTCATTAGTTAATTACAAGTAGGCACACACAACTTAAACATTAAAGTAAATCACTTTACAAAATTAGACGCAACTAAAGAGAAAAAAGGTGATGAATGGGCTAAAAGGTGGATATGATGGGCAAAGATGGGAAAGGGTGTTTGCATTAAAGATTCCTGCGACTGAAATTCCTTGAACTGAAGATAAAAACTCCTCAAAGAGTTAACGAGCTTCCTTTTCTGGCATCATTTCCTCACTTATCACCACTCCAAAAAACAAATAATTGTGTTATTTTATTATGTAATAATATACAGTAGGTATTGATCATTTTCCAGTGGTACACTTTGGTCAAATCAGATGCAAAAGACTGTTAACAGTTGTAACGTCCGTAGGAGAAAGGAAACAAGAAAAGGAAGATGAAAAAAAACCTTCATCACCAACATTACATTCAAGTAACCCCCGAGCAAAGCCTATTCTTACCTGAGAAAAACTGTACTATCTCCTCCTTGCTGCAGCCAAAAGGAAGGCCTCGAAGCCGGACGAGCCCGTCTCCTGCTGTTTCTGGACAGTTCGGACCGGTGTGCTTCATGACCCAGTCCATCTCGACATTGTTGGATTTAAAAACTATAAAAACAGAGGACACGTAACAGTCAGTTAACACGGCATAAAGTGGAGAAAGCTGGAGCATTATGAGTCGGTCTAAGTCTTAGCACACACCCTCTACGTATCGGTGACCCATAGTTTCTCTGTCCTTCTTCACGGCAATCTTCAGGTCTTCCTCTGTCTCCAACTCGACAAACGCCTCTCCACTGGGACGCCCCTCTCTCGTATAGGTGAAGTGGATGCCGCTTCCATTGCTGACAATTTTGCAATCTGCATTTGAAATGAATCATCATCAAACATTTATTTTTGCTTCAATTAAGAGTATTTGGTAAAACTTGTAACAAACAAACACCTACCTGAGAAAAACCTCTGTACTTCATCCACCGAGCAAGACCAAGGGAGACCCCTGATGCGTACTACATATCCCTCATCAGCCATGACGGATCACAATCCCTGAAGAAAAACACCCCATTATTATTCAATCTCAACACACGCGTTAATTCGGTCAAAACACAGACAACTAGTGACAGCAGTGTGGATACAATCTTGCGTCCTGGTATTTAAAGACATCATTTTTGTACTGTTCCTTCATACCCTGAGTTATAGTACACCTCACAAGCCCTTTTCTCCGTGTCCCTGCCTTACATGGATCCCCACAAAACAAATGTTGTGCACTGCGGCTCCCATTCATGTGCCAGTAAATCCCAAAGGAAACCTACATGTGTGGAGTTAATTACATTATATTGTTGCCTACTGCCCTGCAGGTGTACCAAAACGCTGTTTTCCCTCTACACTAATCGCCTGTGCTTTATAAAAATAAAAAAAGCTTTCACACTTTGCCATCAGCAGCATGGACATATTGTGAATTAGCTTGCAGCGCCACCTGGAGGTCGTTTGATTGAGCTGGAGTGAAAACCGACAGCGTTTCTCTACCAAGTACAAAATCTCGACATCGTGGCTTTTCCCTGCCACGAAGAATGATGCTGTCTGAAAACACAAACAGCACGTAATTATACCCAACTTAAATCGCAGCTCTTCTGAACTTAAAGTGTGTGTCGACCACTTCATAAAGAGCGCGAAGCCGGAGCGCAGCTAACGATAGCCATACAACAATGTGTATCGTTAGCAGGGTTAAAAGGCTTTGTTTCGACAATACATCTGGCGTTAAAGCGTCCCGATAAAAGGTTAAAGAGTACACCGAGACTTAAGTATGAATGAGTGATTAAGAAACTCTGTATTTGCGGTAGTGTGCGTGCTGGAGACCACGCACACTACCGCACCCAGGCACAAGAACAAAAGCGGCCTTTAGCCGGCGCCATGTTATTAGCGTTAACACTCAGCTACTATCCGCCAAAAAAAAACTCACGTTATTACAATAAAACCTCGTTTAAAATACCGCCGGCGATGTAATGCGACTCAAAACAGGCACAACTTTCAACAAGCCCTTCGGAGCACGCACGAAATGATGTCTGTATTAATGAATTTACCTGATTCAAGCGTAGACACAACACGCCGGAGTATGTATGACCAGAAGTGCGTGATGCAGCGGAAACCTTGCGCCGGGTTGCCAGGTCCCTCCAGCCGCACCCCCCCCCCTTTTACAGGAACTAGAAAAA